>NC_059486.1:1581986-1927239 GCF_018139145.2 Gymnogyps californianus
TGATTTTTAAGTCACTCTCCTGACGCTGGGGCCTGATTCACAGGGCTGGCAACACCAAGGAATGATCATAAACCAAAAGAAACACTAACAGAAAAGGCATGAGTTGCCAATAGCTCTAGGTTGTCTTCTATGCTCTCTATCTATCTGATGCAGAAGCACTGTCTGCGTTCAGACTTGAGAAGGCCTGTTAGCTAATTTCCTAATAAACTGAACTCATACGTATATGAGCAGCTGGAAGCTAACATGTAAAGCAGGTTATAGCTAAAATGTAGCAAGTAGAAAGAAGAATTCAGCACAAATTGAAAGTGCTACCATCTAAATAGCGAGTTCCATAAGAGCTCTCCGGGAACAGCCCTCTCATGTATGTTATACAGGATACAGAGATGGCCAGAAGTCTTTTCACCAGCACCACAGACTGCTGCTCAGTAGCAATTTTGTTGGGGAACAACACTGATTCCTGAAAAAGAAGGGCAAAGCCAAAAATAGCACCATTTTAGTGTAAGGCAGGGATTATATTTAGAAACAACTCTCAGCAGGCAGAAAAAGAGGGTAACTAGAAATGTAATTTTAACATTTCTCTGGTCTTCATACTATGCAGGGAAGACTCATGTCTAACATGGGTGGGATTAAATGTTTTAAGGATAGTTATCAATAGATCTGACATGATTTACTCAGATGCAGACTGTGATTTACTCAGATGCAGACTGCATCGGTCGGTCATTCCCTCCCCTTTTATCACAGCTGAACGTTCCCACCCCTTCCACTGCACCAATGCTGGCACTTGACAGACAACCACCCCTAAAAAAAAAAAGTGTATAGGTTTCTGCCGGCGTAGCTCTACAGAGTTAATTGTGGAGTCAAACAAGTGCCGGTGCTGGTGTGGCATTCACGGCTGTACCAAAGTTCACTGCCTGCCACAGCTTTTTCTGAGATCTGACAGCAGACTGAGCCTGTCAACGCTGTACGCAGACCTAGTTTTCAGAGTGGTTTTAAGGCAGAGTTGTAAACAGTACATGTCGACGACTGGAGCTAATGTAAATACTAACCACTGTGTGATTTTAACATGAACAATCTTAGCAGAAAGTATACTAAATTTAGTTCCTCTATGAGTTTGTTGCTTTTCTTCCTGCTAATAAAGCTCTGTGCACACCTAACGAGCCTACATTTATTTAGTCAAATACATGTCAAAGCTCCATGCTGTATCTTCCTGGACTCACTAAATTGGAAATAATCCAACTAAGAACAGCACAGACAACAGAAAGTGTTCCCACCTCACCAGGCACAGACGTGCCACGTCCAAAACTGAGAGCTAAGATTGTCAGTACCATCACACTTCACGGTTTTTACCTTAGAGGACTTTTTCTTTTGCCTAGTCTGTAAAAGCTGATGAGTAGCCATCTTATATTTCAAAGATGTGCCTTCCACTTGTAGTTAAAACCTAAAAAAAAAAGAAGATATGAGACACCTGGAAAATACACAGTCATTGCTATTTCTCATCTTCCTTAAACTAAGAATGAGGTTCTTCAGCTTATTCAGGTCTGAAAGCTAACTGCCAGCCAGGACAGCTAAAGCAAAGCAAACCAAGGATGCTCCATGGCACTGTCTGAGAGTCTGCAGAGCAAGACAACTCCCTATTCACTGCTAAACGATCAATAGTATTTGAAATTCAGGGCCACAACTGTACCTGGTGTCAGCTGGTGCCACTTCAAAATGCATTTCTCATATTCCAAACCACAAATGTTAATTCCTACAACCATTAAAAAGTGTGAAGGGGGAATGTGAAAGAACTGGAAGTCTGCCAATAGCAGCCAATATTTTAGCAAGGGTAAGCAGGAAACACACTAACATCAATCTTGGCTGGAATAAAGGAATGATTCTTCTGGGACACCTTGAAAGCTGGGGGGGGGGGAAAGACAAGTCCACATTCTTTCAATGAAAGCAGGCCCTGTTAGACAAGCCTGGATTAAAGAGGAAAATATTCTTTTTAGAAGAATGGAAAGCTGATTGATAAAGGCAATAATGTGGACATTACATGTTTCGCACTTTGGTGAGGTGCTTGATTTAGCACCGTCTGACATCTTGATTAAAAACTTCCATTAGATGGAATTAACAGGGCACGTGTTAACTGGTTTGAAAAATGGCTCGCTGGGAGATCTCAACATGTAGTTGCTAACAGGGAGACGTCAATGAAAGGAAACACCACAAACATGTCCCCAGAGGAGCGTTGCCTTGTCCGCAGCTAGTCAATATTTCTATTAACAATTAAAATAATAGCATAAACACGGTGGGTTGATTTAAATGGTGACCTAATGCAGTGAGCAGTAGACCTTGGTCAACACAGCTCATCTCATCTTCTTCTGCATTTGTACCTTTTCAGCTTTTTTCCATGAAAGCCTCATTTCCATTTGTTGGCAGTCATTAAGACATGTTGATTGGAACATGTTGACAGCTTTTATGCTAAATTTAGCACTCCAGTTAGTAATGAGGACAGATTACAGCTATAAAAGTATATTTAAACAAATATACACCTGCAAAATTTTTAATATGTTGCGTATTTTAGGAAAGCACTTTTTTTTACTCATGATTGGCTAAGCACTGTGAACAGGACTGGAATGCAATTAAAGCAGACAAAGGCATTATTCCAACGTGAGGTTATTAGCTAAATAAAGCCGATTTAAGCGAGCCAGCGAGATGAGAAAACACGTTTTCTACAACATACCACACTTACAATTGATTTATTGTGCAAAGGAAACATCACCTAGACCGAGCTTACCTACTCTGACCCGGTTGTTTCGGTACAGGGTATTCTCCAAGGCTTCAGCATCACCGTGTCACCTTGGCCAAACCTGCGCTTGCTCCTGGACTGCGAGAGAGGAAAGAAGGTGCCCTGGCTCTCCACAGCCCCACCGCTCACTCACTCTGAAGCCACTTTATCACCGAGTATCAGGAAATTAGCATTAACGGGGAGAAACCAAACCTCCTCCTCAGCACCCCAGGAACCCCCGTCCCACCCAGGGACTTCGCCCCCTCAGCCCTGCACCTGCACACCGATGCCTGATTTCAGGCGATGTGAGGCTACAGCAGGCTCTAAAAAAGCAACCATGGCTCCAAATGTAGTTTTAAAAGTCTTTTGGGGTTTTTTGCTTCTGTTTTTTTTTGGGGGGTTGGGGTTTTTTGAGTCGAAGCTCAGGCCCAGCCGGGCTCCACCCGGGGCCGGGTCCTGCCCCTCACCCGGCGGCACCTGCCGCCCCCTGAGGCGCGGGGTTCCCCTCAGGCGCGGGGCTCCCCTCAGGCGCGGCCTCCGCCTCCTCGTCCTCCTCCTCCTCGTCCTCCTCCTCCTGCTCGGGCCGGGCGGTCCGAGTACCGGCGCCGCCAGCCCCAGCCCCGCCGGTTCCCCCTGCCTCCTCGGTGCCGCGGGCCCCCCGGGCCTGCGCGGCGCTGGGGGCGGGTGGAGGGAGGGCGGCAGAGGCGGCAGCCCGGCCCAGCGGTGTCGGTGTGAGGCGGAGGCCTGTCCCCGTCCCCCGTTCCCCCCCCCCCGCCATCCTCCCTCCCAGGCCTCCGCCATGGCGGTCCCGGCTGAGGAGAAGCGGTCCCTGAAGGGTCACTTCTGCCGCTTAAAAACCTGCGGCGGCACCAGCACCCTCCCGGCAGCGCTGAAACGGGGCTGCGGGTGCCTCACGGGGCTGGTGTGAGGGCAGCCGGGCCCAGCCTCGGGGCGGCGGGGGGATGTCTCCGTGTCCTTCCCCAGGCCCTGCCAAGTGGTTTCATGCCGCCCCTCAGGAGTTCAGGCAGAACAAGGTGACCCTGGGGAAGAAACGGCAGCACTGCCATGGCAGGGGGCGGTGGTGTGGTATCATACCTCTTTAAAATCGCTTTAAAGTAAAATACTGTTTTTTATTAGCAGCATATCGCCCCAAATTAGGTGCGAGTTTTAAATTACTCAAAGCCAGAAGACACGTTCTTGAAATATTCTGGTACTTCTCTAGGGAAAGGGAGACTTTTAATATCATCCCAACTCAAAGGCATCAGGGACTTAATCAGAAGCAGATTATTTTGGAGCTAGCGTCACAACCCAGGCGAGGAGGATGGATTCTCTATTTCACCAGTATCTTATTTACAGAATAACCTGCCTAAACCATTTCTTCCCATTTCCAGGCATTTTGTTATCCTTCAGATGAGGAAATGTATTTTTTCCTTCTCATCTCTACCCCGTTATCATCCCAAGCAATTCAGGGGGATGCTGGTGGGAATACACAACCCCCAGGTTCCCCCAGCTCTGGAAATGTCAGCTGGTTATGATGGTTTGCCTTGCTGGTAGGGGAGGACACAGTGTTTTCTGAGTACTTGCATTTTTCCAGGCCATTTTCTGATCTCTTTCCAAAGACCTTTTCCCTAGTTCGGTTGACAACAGCTGCTGGAAAGCTCCTCCCCGAGGGAAGGGAAAAGACATCATCAATTTTTTCAAGAATAACTTCACAACATCAAAACAAAAGAGGATTGGTGCTGCTGTCAACCGAGGAAGGGTCTGGCGGTGAGAGCCGTTGGCGTGACACACTCAGAGCTTTGCAGGATCATGTTTACCTGTCGCCTGCCTTGGTGGAGATCCCGTGCTACTTGCAAGCCGCGGCAGCCGGGTCACTTTCTGCCTCGCATCTGGGAGAGATGCCAACCGCCGAGTCGTAAAGGAATCAACACGACCGCGAGGCAGGGGCAACAGGTCGGCGAGCAGGAGGAACCAAGTATTAGAAGATCTGGAAATGCCCCTTGCAAAGAGAGACACCGAGACCCTCTTCCAAGAGCAGCCCGAGACTGGGAACCAGCATTTGGAAGATGCTTTGCTTCGGAATTACTTGAAAGCACACCTTCCTCCCAAGGTCTAGCATGTGTGTTTGTGTTTCTGTGTGTACACACTACAATTCTGGCTAGGTCACTGTTTAAGACTGTGAATTGAACATTTCTCTGAGCCCTTTTGTGCCTTTGAGCCTTTAACTGGGGGGAATTTATCAGCAATCTTTAAAACTTGTTATCTTTGAATCAGTGCAGGGGTGAAAAATACTGCCAGGACATGAACAGTAGAAAGTGGCTTAGTGGACTTCTGTGACGGATCTGGGTGTTGCAACAAGAGTGTTGTTTCGGGCTTGTCGGTGCGGGCTTTTGTTGTCTGGTAATCCAGAGAAAGAAATTTCAGAGAAAGGGAAAAAACTAAGGTGCTTCCAAATTCTGCTGTGCTCTTCCACTTCTCTCCCCCCAGGGAAGAGGGGCTTTTAAGGAAATTCCTTTCCGAAGGAAGGGGGCTGTTCTCAGCTGAGCGCTCAAGAGGATGCAAAGGCCCGTTGGGGTTTGCTTGTTCTCGGCACAGGTTGTTGGCTTTTCTGGGTTGTTTTTCAGACAGCGAAGGCTCTGTACAGCTTGCAGGGGTGCAGAGAGGTGGGGTAAGACCTTGAGCTGCGGGTCTCTGTTCTGTGAGGTCCAGTCCTACAGGAACCCCTGGGAGGAGGCGGCGCATCTCACTGGCTGTCCTCTGCTGTCACCTCAAGGACTGCAACTGTATCCCACTTTCCAAGGACCAGATTTCATGGAGCAGAGCGTGACCTCTCTCCGTGATTTACTCCAGCAGAAGCAATGCAATGACCTGTAAAGCCACCGGCTGAGTCGAGGGGCAGAACCTGGCTTTCAGTGACGCGCTTCCTGCTGCTGCTGGCTCTCCAGGTCTGTGAGGCCTTGCAGACACGGGGTAGTAAGAGTGTGGTGGCAGCAATGGGAGCTTGCTTTTGTCACAGCCATCACAAAAGACGGGAATGAGGCCTCCCTAAGCACCACTGTGGCCTTCTTGCCAGAAGAGAAGATGGGGGAAAAGGAGGATGCCTTTGGGCAACCATGAAGATCTTGCTCCTAATCTGCACCTTTGGAAGTAGCATGATTCAGATCTCCTGAAGACTAAAAGGTTCAGTGATGTCTTTCGCCAAGGCTGACAGCTGCTCTCCGCTCCTTCCCCAAAGAGACAAAGCGGTTGCAAACTCTGCCAGAGAATCAGCAGCATCTCCCTTATGTTTCTGTGCTTGGTCCCAGCGGGGCAGTGTTGCCTCACCGCTGAAAGGGAGAGCCCAGTCTGCTGTCTGCTTCGTGCAGCACCCGCTTGTCTGCAGCCTGAGAGCTAGCTCCCCATACGAACACCTTCCTGTCCAGGAGAGCAGCAACAGATGAAGCTTTGTGTGTCCCACTGAAGCAGACACCACGCTGGTGGTCGATTCCTGTTGTACTGTTCACCTGGGTTCAGTGGTGAACACAGAAATTTTCCTGGAATGGAGCATAAGATTCATTTCTTTGAAGCTGATTTCTGGAGAACACAGAAGAAAGCACCTGCTTTTTTCTGGGCACTGTTGTGGAGAGGTATCTGTCGGTCTTTGATCCCCCTGAAAATATGTCCTTTAATATAAATGATCATCTGTTTGCACTCTTAATGTGCAATAATTTGCACATTTCCAATATATTCATCCCGGGGACATCAAAGGACAGATTAGGATGAATGAGACCACCCAGCAGATGCTGCTAGGTAGCAGCTTCAGCCCTGACCCTGATGGTTTACAGATGCGCCCTCCGTATCCACGTTTTGCTGGCGTGCCCAGGCCACTGTGTGTTACATTCAGCAGTCAGAAATGTGGGAGTTCTGATTTTGTTCTTTTACCTTGGAAATAAACACATTCACTTGGGTAACACGGTGGTTTGTAAGGCTACGTGTGGCCAGGGCATAAGCTCACAGCTAGGCAGTCGGGTTTTTTTTTTAGAAAATGTGGATGAGGTGAAGGGACTGTTGTAGTTTGAGTTCACTGTAGTGTGCTGACCAAGAGACTTATTTGGTAGATTCATATTCTTCTACCCACAAAAAAACATCGGGTAAACAGTTCAAAGGTTCTTGTGCTTCAGGGATCAGCAAAGTCCATGAACCTTGGATTCTTAAGTTTTGCCTCTAAAACAACCTTCAAATTGTTGTCAAGGTATGATAAGCATTGGAGGCATACACCCATCCCAGCTGAGCTCCACCGACAGCAACAGGAGTGCAGCGTGAGCTGTACCAGTTGACAGGGCTCTCATGCATGGTTTTGGCTTGTTTTGTGATTTTTTAACACTATGTCGCCGTTCACCTGAAGGAAAACTGGCTGGTCTGAGGATGGAGACTTCCAGAGTAGTAACTGGACAGTGTGTGTTGGATCCTGATTACGCACGCTGAACGGGAGAGTGATGAAAGAATCAATCATGCGGGATGTAGTTTAATGAAAAGTCAGTACAGGGGGAGGCAGGGAAAGGAAGAAGCAGGATTTGTATTTCATCAACAGCAAATTAATGTGCTTTATAATTGCACCATTTTGGGTACAGCAACTACGGCATTCACCTCCATGATTGTTATATTGAGGAGGAAACGAGCATCTCTTGAGGGGTAGAGGACAGCAAAAAATATTCCTCTGATGAAAGCAAACCTAGATCAGGTGCTTCTCTGACCCCCAGTACAGTCTTGGATGTATTTATGCTAACGAGAGTCCAACAGGGCTAGAGGTTGGGTCCACCTGGCCTAATTTGAATCATCTCTAAGTCAGGTTATTTAAGTCTAGGCAACTTCACTAGGCTTTGGCCACAGACAGTGAAGAGCACTTGCAGAAGGCAATTCCTGTCACCTTGAAACAGGTATCTGAGAGGGTTGGAATGAATCCCTCCTCTGCGGGTGGCGGTTTCCCTCCATTAACTATGGACAGACTACTCCGTCCAAGTCAGCCAAGCCTGGCTGAAACGAGGGCACGTGAATCCTTATCCAGGGCCATTCAGGAAGCTGGATGCAGGGTGGAAATTTGAATCTAGACACCCTGGCTGCCAGGCTGAAGCTCAAATGATTGCTCCGTCCCTCCTTTTCTAATCTGATAGGGAGGTAACTACTGAGCCCAGTGGAAGTTTTCCTATACAGATGAAGGCTTTCCGTTTTTGGCAACTCTTCCCCTGGCATTCTTCTCCAGCAGTAAATCACAGGGTGGCTGAGGTTGGAAGGACCTCTGGAGATCGTCTCGTCCAACCCCCCTGCTCATGTGCATCTGTGTCATTCTCAGCCCTGATACAAAAGCTCTTCTGTCTTTTGTAAAATCCAGAGATGCTGCCAAAAGTAACTTGAAAAAATGATTTTGGGAGAAAAAAAAAGTGACAGCTGAGCACAGCTGTGCCAGCAGAGGCTCAGAGACAAGCTGTCCTGAGGCATTACAAAATGCATGGAAGGGCCAAGTGGCAAGAGACCACTAGCACCGCAGGACAATATGGTCAGTCCTTTGCCTTTCCAACTAGGACCGAGGCTCCTTGCCTTCCAGGAGCGTGCTGAAGGGCTCTTCTTGTTGGTTCACAGGTACTGGAGGAGGTGAATCAGGATCTGGAGAGATTTGGAAACCGTCTGCTAACCAAGATCAAACCTCTAGGATGGGGATGCAAGTTGAACCTCGCTGTGTTTCGGCAGCGTGATGCCCGGGGGCAGCGGGTGCATCACACTGTCACCTGCTCGGCCTGGAGGAGGATGAAAGAGATTGCGGCAGAAGAGGGGCTGATTGCGGAGGCCTATGAGAGAAGACACTCCAGCTGGAGGTAACTGGGGGAGAATGGGAATGACTTGGTGCCTTCCTGGTTATTCTTAGCAAGGTACATTCAGCATCTTGTAGGACTGAACTTCTTGTTGTATAATGGGTAACAGATGATGCATAGACAAAAGCACATCTACCGCTGTACTGAACAGCAGTGTCTGTCCGCTGTAATGTTCCGCATCGGCAATGATAAGCCGTAACTAATGGCCTGCAGTTGATCATAATATTCTTTGATGTCACCTTCCTGATTCTGGGGCCTGGCGGTTCCCTGCACTGCTCCAGCTTTACATGCATTAGTTGTAACACAGCTAAAGATCTGGGATTTTACTTGCAGTTTCATTGTATTCCAGCCTCTGGAGACAGACCCACATTTCTTATTTTTAAAAACTGCACTTAATGTGCACCAGCTGGCAAGCAATGCCTTCCATCCAGCCTTGCACTGGCAGTCCCTCTGGGACTGAGAAACTCTGCTGCTCCTCTTCTCTCTTCCTGGCTGAAACAGTTTTTGCCCTCTCAGAAATGAGCGGTCTGATTCTCACCTGTTTTGGCTGTATTTTGTTCCTCTTTTCCTAGTCAAGATGTTTATCCTCCTGCTGTTGAACTGCTGCATAACCTGTCTGTTTTCCCTCTCCTTCTTTCCTAGCCGTTTGCATCAGGCTGTCAAACTGTACTTATTTTCAAGCTCCTCTGGAGGTTTCAACTGTGCACTGGCCATGACTGATGGGGCAGCCAAAGTCATCGAGGTATGAGCTCAGCTGGTCTCTGGGGGCACAGCCCACGTCCTGGCAGCGCTGGTTAGAGACTGGAGCACTGGCCAAGGATGGAGGAGGGCTGATCTGCCATCTGGCTCTGGGCACAGCCCTTCCTTGCTCTGTGACTCAGCTCCATCTCCCACTGCCTTTCTCCTTTAGTTACAAAGTCTTTGTGCCCAGGCTAGCTTTTATGTTTACTTACAACACTGTGTACAATAAGGCCTTTGCTGCACGTGAAACCTGTGGCACTGCAGGTAGTTGGAAAGGTGTCCCATATGTTTTTACTACGAGATAGTTTGTTTTCCTGTTCCTTGTGTGGACTGGCAGTTAAATGTATGGGGCCAGATCCATACGCGATGTAAATTAACCAAGCTAGCAAGACTTTCCCAATCTGAAGATTTGGCTCTGCGTCTTAGCGACACCCTTTGCACTATGTCAGCGGCTATGTATGTTGAAGAGAAAAGCTAGCCCTTAAGTAGCTAGCCCTGGGCGTTTTAATTCAAGAAAAGGAAAAAAAGTGTAAGGCAGTTACCTCTTTCCTGCAGCTCTTTGGGTGCTGGTGACGTCCAGTGTATATGAACGTACGCTGATACCCTGGCACGTGTGCTGTTCTGAAAGCTCTCTGTCCAGATGTCTAGCGGTGCAGAAATCCGAGGGGGGTAGGGATGCTCAGCACTCTCCTTTGCAACGCAAGTCTGCACAGTGCCCTAGCAGCCGTGTAGGAGCTGGGCAGTTTCACAGACTCGCAGCAGTACGTGCAGATGCACTGCAGTGCAGGACACTCAGTGCCCCGCTCGCCTGCTTGCAGACCGTCCGTTCTGAGCCTAGGACACACCAGTGTTAGTTAAGGCAACTGTCTGATTTCATCTACTGTGTTAGGATCATCTTAGTTTCTTTTCCCTCCCCAAAACAGTCACTAGGTATTCCTGGATCTCTGAAAAACGCTTTTGACCATCTGACATCCCATGACCCCCAGCAGTTCTGGGCCTCTGGCCAGTGGATGACCGAGCGCAGGGGAGGCTCTGATGTTGCTACCTGTTCTGAGGTGGGAAGCAACTGCAGCAGCAGCTAGATGTGTTAGCGAGTACTGACAAAAATGAAGGGTGTGGGGGACTTATAAAGCCAGGTAGCTGGTGTAGGAAACTTCAGCAGAAGTCATCCAAATCTTCTGCTTTTTAACCAACAAAAGGCCCAAGTTCTGTCCACTGATGCATGCAGTACACACAGGCAGGTACAGAGCTGTGTTCCTTGCACAGGTAACACACTGATGTCTAGCTCTATAATCTAAACCTTGAGCAAGACAGTCAGACCCATCCCAGCTGGGACTGAGAAAGAATTCTTGGCCTTCAACTTTTATTCCTTGGCTAATAAAAAAGGTTAGTAAAAAAACTCGTTAGTAAAAGCGAGATGGGCCAGGAAACCTCAGAACTGCACTGCAGAGACAGAAATGTGGAAGGGGAGTCACCTGCATCTGATGAAGCTGCAGTTGGTTTCCTGGTGGAAGAAGTGAAAGGGTCAGCTGTGGAGTGAAAGATGTGCATCACTGCAGGACTCCCGATTCTGTAGCACCCTTTGTTCTTGGATTCTGTAGCACCCTTTGTTGTTCTTGGCCGTGATAGCTCCTAAAGAAATGGAGGCATTGGATTATACACCGTGGTGCATTCTGCTTACAAAGCATTGCCATTACCAGCTGTTAGTCTGGAGCAATTGCTGGAAAGGCTCGCAGTTAAACAGAGCGTATTTCTTCTCTAGTACTTAACTCTGGGTGCATTTCTTATCCAGGGCCAATGAAAGAGATTAGCAGCTAATCCATACTCCCATCTTGATAGCAAGAGGTGACTTAAAAGAGCTGCTGCTTAAACAGAAAATCAGCATTGATTGATACAGAAGTTCCCATAAAGCCAAGATGATCTTCTCCTTGCTTGCAGCTAACTGCACCAGCGCCGAGACAGTGGCCAGAAAGCAGCCACATGGTACATATCATCTCTATGGTTTTAAATGGTTTACATTGGCTGCTGAGTCTGATGTGACGTCAACCCTAGCCAGGGTAGCGGATGCTGAAGGACAAGTAAAACAGGTCTGTTTGATGGTGGAACCAGGTGAAGGAGCAGGGGCATTCTTTTTCTTCCTTGTTTCATCGTAATGAAATCCTCTTTGCATGCCTTTCAGTGGCCTCAGGGTTCCAGCGGCCTGCCCGTGTTCTTCCTGAAGGTTCGAGATGAGGGGGGGAAGCTGAACAGCATCCAAGTGCAACGGCTGAAAGACAAGTTGGGCACGCGGCAGATGGCAAGAGCACAGCTATGGCTAGATGGAGCTAAAGCGGAACTAGTACTTAAGGTTTCACCTTCCTCTTGGGACTACGCTAGCTTGGCACGGCAGACCACTCATGGGGGTTTTGACAGTGATACCAACTGAAAAAGTTCCTCTTTCCACCTCTGTGGCTGGCTGTTCACTTCACAGAACGCTTCACCAACAGGGCTGTGTGGGGGACAGAGCTGAGAAGAGCTCAGGAAAAGACGGGAGGGAAGAAAAAAAAAGTCAAGTCATCTTAGGCTGGTCATTTCCCTAATGCAGTTGCATTGACCCAGCTGAGGGACAGTTCTGTGTAGCATGCAGGTAGGAACAAGCAGCAGGGACCAGAACGGATCATGCTGACATGGTCTCCAAAGCCACCTCTCTGGTCATGCCACAGACTTGGCTAAAATGAGACAGCCATATTTTAAAGCAAGCAGATCTTTGTGGTGCCTGAGGACAGACAGAGACGGAGTGGACAGCCTATATCTCTCTGTCTGTTGACACAACTTTCACTTAGATACGCATCCACTTCCAAGGTGTGCCAAAGGCTTACATCAGCCTTTGTTCCTTGATGCTTTCAGACCTCTGCAGAGGGTCATGGAGTGGCCTCCATCTCCAACGTGCTGAACATAACTTGGATCCACAACGTCATTGGTGCGGTAGCTTCCATGAGAAGGTGAAGGCAGCACGGATCCCCCCAGAGCTGAAGGCACAGCTTATCAGCACAAGGGACTTTGCAATGCTCAGCGTTGCAGCCAGTTGTCATCGAACGCCTTTGCAGGCACAGGTCTGGAAGCCAGCAGTGCTGGAGAAGGTTGGCCTGTGGGTGGGTGACCTAGGCTGGTGTGCTACAGCTGAGCAGGGTTCTTCCAGTGGGGGTGGCTGGAAGAGAAAGCTCAGATATGGAAGGTTGCTGGTCTAACTGCTTTCCCTGGCTGTATTCTCTCTAGGGTGATCAGTCTGAGCAGGGAGTACGCCCGTAGCCGGGTTGCCTTTGGGAAGCTCCTCCAGGACCATCCCCTACACATGCAGACAATAGCCTGGATGGAGGTAAGGCTTTTGGGAGCTGAGCCAAACCTGTTGGCGAGGAAAGAGGGCAGAGATCCTCGGCTGCTAATGAGCACAGCCAGCCTGCCTCTGTGTGCAACAGTCAGATGTAGAAGGCTGTTCCTGCTACAGTGAGATGTACGCAGCAGGGGAATTGCCATATTCTAGCGGGATTTGATCTGATGACAGACCTCGCTTCTCTGCTGGACTTCAGGTTATCCTAAACAACAGTTACCTGGGAGCTATCCCGAGAGGAGTGCCAAAGTTCATGCATGAACCTACTGTGATATGCCATGACCTCTGAAGTTGGTCATTAGCATCAGAGTCCAAGCATGACACCACAGTCTCCTGAACTGCAGATAACAGACTCTTGTCCAAGGCTGATACAGACTCATCCAACTTCCCTGGTAGCTCATGCACCAGCAGATGCGCTGTTCCCAGCAGGCTTGAAGAATTCCTGAGTAGTCACCACGCATTTTAGGTTCTGAGAAGTTTGTCTTCACTGTGTATCTGCACAGTGCTCATCACCACAAGACACCGAGCTTGAGTACAGCCTCCAGATGTGAATGTCATCTAAGGCAATAACAGACAATGGAAGAGAGAGCAGCATGAATTGGCACCCTGGCTCTGGGCTTTGGGAGGAATTTCACGTGTGGGCCTTTGCTCACTGCAGAACGTCTCACAGCTTTGCCGCAACGCTGAGCTGTAGCAGGTCACTAAATCCACAAGACACAGGTGGCTTCCCACCCCGACTAAAACTTCAAAAAGGTGGCACACAGTTCTCCTCCTCTCACCCATCCAGGCACTACTTCTTTTCTTAAGTGGTGTAACACCAACACTTGCCCTTGGGCTGCAGTAGGTTCCTGCAAATTTTTAAAACAGTATTTAAAAATCCTCTTGCAAGGTGGGGTAGAAGGAAAGTGATCAACATCTGTCAAACATAACTTAAAGCTCCAGCATCTCTTAGCCTGTGGCCAGAACTCCAGCTCTGAAAGAAAGGCCAGATCCTATATAGTCCCACAGCACATCATTATGCACAGAGCCTACAGAGCTCCATATCCCAATGCTTCCCAAATCACAACTTGCCAGGGAAGTAAGTTGCTCAGCAAGAAATCTGTCAAAGACCTTGCAGATCCTGGTGCTCAGAGGTTGACCATCAGATGTGCGGTCCCATGTCCCTTACCCTTGGAAAGGATGTGGATTTGTGACCTGGATGCCAGATAGGAGCTTTGATAAGGCTCCGACTAGGCCTGATGAAATGGTGTTGCCCCTTTCCTCATACTAGATTGCAGTCTCCAAGAGTGGCAGCTCTAGACTAGCTTTAACATTTCATGCTTTGTGCCTTGGCTGGTCAGTGATCTTTGTCTCTGAAGCTGTGGGTCTGTACGGGCAGGGGTGGCGTTTTGCCCAGGTCCGAGTATTGCGCATCCCTTCGAGATAGTCTCATGGCACCTCAGCAGACCAGGCTGGAACCAGCCTGAGCCAAAGATCCTTGCCAGTGAAGCTCCCTGCTTCTCCGCTTGCAGGTACAGATGCGAGGGGCGTTTCTTCTGCTTATGGAGATCGTTCGTCTGCTTGGACTTGTAGAAACCAACACGGCAAGTGAGCAAGACCAGCTTCTCTTGAGACTGCTGATACCAGTCGCCAAACTGTACACTGGGAAGCAGGTATGGAACAACCAGTTTGATTAGCCCGGAGTGGGGCTGTGTGGCACATTAGCAACCAGAGAGCTGGAAAGAGGAGTGATTAACACGGCCAGTGTGAAGGGCAGCGACAGCAGCGGATACCGGCAGTGACCTCTAGCTGCAGGGCCTGCAGCAATTATTGCTCTGCACCGAGGCTGGACTTTGTGGGGAGGAAACTTGTCCCTTTGTGGGTAGGAAACTTGTCCCTTTGCTCTCAAGGCCCCAGATCGGCTGTCTGATCAGAACAGACGGAGCCGGCACTGTCTGTGAAGTACTCCACATGCCACAGAGGAACGCTGCTGAGGCTGCCCCAAGACCAAGGTGGGGCACTGAGCCACGGGGAATATCTTTCCCCTAGTTAGGAATAAATAGAAGAGAAGGTGTTAATAGCTTAGCATTAGCCTTAACTTCAGGGGTCTGTCCCTCTTCTAATTGCCCTCAGCTTAAATATACAGAAGCTTACACACCATAGGCAAGTAGAAGGTAAAGACTTTCCTGGACTAGAGACACGTACTCGCATGTGCCAAGCAAACCACAGGTTTATCCTTACCTGGAGAGGACTGTATTGAGACAGACTCTCCCTGGATCTTCTCCCAAGGTCTGACTGCTCCTGCAGGTCCTCTCTCAGTGTTACTCAGTCTTCGTTCCCTGGGCTGCTCCTCCTGCATATAATGAGCAACCTGCCTCAGCAAATCAGTGGGATCCAGTCAGTCCCATCCCGGCAGGACCTGCTGTGTGATGTTAGAGGTTTCTGGCTGCTCTTTCCCCTTGTGCAATGTGGATCATGTCAGCTCTCTGCATTTTGCAGGCTTCTGCTGGTGTTGTTGAGACAATGGAGAGTTTTGGAGGACAAGGTTACATGGAGGATACAGGCTTGCCAGTCGTAGTCCACGATACTCTGGTAAGAAAGCAGCAGGAGAAGCAGAAGCAGCTCCTGTGTGTCACCTAGTCCCCTGCACAGTACTCCGTGGTTGCCTGCTAAAGATGCGCTCAAGGGAAAACACAGTCCTCCCCAGGCTCACTCCAGGCCTGGCAGCTCTTTCCGAGTTGCCTTCCTGCCGAGTGCAGTCATCGCCAGGGAGGGGACGTGATTTGTTTCTGGTGCTGGCGTTGCCTCCTAGCTCAGTAACGGAGCTGGGCTCCTAGCTCTCATCACCACTGCTCCTTTCCACTTGTGGTGAGGCAAGACATCTCTGGAGACTTCCTTGACATCCCTTAGCTCTGCCCCATGTCTTTGTTTCCTCACGTTCCCCTTTCTTTATTGCAGTCGCTCCAAAAGGCTCCTTCATGCCCTTCCACAGTCTCTTCTACCCCACAGGTGCCATCCATATGGGAGGGAACAACAAATATCCTGTCACTTGATGTCCTGCAGTCCCTCACCGAGAGTCAAGGACAAGCGATGGCTGGGTTCTTCTCCACCGTGCAGGTGAGCCCACATCAAATGCACTGGTCAGCCTGATTTGCCCACCTTGGCGGAGTCTTATTTGGTGTTTATGCTCCTAGCCAAGACTGGTAGGGAATATGACCGAACTGAAAGCTTTAGACAAGCATTCAGAAGGTGTCTTACAATTCTGCTCTTTAAATAGCACTTACAAAAGCAGAACGCAGGCAGGGCTCATTTTGGGATCCTTGTGTGCTGCAAAGAATGCAGATACTTTCATCTCAGCAGTGAAGAGTTTTGCATTGTCAGAGTTCCTCATGACAGGTACCAATATAAGTATATTTTTAACATGAAAAAGTCACCTTCCTGAATCCAAAATAATTTTGTGGTTTTGTTTCTTAACTGGAAAAATACCACAAGACTGCTGAATATTAAACCTTCACTAGGGCGACCTACTGCATTATGACTTTCTATTTTTATTCCCACTGAAAAGATGGAAAGAGCCCAAGGAATTCCACTGCTGCCTCTTTAGATTTGCCGTTCTCTGGCTTTACCTACAGGCTGCTCTTTGAAAGGTGCCCAGATGACAGGCAGTCACGGAGAGATCAAAGCAGCTCAGAATTTCATGAAGGTAAATGAGCTGGCTTGATACGTCCCGTGAAGGGAGACAGGAACCAGCCTGAAAGGCAGGATCAGCATATCAGAGGGTATTCTCTCAGAGATGACGTTATTAATCCAGACAGAGCAATCCAGATTACATTGGCCCAGGTACAGTGAGGGAATCCTGGGCATCTGGACTGCTGGATTTGACTACGCGTAGCCTTCACTTTCTCATCCAGACCCCGTGAGAAGGGAAAGGTCTGGGTGACGGCACTCCCTGCAGCACTGAGTTCTGGATAGGTCTTTCAGCAACACACGAGCAAGAGCCTGAGTAATTCTAACCAGTGGCTGCAGTTGGCAACTTCTGTTACATTTCAAACCCCCGACTCGGCTGTATTCTGTACAGAGCACCTCTCTGACCTCCAGAGATGAGCGTCTTCTTGCCATCCTCTCAGAAAACTTTCGATAAAGGAAAAATACCTCAAACAATTTGACTGCCAACCACGACACAAGGCAGCCAAATCTGCCCTTCGGCAGGACCGAGCACACCTGCTAATTCAAAAGCCCACTGCTCCGGCTGTTGATAAGCAGCAGCTTAGTCTGACGCTGAAGGTAATGGAGTGGAGAGGGAAAGGAGCCAGTGGTAGGCTCTAAAAATAACTTGGAAAGAAGCCGGCCTCCACAGGCTTACACTTACACTAATTTAAACGAATACCCCACAAAAGTGCCATACTGCAGTCCTCGGAGCACCTCACTGGTGTAGCTGAGAGGGCCCCTCCAGCTCCTTAACCACTGGATAATCAGAGAAGCATTAAAGAACACAGCAACGTGATTCGGAGCAGGTACCTGCACAGCAGTAACACCAAGTATTGAGATTTATTAATTAACAAGCTCATCATTGCTCTTGCACTCCCACAAATCACGCTGTATATGAGACTGGAGGGTGAACAAGTGAGCGCTGACTTTAAAGGTCTCCAAATTCCGGTAAGTGCCACTGCATTGGCTGTTCGTGTCACGCTGAGGCTGCCTCCATTTCCACGGAGAGCGGCTGGAATGGGCTTAGCTGGGAGAGCAGCATTGATGCACTGATTCTGGATATAATAGATCGTACTTGGCAAATTTAACCTGGACACGTCAGAAAGCTTTTCCCTTATGCCTTCGGCAGGCAGGCACTGGAAAGGCAGGCTGGGAGGTATTTCTGCAGAGTGCCTCTGCAGCATCGGGCAGGAACGTGCTGAGTTTCTACACACCAGAATCAGGGTTTCACTCACAGGTGATAAACCACCTCTTTTTGAGCTCCAGGTGTCCAAATTCTTTCAGTCTCTGGGAGTCTGGCTCATTTTGAAACATCCCTCCCATTCCCATCTGGTGAGGAAATCATTTAGCCCTTCACAAAGGGATTTTTACTACTCCAATCCATTTCCTTTTTATTGATGCACACAAAACTAGTACGATTTATTTTATGTTTGTCCATCAAGGTCCTCAGTTTGCAGGATTTGTGCCCAACGACAGGCTGCTTTGGAGAAAGCAGCGTTAGTACTTGGTACAGCGTAGCACTTTGTTCTCTGAAGGTCAGACCTCAGGGTAACTTCCCCCCTGACCCCACTGCCGCCTATTTTTGCTTTTATCCTGTGTCAGTTGCCTCTACTGACGGTGGGATACCCAACACCGATGGTGCTGTGATCTAGGAGCAGGAACCCCATCTTGTAATTATCCTCAGGGAAAGGGAAATACAGAGAACCTCCTCATCCTTGCACAACGTGATTATGAGAAGCGGAATTTTTAGGGTTCTTGATACACAGGCAAGTTTGTTACAAACCACCTTGAGCCAGAGGGAATTAGTCTGCAAAGGCTCAGGAGAACACGTGGCGAAGAAGAGCGAGTGTGAGAGACGGGCCTGGATTCCAGCTCAGCCGTGGTGGGAGTTTCAGGTGGATGCTGCACGGGGGCAGTCATTTCAGGTTATACTAACAATTTATTAGCTGGAATTTTGAGCCAGAGCATTGGGTGTGCTTTAGAATTCAATTACAATCTGAAAAGTGACTCTAAAATAGCACTGGGGAATTATTTGATTATTGCATTTTAGTCACTTTAGATTAAATTTGGTCACGTCGCAGTACAGTTGTGTCTCTGAATGCCAGTCCTGCAAGCATCTTGCAGAGCTCAGAATCAACTGCCTTATGCAGCAAGAATGACTGTGCAGGGCTGAAACTCTAGCTGTAAATCGGACATACGATCTAAGACACATGACAGTGTTTTCAGGTCCTTTTCAGACCATAACCACAATTTTAACACAGCAGGAAATAAATCTAGGTTATTAAAGCGAGACTACATGTTTGCTTGAAACATTAACGTGAGACTTGTGCTTCTAGCCCTGTTTTGGATGTTCTCCCTGTTGCTGTGTTTTTAAATACTCATGATTATTCTTTAAGTAAAAACCATTCTGACAGTCCTGCTTGGTAGCTATTGGGAGCAAACAAATGAGTGGCATCTTAAAATTCCTCAGTGAAAACCGAAGGAATCAGAAATATTGGAGCTCTAAAGCTCTTTTGCTCTCTTGCTCTCTGATGATTTCAGCCAGAAATAACCACACAACTGGCACAGCAACGCCACGCGCGCGTGTGCCTCCCCTCAGTTACACCCTACAGGAACTGGAGCAGATCAACATGCAGGAGAGAAAACAGGAGCTGCTTCTGCCTCGAGCATCGTCCCTGAAGCAGCTCTCCAGCCTCTCGCTCTCAAATGCAGGGGAGGATGTGGAAAAACCCAGCTTGATCTTTCAGAAGATTCAGTGCTTTTGTGGTTAGGAAAAAAATGAGTTTAATCTGGGGGGGGGGAGCGTAAATTATTGGAGAGCAGAGAGAATACACTGTCTTTTTTTTTTTTTTTCCCCCTAAGGTTAAAATGATGCTTTTATATTCCTGGTCCGTACGGCCCAGGTCTTTAAACCTTAAAAAGCAAGGCAGCGGAGGACGTAGCTGCGCGTACCCCAGCCATTAGCAGGAGGGCGCTGACAGAAGCGCGTACGTCGTCTCTGTGCTTGGCCTGCGTGATGCTGGCTGCCACCCAAGCTGCTGGGAACACGTTCCTGCCTTTGGGGTCTTTGATCCTTGTTAGCAACAAGCTCCGAGCTACTTTTAAAACATCTTATTAGCATTCTGTGGGCTTGGAGGGTTCTTTGGACTTTATCTTGGCACTAGACCTAACCGCTTTAATGATGATGTTTCTGTATTCGTACAGCATATGCTGTGAGTATTTATGTACCGCTTTGCCTAGAGCACAGAATAGCATCCATTGAGGATTGTATTTTTCTTGTATTAATAGTCAGAAAATACAGGGCAATGGTTAGGCAGAAGGTGTCATGCACAGATGTACCGCAGAAAACAAAACTGCCTTCAGCTCGTGCAGTCCGGAGTCCTACTGTGCAAATAAGCTGTATTTTCACGTACTAGCAAGAGCAACTGCATGATCACTTAAGCACTGAACGTCTCAAGAACATAAAAAATTAGTTCTGCGCAGCAGATACTTACAGGCTTCAGCTTCATAAATAACCTGCAAATGAGACTCATTAACGAAAAGCACCTCCTACCACCTGCTATGCTGCTTAAATATGTCACGGTTCCTTTTTGCGATGCTGTCCGAGGTAATCCTTTAGTTCTGCTGCAGAGAGGCAGGTTGGAACGTTGTAAAGATGTTATCGCAGCACGCGAGGCTCCTGGGCTGAGCCCCCCGACGAAGGCAGGGCCAGCCCTGAACGCAGGCAGCGCGGGCAGGTGCCTGGGGCAGCCGGCCGGCCGGGGCCTGCTTTGCTGCACCAGAGCCCGCTTCCAAGTGCTGCAGGGCAGGGGGGATGCAGGGTCTGGAGGTGGGTGACGGCTGCGTGGGCGAGAGCTGGCTGCTTCTCCGCGTGTGTGACTTCAGGGGGACCGAGCTGTCGCCCCAGCCTGGCAGCTCCGTGCAGAAGGCACGCTCTTCTCGTTCAATCCCTCGGAAGAGGGAATAACACGGGAAACGCAGATGAAAGGCTAGCCTCTGCCGGTTGCGTCCAGGCAGCCATGGGCATGGCGTGTCAAAAGAGCAACTATTTTAGACTCTCTCGGCGGGCTATTGCTTGTGCTTTCCCAAAATATTTGGGACACTGGAGAAACAGCAGCTTAGCTCAACCAGGGGGAGCTTCTAGGTGGTGCTTTTAGGCACCGTTAAATGCCTGACGTCCATCAGAATAGAGCCGCTCTGGTCCCGGGGCCTTTCCCGCTGACACGACTTGCAGAGAAAAGCTCCTTTAAATTTGCCTTTTCCTGCCTGGACACGGCCCTAGCATCTTCATGGAAGTAAAAATATAAAAACAGGAGAATTAGAACCTGATACAGGTACGCAATTAGAGAGAATTGGGGATGCGATCTGGTCCCCACGCGCAGCTGGAAAGCCTGCACGGAAACAGCCCCGCGCTGGGTCTGGCTCACAGGAATTCTCCGTCCTCGAGGCAAGGCTGTGAGTTTCCTTTTGGCAACGTCCCCTTTCCTGCTGCCGCACGGTGCTCTGGCCGCTCCGCCTACGGCAGCGCCCGTTACAGCCACCTTCATTTAAGCTTTTCCTTAGTAGCTGCTGGGCGTGCTCGGGATTTCACCAGCCCCGTTTCCTTGCAGAAGGTAAATACACTGTCATTTTTCCTGTGATTGTTTTCTTTGCAGAAAAAACTGGAGCTGGCTTCGAGCGCTGTGAAACTGGAACCCGCCGCGAAGCAAATGCCATCGGCAGTCTTGCGCAGTTCACGCAAGCAGCTGGCTCAAAGGGGGCAGCGACCGTGGAGCTAGCAGCAAGAGGCTTCTCCTACACCCTAGCAAGGATCTATGCAGGTAGTAGGAAAGACAGAAACGATGGATTTCAGATCAGGAAGGGGCTAGGAATCAGCCCTAGAAGGGCCTGCTTTCACACCTTCTGGCTAAAGGGTGGAGTTTTAAAGAAAGCTCGGTCCCCACCTTCTTTCAAACCGAGGCAGCTCAGCCTGGCAAGCGCTGCTGAGAAGGAACCACCACCCACTTTTCACGAGCCCTTGCTGTTTTGGCTGGAGCCCGGGAATACCGACGTCTCCTACTCTTCCACGGGAGCTCTTTTAATTGAACATGCAGCTTGGCCTGACGCTTCCTCCGCGGACATCTCCGCTGCTCGAAGGTAAGCAAAAACCTCTAGCCCTAACCGTTTTCGACGATTTCTTGTGCAATGCAGCAGGGCTTTGCTCTGCCTCTCCGAGCGATCTGACCCCCTGCCGTGGCGAGACCCAAACTTGGTATCATCGTAGATGGAGACTAACAGCATTCTGGGTTGGTTGCTGTCAACATCACGGCTTTTCCCTGCCACGGGGCATCTCCCTTCTAGCAGTGACGAGAAGGATCTAAACTGGGCAGACCTCAAGTTGAAACCAGCACTGTCTGCGTAATGGGCGAACTGTTTGCGTTCTCTGTTCAGGTGGTGCAACCCGGAGCTGTGCCCTGTGGCCACGGCGTCAAGAGAACAGCAGCCACGAGGCCGAGGAAGCGCCGATGGACGAGCGCGCTGGTGTAGGAGGGCCAGCCCCGCCTGCGGCAGCGGGCCGTCACTCACCAGGGGCAACTGGGAAGCCCAGCCCCCAGGGGAAACAGAAGGTGGGCTGCAAGCCGAAAAAAAACCCAACCCCAATCCAAAAATCCTCAGCCAGCCGTGGTGGGGACCTTCCACCGGGGCCACACCAAACCCTTCTGGAGTGAGCCCCAACTACACCACCCGCTCCGGTCTGAAATCCACTGCTTTTGCGCCGAGTTATTTGCTAACGCAGCCGCAGGCACTGAGATTCAGTCTGAGACGCTGAAATGTTCTCACCGGGTTTTAGGCAAAGACTTAAGTGATCAAATCCAGATAGTGACTTGAAGCAGCAGGTCTTCAAGCGCCAACTGGTGTTCTTTTTAAAGAAAAGCAACCAAAACCAAACTGAAAATTATTTGAAGCTGATTAAATACAGAAACCCACCATTTTTCCCTGTTTACCTTCTTGCTTTCCAACGCTACCCACGGTCTTCCGCCCTGGCACCTGCCAGGGATGGGGTTTTCTTCCCGGGCAGCCTCTTAGGCCCACTGTGGCCGTGAGGACGGTACGTCCCTTCACACAAGCGACCTCCACGGGCAACCGCGGCGCTGGGCTCAGGACCCCCCAGCTCAGCGGCAGATCTTGGTGACTCGTTGGCTAAAACAAAGGCTTTGTAACCCAAACTTTCCATTTTCCTAGCCAAGATTATCGTTAAGCAAGGTAGCCACGGGGCTCGTGCTTTTGATTTTTCCTTTTACATCCTACCTTGTCTCAAACAAGCTTTGCTTTTCCTTTAAATTAACCTGGAGCAGAGGCTTTACCTTCCTGCATATTGCTGGGCGCCTTGTCCCCGCTGAAAGCTGCTGACTCAGCTCCACAGTCAGCCGAGATGGGCAAGAAAAATGTTCTCAACCTGCTGCATTTCAAACACGGGATACAGCAAATTGCGATTTGCGGCTCCGTAAATGGTCAGCGTCAACATCAACGCTGCTGCGTAAAGCTGTTCTGCAACAGCTTAGGGGAGGAGGTAATTTCAATTACATCGCTCAAATTACATCAAAATTGTACGAGTTGGTACCAAAATTAAAGAAAAAAATTCATTTTCTTAATTTTTCTTAAGAAAGCTTTCTTTATGCTCTGTGACCTCCAGAAAGTTTATTCATTCCCTACGCGTGTGTCCTAATGATGCTGCAACTCATGCGGACATGAATTCTGACGCAAGTTTTAGCTTGAAATCCAGTAATCCTCCACCAAAGCAAACACCTAAATATTGATTGCGTGCTTCTCTTCACCCTCAGCCCGGCAGTCTACCTGCCTGGTATTACCCTGATGACTAAAAGGTTTTAATTAAAAAGTTGCTAATAACAGAAGGAAAACAGTAGTAGAACAAAGACAGTTGGAACAGAGAGCTGCGAAGTGCTACGGCAGCTAGGATATCGAGTGGGAAGAGAGGAAAGGAGCGGTTTGCCGAGCACAAAGTTGTCCAACCTTTCACTGAGGCCAAAGCCCGCCGGTCCAGGACCCAAGTGACCAAACGCTGCCTCCAGGCAGGAGCCGAGCGGTGCCAGGGCAGCATTCCCTACGGGACACGGCGAGGAAGGCTCTGTGTGTGCGCTCCATCCCAGCGTGGGGATCGCAGGGCTGAGCCAAGCGGAGCTTCCCTCGGATCACACAAACACCGTTTAGCCAGGCCCAGCACCGAAGGGCTTTCCACTGCAGCGCGTCTCCGTGTCCGTTATATGTGCATTTAAGTGAATAAATAATATTTGGGTTTGAAATATCTCCTACTTCCCTGTAGTTGTTTGGTGTCAAAGGCCTTACAGGTGTGAAAGCACAGAAACCTGTCGTGCTGTGTAAAAATCAGAATGGGAAAGAGAGGGAATGCCACGCGGCTCTAACCTGAACGATGACGGCAGCACAGTCCACCGCCACACGTGCGCGCGGGCAGGGCAGAAGGGTCTGATCGCGCGCCATGAACGCAACGCAGAGTGAAAGGCATCGGGTTAGAATTTGTTCGCAGAGCTGCTGATAAACCATCGGGATCCTCCGTTCTCGCCAAGCGCTCGTCTCCAAAGCAACGGGGCTTTGGCAAGCAGCCTGCCTTCCCCGCTCACTGCCCGTCTGGGATTTCACATCACCTCTTTCTTACGTATTTTACATGGTTTTTTTTGAACACCGGGATTACTTTTTCCTAATATATGAGCTATAATTTGCCTAAAAATAAGCTCCACAAACTGGGAGCCCTGCAGATGCACCAATACAGAAAACACAAGGGACTGTCAAATCGTCACTGTGTAGGAAAATGACAAATTTATTAAGATCTAAATGTTCACTCTGAGGCTACAGCAGAATAAATGCTGTTACAAACAAATAAGCACTAGGGTCTAACACTTTATACGGCTGCTAAACAGCTCTCTGCTCTCATAGGTTTGCATGTTTTAAAACATTTAAATGTTCTTGAAGTAAATAATCAAGAATCAGATATCATTTTAATACAAATTCCACAAAAAAAAAAATGTACAATCAAATGCATCACCTGTTGCCACTGCAAGGTAAAAATCATTTAATAACATAACTATGGGAAATCGGTTTAAAAAACATATTTGTTAAATAGTAAGATAAAACTTTAGCAGCATTTAAAAAATTTGAAAGTCCGAAGAATATGGTAATCTTAAATCCCGAAATGCAACGATCCGAGCTCCAATGCCTGTATTCTGTGTGGAAAATGAAGGGATGGGAATTTGTTATTCCTCTGCCCAGGAAATGGCATGTCTCTATGGCATAGGGACAGTAAGACAGACAAACGCTTGTACGGACGTGGCTGTATTAAAAGGTTACGTTCCTCTCTCCGCATCCTTGCTCTAGTGCTGGTGGATTCCCTCTTTAACAAAAAAACCGAGCTGAACTGTTAGAAAAGAAACTTCTCGCTGCCTGGGCTTGGTCTGGGCTGCCTCCTCAGCCCTGCCCTGCTCCTCCAGCAGCACGGCTGTCTGTGAAGGCACTGAGCTGCCCCAGGAGGATCCCTGCGCTGTCCTTCGGAGAAACCACCACCAGGAGCAAAGGCAGTGCCCGGCAGCGCAGACTGCACCGCCGTGCGGGCGCTGCACGAGCAGAGGCTGCATCGCTCCCCTTCCTCACGACTTAAAAGAGAGCCCACGTTGCTGCTTTTGCTTCTTAACCAAGAAAGGCAATTCCACGGAACTCACGAGCCAGTTCGGAGCGGTGCCAGCGATGGAATCTAGCCGAGGGCAGCTCTAAGGACTACGTAAAACCTGATCCGGATCCTGCACCTGAGCGAGTGTCAGCGAGCTGGCCTTCACTCAGCACTGCCCGAGCATCCCCTTCCAGCACAGCCCAGTAAAACGCCATCTTCTAACTGACTCTAGACACAGTTTTCTAAAAACCTTGCACCGAGTAGTTCAGGATCTATTAGGAGGACAATTACAGACTAACCGTAAAACATCTGCACACCTCCGTCTGTTAAACGAGCTCTGAATCTGCTCAGCTTCCCTGCACGTGGCTCCTGCCCTCTGCAGCCTCCAACAGCTCAAAGCCTCTCCCAGTGCGGGCTCCGTCCCGCACCGGCAGCCTTTCCTGGCTAGCGGAGTGGTTCCTGACACCACCTTCCCCTTCACCACCAAAGAGCCTGTGGTTTGCCGTCCTACACGCTGCCGCCACCATACCTCACCCATACAATTAAGCTGTGATCAACTAACTGCTGCCCAGCCTGCAAGATCCCTGCTGCTGAACGACTCCTGGGCCGCCTCCGCCGGCGAGGAGAGGCTGGGCTTGCTGCTGGCCTACCTGGGGACGAGAGGGGCCTTCAGTTCTCAAAGATTGTCTTGTTCCTCAGCCACTAACACTGTTTTCAAGGCTCCCGATAAGCCGTACGCATCGCCTTTGCATCAGGAGATTGTCTTACAGCATGTAAGACAGCACTAAAGCTGCATAGTGCGATAGTAGCGCTGCTCTCCTTTCAGGCTCTCGTGCTGTTTGAGAGCTGTAACAAAAGAAGAGGAAGGGCCGTTCGTTAGGAAGAATTGATTACTGGGAAACGAGCTTCCACACAATGTCAGCTGTGTGCTCCTCCAGCAGAGCTGCCAGGCCATTGCTGCCCCTGACGCGGAGCCCTTCTGCACAATAACGGCTTCACACTATGTGGAAGTTAAAAAGTTCTCTCGACTCCCTCCGAGAGCGGCAGAGGAGACCCGCGGGGTTTCGCTCAGCGTTTCCGAAGCGGAGAACATCCAAGCGGTGCGGTGTCCGGGGCTGGGAGTACTGGTGTGCACGTAACGTCTACAGCTGCCGCACTACAGAGTAATGAGTTCCTGAAAAAGCACTTAGAAGTAACTCAAGTATGAGAGAAGCTATATAAAAATCAAATTCTGGTGTATAATTGAAAACCTGCTGTTCCTTTGCATGTTTCTTAATAGTGCAAAACATTATATATGCTTTGCTTTTTTATTCTTGAAGCTGTAGATACTACCACCAGCTGTGATCACAGCTCTGCCCAGAATCTGCAGTTTTATTCGATTAAATACTATGAGATTATAAAGCAATTGTGCACGACGTCTTGTGATTAGAACAGGCCTGTCCCAAAATAACTCACAGCTGCTCAAGGAGCTCTTCAGTCCCCCCGAGAATTCAGGGCAAATCCTCTCTCTCGACTTCAAATACGTAAGAAAAGAAATAACTGACGGAGAATGAGCTTATGTGACAGGAGCGCATGCAGCCAAGCACCTGAAACGAGCAAGCAGTCCTAGGAAAACGAGAATAATCAGACCCTTGTGCAGGAGGCTTCTGCAGGACAAACAGCAGCTGAGTTTTCCACCTTCTGGGAAAAGATTAAAAGACCTTAAACCTGAGCGAGTTTGGTTTGTTCCCAAAGAGCCACGGCTCCACCATCCAGCACTGAGAGTAAGGCAGAAAGCGTGCAAATGAGAACCGAGCTCCGATCTCCCCGCCACGCTGCCACCGCGGCGAGTGCCGGCGTTCGCTCGCTGCAGGGGAAGGGAGACGTCGAGCTTCCTTTTCCAAACGTCACTGAAAGCAGGGTGAATTCCCTGGAGAGCTGGGCTGCTCCTACATTTGGGCTAACGTCATCGGATCACCGCTTTGAAATATGATGGTCGGTTAAGGGGAAAAAGAAAAAGGAGGTACCGAGGAAGATGAGACTCTCGCACAGTTCTCCAGCCTCAGAAAACCGTGCTGATTGTACTGACTACCTGGCGGTGCAGGTGGTTTGTGTCTTTTCCCCCTCCCTGGGACTCCTGCGCCAGGAAAACCAAGCTTAATATTTTCTTCTTCTAAGTTTAGGAGCAACAGTTTGTTGTTCCTTGCAAAGACACACAGTGGAAAAGAAAGCAAGAGGAGGCCTGCTGCAGCCTCCTTTTTCAAAGGCCTTGGTGTTTCTGCTGAACCTCAAATATATCCCCTACGAAGGGCAGGAAAGAAAAATAAAAAATTAGAAAGTGTGTTAGCAAATGCTCCCATGCAAAAGTCTAAACTTTATTCACTTTTATTTATATATTTAACAATTCTAAAGTATTTACTTCTCGCTTTGACAAAAATGAAAAATATAGGAGCACTTTACTCTTCAGGAGAGAACGGTTATATATACAGCTATGGAGAGATACTGGTTCCTCCTTTACATACAAAGAAAAATAATATTAATAAAAAAAGTGCTTCATCGATCAAAAAAAGACTAAGAGCTGCAAGCATTTATTCACACTGTACATCACAGACCCCCAAAACCCGTATCATAACCTCTTGGCACCTGTCATTAGGAACTGCAGAATCTTAGACTTATTTTTGACTGCCTATTTGCACCACAAACCCACACAACGTTAGTGTGCAGAACTACACCGTGTCCCCTCAGGTCAAACCTCTCGCCGCCCCCTCCGTGGAAGAGCCAGAGACGGGAGCCGTTCTCCTCTTCCTGCTCCAGCTGTCTCTGCTTTACACGGAACAGCAATGCCTACAGTTCTGTTCCAGATATTCGCCGCCCTGGTTTAGGAACAAACGCTTCTAGATACAACTCGGCCGGGGAACCCATCTTTAGCTTTGCTTTTCCCTCCTGATGGTTTGAAAAACATCTCAAAACCCGTCCCAGGGGAGATCCTTCGTTACGCTTCGTTACCAGAGCCCCTGCCCGTAAGGACACGGGCTGCTATAAACCAGCCTCCTGGACATTCTTTTTTGTCTTGTGAATCTTCAGCTTACGCCGCAGCAGCGTGACAATCCTTGCAAAGGGCGTGGGAAGTTCAAAGTCAAAAATAAAATACCTTGACGTTTCCCCATCAGGCCTAACAAATATTCCGAGATGGTTTTTCTCTGTGTGATACTCGCTTTGGATGGGGTGATTCTGACATTCCAGGGAAGGGAAGCACTCCTTTCCCAAGGTTTCTTAGATTTTGAGCTTTTGTATCTAGAACTCTCAAATACTCCAGCAGGATTCTTGAGAATATCACAAGAAAGTTGGAACTTTGTCTAGGCAATACACTGTGAAGCAGGATCTACGTTTCTTCCTTGCCAAATTGCACTAAGCAGGCTCTATCAAAAGGAAAAGGGGCTGAGTACCTAACACTCATTTAAAAACATATACTCAATAGATTCACACTTTAAATGAGGTGATTTTAAAAGCAACTCGGATTGGGACAGAAGGAAGAAGGGGAATCCATGATGTATTTCAGGTCTTTATAAAATCCTCAGGCAGGTTTTTCCTATCTGGAGTATACCGAATACAGACTGAAAAAGGAGGAGACATCCCAGGAGTATTACAAGCACCAGCGCTCTCCTCACGGACCGAGCCCAGCGAAACCACCAGCGTATCACAGTTGCTCTTTCGTTGGTTTGGACAGTCCCATTAAAGTGCGAGTCTGAACAACGGCACGACGGCCTGTTGGTATGAACCATGACAAGCGCACTGCTCCAAAAGTAGCTTCGCATCGAGTAAACCATCCGACAGATGGGGCAAGGAGAGAAGTCGAAGGTCTTCTACTTTCCCGCTCGGTTTTAAATATTGACTTGCATTTACAGAACTTCAGAGAGAGGCGCCAGTGTAAAACCCGTCTCAGCTCGGCAGCCCCTTCAGTCCCCGTCTCACCTCTCGCAAACAAGCACGCGCTTCCCTTAGCCAGCGTTGTCCGGGTCTTTCCACTCCGAGCCGCAGCGGCAGGGCTGATGGCAAGAAAACACGTTGATTGTGTGTGCAAGTACAGAGCCGCTGAGTACGGAAAGCTGGGATTGATTCCCCCTTCACGCAGCGAGGGTAACTAAGCCCACTCTAACAACAGAGAGGGAGAGTGCTCTCTTGGGAAAGAGATTCCCATTTCTTCTAGCAGCAACAGGTTCCCAAACAGCAGTTTCTTGTTTGGAAGTAACAGGAGTGATTGAAAGCACTAGCACTGACGCTACAGGTATTCACGCTTTGCACACTGGCTGCACCGATTCCCCTCTTCTCCTTTCCTCCACAACATCGTCCGTCTGCCACAGTTCAGCAGTGGGACAGTTAAATACAAAAGGGAAACCTGGTTCTGGCGCCAGCTCCCTTCCCACTTCCACAATCTTCCAGCAAACAAACAAACATATATATTACTATATATACACACACACACACACACGCAAACACATACACACAGCTAGGACAGAAAGGAAAGGGGGAATAGCTGGAAAAGGAGAATCCCACAATCCAGCGGTACGTCCTCGAGGTCTGTCCTGCCGAGCAGCGTTCCACACCCCAACCTCCAAAGTGCACGGCTCCCGCGTCCTCCCAGCCTCAGCCCACCGAGAATCTGCGTGTCTGTTGGGGAAGAGTCGGCACGGCTGCTCCCCCGCTGCTTCGAGGCTGGAACTTTAATTTGACGTGGCAGTGATGGGTTTATCCAGTTCGAGATCAAGGCTGGAACTGCTTGGGTGCAAGCTGCTGTAGCACGATTTGCAGACTCTGCTGGGTTCAAAGAGCTGCTGACTAGGAACGGGCACCTTCTGGTTACAGCAACTGGAGCAGAACACATTTCCACAATTCCTTGCATCAGGAACAGAGGAGAAACGGAAAAGAAAAGATTAGAAGCAGTTTGACAAAGTTACCCGAGTTCTACAATTATACTGTTCACGGTGGTGTGACGGGGTCAGCCCTGGAGACTGCAGTTGCTCCCCCCTAAGCACCAGGATGCGTGCAAAGACAACCCTCCAACGCCCGCGCCCTGTGCTACTCGCTCCTGAAGCTGAGGCAGAGCTCTAGGGAACGGACACCAGAAAGGAGCACAACGCAAACTACAGTACAGAACGACAGCTCACTAAACGTCCCTACAGCGACGGCTCTTCTGCACAACGCTGCCTCGTGTCAAACTGGAGGGAACTGAGCCCTCCATGACAGAGGGGTGAGCTCTCTCCCGCGTGCTGCAGAGGAGCTCAGGCACGGTGCTACTCATCACTGTCGCTGCTACCTTGGGGGCACGCGGCTAAGAGAGCGAGCAAGGGGCCTTCCTCCGCGAGGACGTGGGGAATGTGGTGTTCCGGCCCCTGCTCACATCACTGATCCAGCTTTGTGTTAGAGACAGACTGGATACTGCAGTCCTGGGAGGAGGTAGGAGTCTCTGCTCCTTTACTCTTTGAAAAGCGCGTGCTGGTAAGTACCAGCACAGAGACATTTTCTTCTGTTTCTTTCAAGTGCACTGCTGGAAAGTTTAAGCATGGGACAGATGGAAAAAAATTAAAACCAATTTCGGTCGATGCAATCCTCCCATTGCCCCAAGAGCGCAGTCCCTTTTGCGGCGTTCCCGGCAGTCCCACACCTCTGCACAAAGTAAACTGGGTCAACAAGGATCATGCAAAGCCATGAGACGGGCAGCCAGGTATTTCATGCTCAGAAATGACAGCAACGCTGCGGCAGGGTGAGCAGTCTCATACGCATTCTTGTCAGATGTCAGCTGGTGGAGGCACGCTGGCGCATGCACCTCACAGGAGGCAGGGATAAAATTTAAATCTTGAAAATAATTACCTTCTCTTCTTGCAGCCCCCCTCAAAACCTGCTGCTGCTCAGGCTAGCCTGGTGTGCCCTGTCCTCCAAACTCATCAATTCTTGTAAGGAGTTCAGAACAGCACTCCAGGGAGCTGAATTTTGCAAGTTTACCTCCATGCCTGATGCCCTTTCCATTGACTCTTTGGCATCAGGACTTTGTGCCGTTATTGTTTTGCGCTAGAAAAGATTTGCTGCTGCCAAGAGACTGACAGAGAATTCTGCCTACACCCAGTAGCTCTGATTAATCCTTCACTGCCAAGAGACGAGATTTCCAGATGCTGGTCACTGCTGGGGAAAGAGTCAGGAGAGAAATCCCATTTCTCACTTCAATGGGCTAATTTTCTCAGCTCCGCACAGCAGCTCCTGGTCTCAAAACTGCAACCCCAGCACTAGGAGGCTGACAATGGCTAGCCTTTCTGCCGTGGTTTTGAAGTCTTCTTAAGGACCCTGTTAGCAATTACTATCAGCAAAACCAGCAGGAGTGAAAACAGTCCCGTGAGGTGTCATACAGAAACACCCTGCGGAAAAGCAGTTCCGACAACCCACGTCTCTGCTGCTCACGGAACGATTATCCAGCAGCAGCTCGCTGTTGACAGATGAGGTCAAAAAAGAACCAGAGGGATTAAAACAAATATCTGTTTGTTGTAGCTCACCAGCTTCCTAACATATGCTTGGGGTTTTTTGTTGTTTTATCCTTCTGTGGTAGATAATAGTGTTCTGTAACTGTTCTCCCCCGAGCTTCGGAAAGCCCTGAACAACTCACTCTTTCTATGCTGGTGGTCCTCTGCTTCGCTTGACAGATTAAAAAGAGATGTTAAAAAACACGCTGGAAAAGCGATCTTACTCCTTTGAGGAAGGGTGACTTAAAATCATGCTACCGATACCTCCTCTTCTAAGTCACAGATGTTTATCCATTTTTTGTGATACTAACCCTCTACTAGCTTTGCATTACCCATTACTGCCACAGTATTTTCAGTCCTTCTAAAATAAGTGGCAGGGGTTTTTTTGTCAACACACTGCACAGCAATACTAGAATTGCTTGATAACGCATGGCCCTCTCCCAAAAATAAGGCAAAAAAGGGCAAGAATCAAAAATAAATGCATAATGGCTAAACTTGAAGGTCAGTCTCTTCTCAGTTAGAAGTGAAGCATTCTGTTACTCGAACACACGATTTACTGATGGTGAGTGTTAGTGTGATCCACATCCCAGTTTAAGCTACCAAAAGCCAAGTCCTAAATGCCTTCTGTGGAAAGAGAGGCCTGTTTATACGGATCTAAACACCCGACAGATTGTGCTAGCCACCCACAACTTATTTCTAGTGATTTCTAGGCAAGTGAAAAACAAAAGAGGGGGAATAGACCGAGTTAGTTTGGAGAAGTTACCAAGAAAACGCAGACAGACAACAGACAGAGGCTGTTGTAAATGCTCACCAGATTCGATCAACACGTTCAATGTCCCTGCAAGGAGGGGAGAAAGAGCTCAGAGGGGAACGAGCAAAAGAAGCAAATAGTGGCAATGAAGGAAGCTGGATATTTTTAGCCTGCTCAAGGCCTTACAGTGGATGGGTTTCAACTCATTTTCACTCTCGGGTAAAATGTTGAGCAGACTGCGACTGATCGCTGGGGTTTTTGAAAATGTATACTACAGAAATACTTGGTTTTCTTGTTGGTTGCCATTCCTTATTGGTCTCTACATGAGACCAGAGCTTATGTGAACAGCCTCGTCAACCTGGGTTAGACATTTGAAAGCTGAAGAAACAAAAGACACTAAAGGGAAATCTGCAACCAAACTTGAAACCCTGAGTCAATTTTAACTCCCCACGGTGCCGGGGGTGTCCTGTGTGCATCCATGCGCTAGGAGTTCTCCAGAGCCCAGCCCTAGGAAACTGAAATGTGGGTGCCAAATGTCAGCCAGGCTGGGGAGGCAGGGCGACAGTGCTGGATGGGTAACACTTCACAACAGATACCCCTAGGAGAAGGGCAAAGGAAACCACCACTTTAACTCTTACAAAACCCTTCAGATGTGTACAACTCTATGCTTAGTAACTGTATTTTTCATCTGAAGCCTTAAGACATACAAATTTGCACAAACACAGTGGACATGAAAAAAAAATCAAAGCCATCCAACTTCTATTCATTCTTTCCTGGGTTTGTTTATCTTTACAAGACGACTAAATGGAAGAAAATATAAAAGGGACACAAACCAAGAAAGATGTTTACGAATTCTCTACAACTTCAAAAAGCAATGAAGTATCAAAACGTGATAACTGCCATTTATTTAGATGGCTGTTCTCGTAATAGTTTTCTCATGTCCAGAAACCAGGAATAGGAATTTATTTGAAATCCAACTTCGAAATCCGAGATTCTCTGTCTTTAACTGGAGTGTGATTTAACCAAAAGGCCTCTGCCACCCGTTCTTCTTTAAGCCCCTGCTGCCTGCATTATCTGTTGTAGCCTCTGCTGGCAATGTGTTTGGCAAAGAATAATCCAGAAAACTGGTATTTCACATAGGTGTCCTTTTCAGATTCTCTTCCAAGAGCAATTTAACGAAAAGGGGAGAATGGTTAGAGAAGGAGAGGAGCAGGGTTACAACTAGTAATGGGAAGAAGATGCTATTCATATATTTGCAGTATTGAATTACTGAATGCTAAAATGACAAACCAGTATTTTTTATTATTTACATCCTCTTAAAAAGCTAAACAGCCCGCTGCCTCCAAATCCAGTTTGAGGAAAAAAGGTGGGATCTGTTTAGGCTGGCATGGAGCAGACACCAAGTCTGGCTTTTTAAATATATACTGTGCATGAACTGGAACTGAATGGGAGAAACTGTTCTGTTCTTTCAAAGCGCTCAGTTCCTTCAGGAGCGTGCACAGTCCTACTCTAAAACACTTAGTCTGACATCCATCCTTGAGAAAGGAACTACGTGTCAAAAGAAAACCCTCTCCTGGTTTAACAGGAGAGGGAACAATTCAAGCCGTGACCCTGCCTCCCTCCCTCCCATCCTCTGTCGAGGCAGAGCTTACCGGCAGTGGTGCTTCCTACTGGCAAGCCAGAATGTACTGTCACAGCCATAGCAGTGTGCAGCGAGGTGGTCTGGAAGCCATCGCGTCACCTGGGGGAAATCAAAGCCAAATTTATCAAGGAGAGGGCAATTAATTCGAAACAAACCCATCTCATTTGCGCTCACAAATTCAAAGCAAAGCACCACGAGGGAAGTGCTTGTTCTATTTTAAGAGCACAAATCAGTGTTGGCAACAACTGAAGACAGACAACAGAAACCTTCCCTTTGAGAACAGATACACTAAATTCCCCTCAGACAAACAGAAATTAAGTCATAAAGTCCAATTCCCTGTTTTTTCTTCCGTGCTTTAAAAGTATCCAGGCCAAGAATATTCACCAAGCATGTGTCCACCTAAAGCTCTTTAGCTAAGCATCCCTTCCACAGCTTCTCCAAGAGTTCGTACACAGACAGCAGAGGGCTCATAGGCACAGGTACTGATATTTAAAGTAGGAGACACAAGTGAGATGCAAGGAAGATAGTTCACAAGAAGTGGCACGTGACCAAAGGCTGTAGGATAATTTGAATTATGAATATCCCATCCTACCGGAAGAATGAGCGATTTACAGGGATTTAGTCTGTACCTCTGTGTCCTGTTTATCCACCTGTTCCCAGCTGGCTTCAGAGAAAATCTCTGTGCTGCAGCGAGACAAGCAGTTCTGATCCAGATTGCTTTCCGAGTCGGGTATAGAAGTCTGTTGGCAAACAAACACAGCTGAACAGAACCTTCCCATATTCCTACTTCCACACAAATAAAAACCGGACAGTCGTGGGGAGGAGTGGAAAGGATACCTCCTGCTAAGGAAGAGCAGGCTATGTTTGCACTGGAAGGGCGAATGGCATAACCGGTCACCTACGTACAGCGCACACGTGGCAGCAAAGGCGAGAGTACCTTTTTGAATGGGACTATAAACGCCACACGTTGAAGGACTTTGTGTAGCGGTGAACTGCAAAAAAAAAAAATCCTCACAAGCCAAAAAACCCCAACAGGTCAGGTTTTGACCCTCTGATGACAGGATGATGTGAGGTAGAATGGATTTAAAATCTGTTTTCTGCTGTGTTAGCACAAAGTTCTGGCAACACTTCGGGTGATTAACCAAAAAAGGTGCTACCTGTGGCTCCAATTTCAGGGTCACATTTCCTTTCCAAGGTTGTTTCACTTTCAAAACGAATACTAGTAATACATATATCCTTTTGTCGGCAAAAACTCTGGAAAATTCCAGCCAAATCACACATGGGAAACTCAGAATTTGAGCCATATACTTTCCATATATGGTTTTTTTGGGGAATAATGCTTCCTTAATATAGTCTGTCCAGGTAGACTTGTATTTTAACTGACTTAAAACTCAGCCAGCCCTTAAAATATATTAAAAATAGCAAGAAATCTTGAGTTAATGTCTTTTTGTCCCTGAGGAATGGGCATCTCTGGAGCTCCAGAAGAAAACCTGTTACTCCCAAGCTGAGGCACAAATAGAAGGTAGAGATCAGATTCTTAAAAATGGAGAATTTTCTAGAGGACAGCGCGCTCTCACATCCAGCCCTACGCTGCAGTTTGTGAAGGCCCTCAAAAAACGGGAGTATAATCAATGAAGCCAAAGCACCAAATTTCTCCAAGGAATCCAAGCTTTTGCCAGTGACAGAAGCCACCCAACTGAAAGGACTGAGCTGAAATGGATGCGCAAAAGGAGCACTCAGTGCTGTTATCTCCCATGTGAATAGCCAAGAAGGCTCTGAGTATTTTTCACAACAAATGTACCTGGGACTATCCAGCACCTCTGCCACTTCCAAACAATAGCAAACAAACAAAAGTTGGAAACCTCCTATAATTTTTTTTTTTTTCAATTTTGCAGGTATATAAAAAAATATTATAATGTGCACATAGGAAAAGGAAATTTTTGATGGTGTTATGTCAACCTCAGGAATTACAGGCCAACGCTCTGCCCAGCATGCAAACCCCCAGGAAGATACAAACTCCGTTTCAGAGATTCTAAGTCTCCTCACCTTCCCCTTCACGCCCCCTTCCTCCTCCCGTGCCTGCCTGCTTCCCCAAGCAGCTTGCCCCTCTTCGTTTATTTTACTTAGCTAATAATACTGGGCCTTTGAAAAACCAAGTTTTGCAGCAATCTGCAGAACTGCTCTGTGCTCAAAGGCCTCTACAGAACAGGACTCCTGCTTGTTCTCTGAATCAGTGGTACATTCAAGCAACAGTGTAAGGCCAGTGACTGTATTTCTTTTGACTCATTATTTATTAGTCAAAAGAGGAGGAGAAATTAGGTAAAAAACAGATAGGGGAGAAGCAACTTAAAAATCCACCCAAGGCATACAGAGACATCTAGAAAACTTGCTAGCTATTGAGATCTTAAACTTGGAATTACACTTATTTCATTTCTGATTTTAAAATTTCTTTTGCAACCACAACTACATAGATCATTTAATCGCTACAGAAATTAGCATACTGTATTTGAATCATGCCTCAAACTTAAGTCTCTACTTTTACAACTTTAAACACTTCCAAGTAAAAGCACAGTTTAAAAGCTCCCTTAAAATTCTTGATTTGTTGAGAAAAAACCCTCATTGACATAAGGCCGTCACAAAAGCTCTTAATTTATTCCAGTTAATGAGCCTTGAGCAGGCCAACCATCTGAAAAGGGGATGGCTTGAACTTCATGGTTTTGAGCTAAGAGAGCAGCCACTGCTGCATCTTTCTTACCCTGAGCACGCAAAGCACCAAGAGATCAGTCCTACGCCACTGTCCCAATAAATGACACGTTCACATCCTTACAAAAATATCTTTGCCCGTATATGAAAACAACAGTAAAACAAATGTTTGGGGTTTTTTTTTTAATAGGGCCAATGGAGGTGTTTAAGTATGTCCAGGTATGTGCGAGTACGCTGTGAAACACCCATCGTGAAGTAAACCTTTGGTACATTTATGGTCAAACTGAAATACAGTGAAAATATTAGTCATCACTAATTGCCATTTGCCAGGTACTCAGTCAGTTGTTTGCCCTCTTCAGAATGACCTCGAGAGTTTTATAAAAGCCTGCATGGGCAAAAAAAAATCGCTACCTGACCAACGAACCAAGAGCTGACGATATGCTGAGATCCAGAACGTGACTAACCAACCCACTGCTTCCAGCAGTGGCCCAATTACCATTTCACTTACCACTTCGTCTCCATAATCACCATTGAGACGAAAGGAGCTATTCAGGAACTGGCTCTCCAACCGGCTCTTCAACTCTTGCACTTGTTTCTTCAAGGTCTCCACTTCTTGCTGATGGCCAGATTCTATCTGGCGCAGGCGCTGCTGGACAACATCAGTGTAGACAGGCATCCCATCGTCGTCCAGGTGACTTCTGGCAGGTTGGTCTGGGCTGCTGGCTGCCTGCTGCTTACCAAGATGACTAAACATCCATTTTTGGTGCAAGTTCCTCAAGTGAAACTGGGCAGAACTACAGCTAGCTGTGGAGACCTGCCGACTCAGAGAGGCTTTGATCCGACCGTCCTCTCCATTCACACAGTGTCCGTTTGTCACGTGGTATTTCTGGGCGATACTAAACCCCGCAGGCTTCTCCGTCATCTTGTTCTCAGGCTCCAGCTCTCCATTACACACAATCTCGTCTTTACATTCAGCTAAAGGCAAGGCACAAGGGGAAGGCATCAGGATGTGTGTGTTGCTGCTACCAGAAGTCCTATGTACTTTTGTTCCCAGTTTCTGCAGTTCTAGCACGCCCTCCCCCTCTGGCCTATTTTCAATAGTTCGCGAAAGTTCGTCAGCACTGTTGTTGATGAGGTGAGGTCTATGGCAAGGACCCTTAGGAACGAGCTCTTGCTTCGCTTCATTCTCTGTTAAGGTTTCCGTAGAACTTTCAATGTTGGATGTTCTTGCCTCGTGCGGGATTGTAAGAGGTAACGGAAGGCCGGCCTGCGCTGTATTGTACAGGCTCTCTGCTTCTCCTTCAAGTTTGCTAACGCCTTCTTCCTCCGTATTCTTTTGAGCATCTCTATTTACAAAGCCCTCCAAAGGAACAGTCTGTAGTCCTTTCACCTGAGGTAACTTCTGGATAGTGTTACTGAGATCAGCATGCTCATCCTGTTGTCCTTTGAGCTCAGAAGCACCTTGTGAAACTGGTGCTGGATTGTTCACTACGATACCTTTATCCGCCTCAGCCTTCTCACAGAGGTCACTGACATACCCATGTAGATTTTCAGTTCTCTTCTCCTTATCCAGGGCAATCTCATCCCCTTTACCTACTATCTCTAGGCTACCCCTTACGTGCTCCTCCAGACCAACGTCATCTTTAGTGGCCTCTTGCAAAATGTTCTCCATCTGTCCCTCTGCCACACCAGCTGCAACAGAGAGTTCTGCTCCAACTGGAGCCCTGCCTTGTTTACTCAGGCTGTCTCCATCAAAGGGATCATCCCCAGGGTTACCCAGGCTGCTCAGCTCCAGAGACCGACGGTGCTCTTGCCACTTTTCATTGAGGCTGGGGTCGCTACTACGTCGATTGGTCGTAGGCACGCTGCTATCACAGGCTGTTGTCAGATTGTCAAATGATCTTGTCTTTGGTAACCTATAAAGGTACAAATAATCAGAATTCAAAGTCAGGGGATTTTTTGTTTTGTTTTGTTTTAAAAACATTTAACTACTATGGTTTAAAAACTCCCCCCACAATCAGGACAGTAACAATCTGCTAACTAATGGACTTCTGTGAAGTATTATCTAGGAGCACATTTTGACCATCTGTAGTGCAGAGCTGCTTCAGTACTTTGTTTGCCGTCAGGAAAATATGTTCAATCAGACTTCAAACATTCCCAGAATAATCCCTTTACCACAAAGCACAAATGCTTACAGTCTGGTCACACCTCCTAATTAACATGTGCTCAGAATCATTGTACAAAAAAAGCAAAGAAACAGTTATGCAACACAGAAAAAGAACTCAAATTCAAGACAAGCAAATGAAAGCTTATGTCCCACAAGGATATAAGGAATCCTACAAGGCTACGCAATACCCAGAGCTTAACTCTATTTGCTAATCTTCCCTCTGTTATGCTGTCACCTCTGAAACGTAACAGCTTTCAAAACTGAAACGACGACAGACTGCTTTTGGGTAGGTCAGTCAAACAGTCCCACAAATAAGCTTGTGAAGAATACTTCCCTCCCACCACAAGCATTCTCCTCTTACATCCCACAATATTCTCCATTGATCTTACTTTACAGGATGGGATTTCTGGGCTCTAGGCTCACCTGCCCAGAGGCTGATCTTCAGGGCTAGAGCCTGGAGCAGGGTATGGGGCACACGTGTCATCAGCGGGTGTAGAGGGGGAAGAGCACGGCAGGTAAACAGCACTCCAGAGCATTAAATTACGCACATGGCACACTGGATACAGCACCTGAGAGGGGAGAACACACGACGTTCAGAAATTGTAAACTGCTCGCTCCCAGAATGCAAAGAGGTGTTTAAATCTGATCGCGGTAGTCTGGGCTTATTATTCAGGTTTGCAGCTGGGAGGCTTTGCTAGATCTCTAGATAGCTCTGAAGGCCAGTGAGCAGCTACGGCATTTTTAATCAGCTACACTTGGATACGTAATTATCTTTTTATTCAGAGACAGAGGCTGAGGCATAACAATGCTGGCTTTCAGCTTCTCATGAATGAACTACTGCAATGTGCTCTGTGTGAACCTACACCTTAATAATGCTTCTGAGCAATTTAAACTGCTGAAGAATTCAGTGGCCCATTGTTAGCGCAGAGATTTCCTTGTACTTTGTATTATACCATGCCATATGAGAGTTGAACTAATAACCTCCTTCTACAGGCTCTAATTCATCAAAGCTAGCCCTGTCTTTAATGGAAGCACTCATATGTTAAAAATAAGCACATGCAGAAATACTTTGCCGAAGAGGCAGCTTGCTCTTAAAAGGGATTCCTTGACTGTGGAATACGCTTTCTGTTTCAGTTTAAAAACACCGTGGATCACTATCAATTCCACTGCTTTCCCAGGCAACTTTCTTGTGGAAAAGCAGGCAACGGCAGAAACCTGTTTAGTCAGGTTTCCCTGCCACAGAGCAGAGGGAGGGCTGTGGGGCGGCTTCATTTGATGGATGCTGCTCTTAAACGACTACGGTTTTATAACAGATGTGGCTACATCTCAGTGGCACCTTTTAAACGCTGAAGTAAAAGCACAAAAAGATGAATACAAGACAGGAAATTACCAAAACTCCCACAGACAGACAAATTATCCTAATTAGCTCAGTACCCTACAGTGTAGTATTTACTGAGAACAGAGGCCAAGTCACCGAGACTGCATCTATACTGCAGGATACAGCATGTAAGGGCAGCCCAAGGACACAACGGCTACCTGTCCACGCTGCCCGCTTCAAGAGCGCTCTCTAAGCTCCTCCTGGGCAAACCTGCTGGTATTTTCAGGGAAAACTTAGATGCATCCATAGCTTTAGAAGTCCTCACAAGCCGTATTTATCTGCAATGTCTCACACTTTCAGCTATCACATCCACTCCTACGATGACAATGTCAGGTTGAAAAGTCCTGAAGGGCTCTCTGACATTGCCTGTCGCAATGACAAATGGGATCAGCGCACAGTCTGAGTGCGGGCTGCACGTCCAGTGTCCAGGGGAGACAGCCACCCACAGAGGGCCGATGTGAACAGAAAATTAATCTTTTTGTAACAAACGTAGGCATAAACTCTTTCCTACTAAGCCAGGTTTTAATTTTACTCTAAGAAACAATTAAAAGCCACATCTATCATATGCAAAAACATTGCATAGTCCTTACAGTTAGGTTTATGGTATCTGCTACTTTTATAAACAAAAAGGGTTTGCCTATTTATAAAAGTCTTTGCTGTCCTAATCATGATGACATTTGATGACTGACTGTTTGGTCGCATGCCCACCATACTGCGTCCCTCAATGCCTGACATGACCTTTTATCAAATACACAAAAAGGTACCTGTGAGCCCCCTCCCAGAAGCGTCAGTGAGCTATTACTATGGAAGAGCCAAACTGAAAATGTGAAAGTATTAAGAGAAACAAAGATACACTAAACCTGAGTTATTTTCTGTTTAGATTTAAGATGAATATAGACACAGTGTCTAGGTTTCTATGCAATTTTATGACACTCCTCTGACATAGCTTACTTCTCTAAAAAGGTCTATTTGTCAAACACTGAAACATTTTCTGTTACAAAAAATAAAGCAAGATATTTCGTTACAAAAAACGCATTTCCAGCATAGAGAAATTTCTCAGGTTGCATTTGACGTTCCTCAAATATCAGCCAACTTAATGCAAGACTTGAAATGTCAGACTGAGCAGACTGCTCAAAGGTGAACATCGATGAGGAGAGCTGAGCACCCTTTTCTGGAAATGCCTGTCTCTACGCTGCATTCATGATGACAGTTACGCCATTAGGATGTCCCACTGCTACAAGCTTGCGTATTTTCTTAAGGCACACACTTTTGAGACCATTGCACCTGGGAGCCCCTAAAGGGACTCTCCCCGCGTGGTGGGGAACGGAGGATACATACAGATTCGGACTGGGAGGAGTAGAGCAGGTTTTTGAAGGCTTTGTTTGCTGCCCGCAGCAAAGACCAGACAGAACAGGTCCGTTCCTGAGTGTGTTTTTCTCCTCTCTCTTTCGCATTGTTGCACAGGAATGTACCAAAGAGGCAAGAGTAGGTGTGCTGCACCAATTTGACCTGCACAGACCAATACAAATATTGTCATATGGCAGAAGAGATCAGCTTAATGTGAGAATTAACATTCAGGCTTAAGAAGCGACAAACCCTTCCTCCGCAGGGCAATACACCCCCTTCCTAAAGACTGATACACAAATACACCTAGCATTTTTTGCATACCTCCTTATAAACTAATTGCAAAAGAACTCAAGCATAGCGGCATCTTTTAAAATCGTAACTAAAAAAATTCAGCAAAAAATATGAAGACAAAATATTTGTTCATAATCAAGCAAAAAAGTCTTGTTGATTCAAACTCATAGCCCTGTAGGATAGGCAAAGAGAATGATGACACCTCTGTTACATTAATGCAGCACAGAAATTCTGATCGTTAGTCGCTCCATGCTGTGGTCCCAGTCTAACAAAATACCTTAATATGAACTTAGCTTTATGCATATAAATGACTTCCATGGGATTATTCAGATGTTTAAATGAAGACAAGTACTTCAATCCTCTAATAAATTAGGGGGGTTTACTCTAAAAAGGCCAGAATACCAAGGGTATGTTCACACACAGCTCCTGTAGATTAGCAGTGTGCCGTGAAGCCGGTTATAACCTTATGTACCTCATTTCACAACTAAGCTAAGCTAGGACCATACATATACTCAGTTACACGGCTGAGCTAGCAAGTGGTAATTGAAGTCAACCACAATCACAGGAATGTGCTTTAAATCTCTTAGTAGATCAGACACTTCATTAAAAGCTTCTGTTCTTCAGATTACTAGTCCTGCAGTCAGTGACTGCCACTTTCCCAGAGACCTGCTTTCCGGCCTTGAGAACTGATTTTGACCATCCTAGGCAAACTTCTAATAGGAGAGCTGTCCACTTCAAAAGAATATAAACACAGCTCATCTATCCTACACATTTTCAGCAAAGAAACAGAAAAAATGAATGGAAAGGTAAGGGGCAGGTTGTTTTTAGAGGAGGAGTCTTCAAGTCAAAACAAGATCAAAGTAGGGGGAAGTTTATATTGCCAGTAACGATGATTTTTTTTTTCATGCTGCGTGGATACATTATACCAGCGTTATTTCAGCACCTCTTAGGTGAGACTATTAAATTTGTATCATTTATTTATTTCTTTAAAGTCTAAAAGAAGTCCTTAAGGGTCCTGCTTCTGTTTTAAGAGGGAATAGACCTCAGGTCCCATGAAGTATACAAGTACTTTTGTCTACTGTATCTGGGCAGTTTTCCCATTACCTTTATCAGACTGCAGCGTATCACAGATAGACGGGAAAATCAGAAACCCCTTGGGGCTCTATAGTATGTTAGTACTGAGTACTGGTTTAGAAGCAGTCTATAAAACAGCAATCTCTCAAGCCACAACTCACAAGGAATGCTTCGTTAAACTCGAAAGAGCAAGGGAACTGCCTCTGGAGCTGATGGACGCAGTCCAGCCACTGTAAAAACACTGGGCAGCGCTCATTTAGGTCATCCGAATTCTCACCATGGCCACAGCGATCTGCAAACTTGTGGCCAAAATCCAGCCACTCCGTCTCCACTAGCACCTGGAAACCCTGCAGAAATGAAAGCACAGATGAAAAGTTCCTATTTTTCTTTGGTTCAATTTTCTAAGACAGTCTGAGACTTGTGGGAATCACTTCATTACTGTGTCCTCGCTCACTCCTATTCCCCTTCAGCACTGCTCTCGTTACTTATCTTTACTGCTTTACCTAATGCCTCTGTGTTCTGAAACGCTGCACAATGAAATTGGAACAGACATGAATTCCCAAACCTACATGAACAGGAAAGGGAATAAGGCAGGTTAAGTCCTGAAGTGACTGGCAGGGAAGATCCTGATACCAAACCTATCTTGGCCAGGCAGGGGCGAGTAGGAACTTCATCTTGATCAAAACCATCTGGGTCATGGGAACCAACATTTGGACAGGAGAGGAAATTTTAAAGCTCTCCCTTGAAAATGATGGGCAGATCCGTCTGTCATAAAAGAAAGCAATTCATCCACAACAGGACATCCATGCTCAGAGAGAGTGCTTGCCTGTGTGCACATCAAACACAGCACAGTCACAAGGTTGATTAAAGGTTGACTTGCACGATTTCTCATGCAAACAAGAAGGGCAAAGAACATTTCAAAACAGTGCCTAGCTGAGCACCTGAATGCGACACCTCATCTTACAGGACCTAAAACCCATCACAGGTTAGGAAGGTTTTGATTCTTAGTGGAAAGAAAAATTGTAGAGCATGCTTATTAAGTCATGGCTGTAATTAGAGCAAAAATAATAGCTGATAGCTGAAAAGCTTGAAATGCAACAATGCTGAAGACTCATTTTCCTAAACATTTCTAATCCTTGTATAGACAGCTACAGTTTATGGTTTCCTCTGATGCGGTGGTGACAAGAAGGAAGGCAAAGGGTGTGTACAGAAGAACTCTGCACTTTGAACAGGAATGACAGCACCCTTAGGAGGGACCAGGAGGAGGTTCTGTGCCAAGGACAGAGCGGTATGTTTTGACCTGATGGATGCTGACTTCTAGAACCCATGTGAAAAAGCATCTGAGAAGTTTCCACAGTTTCATTCACAAGGCATTGCTACAGTTTAAACTTCTGGTCCTCATGTGTCCGAGGCTTTAAGCAGCAGTTTATAGCACAGTGTTCAGACATACGCTCCTGTTCTAGACAACAAAAGCATCTTGCATGTGGGCTGGCAGATGGAATCCAGCCATCACTATCACACAATGCTGAAAAATGATGGGGGGAAAAAAAATTCAGGCTGAAAAACCAAGAGAAGCAATAGTTGGCTGAGAAACTGCAATGGTGTAATGGAAACTGCAATATGTAGCACTTTGTACTACATATTCCTAAGCTAAATATGGGGAAGCATAGACCATGACTGTGCAGTTACAGCAAAGGGGGAAAACATAATCCGCTCTTGAATTACAGACTATATTTACACCTATATGTAACTGTGTTTGCAGACTACTGTTGGTAAACTCCTGCTAGCTTTGGTGCCTTTTCTAGTGGAAAAAACTGAAATCGTTTCTAGACAGACTTCCTCAGAAAAGGACCCGAACTCGGTAACTACCTCATGCACTAACAGATGCTTTACAAACCTCTGTGGTCCTGTAATACGGATCTAGAAGCAGTTTGGCCAGCGCCACTATCTGGGGGGTTCGGTCCCAGCCGTCTGAGCAGTGCACCAAGACTGGTCGCTGGTCTCGGTCCACGGCATGAACTACGAGTAGCGCAGATTTCAGAAGCACAGATAAGTGCTGCAGCCATTTCGTACTTTCCAGAGCTGATAACCAACTAGAGGAAAACAAGGGAAGACAGTTTTCGCTCTTTTAAAATGCTTTCAGGTTTGGATCTTTGAATTTATCAAGTCAAAGCTCCTATTTTAATAAGCTGTGAACGTCATTCTGGAATATTTTTCATTTATGTCTCATTAACACTTTCCCAGATTTGTAAGAAACAAAGCCATGCGGTCCACCTGAGGAACAGCCAGTCTCTGGTACGCGCTTTGCTCTGTAAGACTCGCAAGAAGCTTAAATAACATTTTCCCAGACAAGAGCGTAACACATCACCAGCAATGGACAATGTAAACGCTACCGGGTAATCATTACTTTCAGCAGCCTCTGCTGTCTCCCTTCCTCTGAGCTGAGGACTCAGACTAGCCAGCAGTCCCAGTACCACTGGCGTGTCTTGGGACTCTGCCATACGCCCCGACAACTCTGTGCCTCAATGAAAGGGTGGAACCTGAGGTGCCTTTGGAATCTCCTGTATCTCAACTATTCCCAGGCTTTACAAGGTGTGCTGTAGGTATCTTAAGGATCTCTACCCTATGAAGATCTACATATCCAGTTTAGTACAGGTGGCCATTCTGGATCTACTTTGAAACCATGAAAGACTCTTAGCAGCAAATTCAAAACAGGGAAGTGGTAGGGGAAACAGGACTGGTGCAACTACAGCGTCTCATGAAGACCCAACCTCAGAAGCTCCTGAGACGATGGGCCATTAGAGGCTAGTTATCCCACAGCACTGGAGGGCTATGAAATATGTCTCCTGAAATGGCACTATAAATGCGTGAAGTACACGGAACACCACTAGAATTTTCTGAAGGAGAGCCAAGCTGTAAAGATTAAAGAACCAGGAATAGCAGGTAAGCCTAAGTGCTAGCACTTAGAAGCCCACCTGAAAGTAGTAACATTCTAGTATCAATACTCAAGGCTACACTGTAATTTCAGATCTCATTTTCTAGGTTCACTTCAATGATAATAAAAACCACAATGACTTCCTTTAGCTCAAATCCCGTGGAAGTGAAAAAATACAGCTTAGCGTTATTACACAGGAAAGTCACCAAGGGAAAAAACACTGAATTTCAGTTTACAAATCAGCAGCACAAGAATGCAGTTGCAGAAACATGTAAACAAAGGCAAAAAACACCAAACATCCACTTACTTTCCTGGATCTGGCATTTGTGTGCAGAGCAAACGCAACGACTGAAAGCTCTTCCGGATAGAATGAATGTTTGCCATCCCCATGAACACCACTTCACAGTTTGGATAATATTCTGTAGGGAAATATCAAGAAAGAGGGAAGAAACTAAAAACTACATTAAGTTTAATTCCTAAAGGAAGCTTTTTCATAAAAACAAACCACTGTTGCTGTGGACAGATGAAATAATCTGTTTAGGAATATTCTGTAAGGAGAAACTAGTACTTGGAGTTCGGTAGGTATTCCAGACGTTACAACACAGCGTAGCAAAACAGCAAAGAGTTAGCAAAGTGTGTGTGTGTGTATTTGTTTTCAATGTTTCAGTACACATTACAAAAAGCAGAGTACAAACCTATGGGAATAGTGATACTGCTGTGCTCGAGGCTATAGCCTGTTTTTAAAAAGACCGAGAAACATCATAAGACTGTGAAGCATAAACAATACTTAACTGATAATTTATTGATGTTCTTAAATTTGGTAAACTAATGTATATTTTTATGTAAGTTACATATTCCTTTTCCTAACCACTCAAAAAGGCTGAAAGGTTACTTCATTCACTGCTTTATTCTGAGTTTTTCTATTATGAGGAACAAGCATCACACACGTGAGTGAGAAATACTCAAAGCTCAGGAAAACAGAAGAGAGACAGAATTACTGAGCCTGCCTTCAGATGTTGCTACGGGATGTACTCAAGCAACTCTGCCCTACTGGGGCGGCGATATCTGTACAGAGAGGGTCCGCTAGTCAGAGCGAGCACCTAAGAAGATGCAGAAAAATACTAATCCAATCGTCTTTCCTAGATTTAGTTTTCCTCTGTCCTGATGCTTCTGTCTGCACAAAAATGATGACGATCGCTAAAATGACCTTTTTTACAAGAGGAAAAAAATTAATCAGGATTCAGAATATGGGGTATTGAGCGCTTGCACAAGAAAATGCAGTAGTCTCTTAAAAGAGCATGTTTTAGATCATTTGATTTCTTAACTGTTTATCAGTCCAACAAATTCTGGCCCAAACCAGAACATCCCGTTAGTGATGGACTATGTAACTCCAGTCAGAAGCGACCGACAGTATCAGGAAATTTAAGCAATTTTTTGTCTTTTTACTGAATTACGTTATTTATAAAATAAAGCACAACATAAATGAGATATTTTTATACAGAGAGAATGAAGCAAACATGACAATATCTGGAGAAAACTTATCAGGAAAAAAGCAGCACTTAATGGAGGTCAAATTTATTGAAGGTGACAAGCTGTTTGGAAATTTTCTACAGAGAATTCACGAACCAATGTATAGGAAGAAAATTAAACATCCTGTATACTCTGCTTTTCTGTTTTGAAATTTTACTCTCCGATAAGGAGTTGTTTAGTAGTTTTGAGGTGTTAAATGGAAAATTCATCTTCTCACTGGTGGCTACATATCGAAGTGCAGCTATTGCAGCAAAGATCAAAACAAGAACATATGGTCAAAATAGCTTTTGTTATCTTACCTATAGTTTTTCTGTCTGGTATTTTTTTCTAGACTCTCCACCCATGGAATTTTAATGGCTGCATTCATTTCCAATAGTGACCATAAAACAGTATCTTGTTTATAACACCAACAATTTACAAGTGCCAAAGAACACAGAAAGTGGTAATTGCAAATGTATTACAAATGCAAGATGAATCAGGATTTCAGTCACTTTAGGTTATGATATAAATGCTGAAAAATGTTTCAGCTTCACAAAAATTGCCGAAAAGTTGTATTCTGCACAACCACTCTAGAATATTATCCTCTACAGTTAGCGGATTTTTACAAGTTTGTTCAGGTTTTTTTTTTTAGACATTAGCACACTGGACACCTTTGTCTCACTTTAGTTTATATATTTGACTCAGCAGGGGAAAGCTAATATTCCACACAGTTCAGCATTTACTGAACACTGTTACCAGCTGGTTTTATGCTCTGAGAAACAGACTTAATTAACAGCTAAACCTGTCCTTTTGAAGGGCTGTGCGATAGCTGCAATGGTCCAGAACTTTCATATAGATGAATAGTACTTGCATCCATGCAGTCTGTTAAATATGCAGTACTGAGGTACATCACTGTAATTATATTTGAGGAAATTCTTTTGATTAACTTAATAGAAAGCTGAGAAGAAACACTGCTTACCTGGGCACTCACAGCCTCCACCTTTGGCTCTGTTCGCCACAGCTGCTGCGTAAGATCGTGCGTCTAAGATCAAAAGCTTCTGAGGCTGTATTGCCAAACTCTCTGCTCCTGAAGCATTAGAGATTGAGGAATCTGGGGAAGAGGATATGCAACTGATGAGTAACTAAAAGGATACTTCTGGCATTGTTTACAACAATGATTCACTCAAGTCCCACAACGCACATACAGAAATTGGACAATGCCTAATCAAATACAAAGGATGGAATCTGTTACAGTACATGTAAAAGATTAAGCTTTTATATAAAGCTCTGCTCTTTACAGAAAAGGAACAGTGACAAACTTACCAAATTCAACATCAGAGAGGTCCCCTCCATTGGAGAAATCTCTGGAACAATTTCCATTTATTAATTTGTTACTGTTGGACCTCGAGTCTGAGGCACAGGCTTTGGCTACAGACTGGACAAGGTGTTCATCATCTGCATTCCTCCAGCCCCACCAACTGACCTCGGGCTGTCCACAGCGGGAAATAACTGCTCCATTGCTCTGGTGCCTGAAAAAGAAAAGAATAAAAAGAACAGCAGTGCATAACTTGAAGAATCAGGATGAAAAACACCAAGGGCATGAAAAATTAAACGGTGCACTCCATTTAGTTTAATTCCTGTCGGGGACCTCTCTTGTTCAGCAGTTATCCTCAACCTGTGATTCAGCGGCAACGTATTCCACGTGCTTCCCTTCAAAATGCTGTGACCGCAGAGTCACTGAAAGGTAAGCCGAGGTCAGTAAGAGAAAACAAAGCATCTTCTTGCTCAATATTGTTGCCTGTTGGCCAGTGAAAGCTGGGGAACATTCTGGAACAGCAGATGAGGCATTAAAGAGGTATTCAACACCTGCTGGATAGTCAGGTCTACTGCTGTAATACCAGAGTAAATAGGAAAGTTCAGTTTAACTCATGCTCATTTTAAAGCTAGAAGACAGGAATAAAACCACAGATTCACTTTTTGATGAGGTTTTTTTATATCAAAACATACCACTAATTAAATTGGAAGAATGTTACAATTTTGGTAGGAAATACTGGCAGAATTGGCATGCCTTCTGTCTGATGACGTCTAATGGTAACCTAAAACCTTACTCTCGTACATCGATGGTATCCATTTCTATGCATCACCTGTGAATGACAGGAGGCGGTCCTTGAACACTGCAGAACCATTTCTCAAAGCCAGTGTATTTTAGGTATTGTTTCACTAGCTAAAAGGAAGAGAGCCTTTCACATCCCAGGATGCTAAACATCTGCAGTTTTACTCATTCTGAAGTTTGGTATTAGCGTCTGTTGGAAAGGAGTGGCTCTGTAATCCCCTTTTCAGCTTCTTCCCCATCCCTCTTCCTGACCCTCTCTCAGAGGTGTTTCATCTCCTGCCTCTCAAACACCGATCGTATCTAGCAGAAGAGCACCAAGGAGCCGATGAAGAGCAACAGTAGCTCCTACATGTAAGCACCAGTGTGGTGCCAGGCTGGTAAATAACAAAGTCCACAAGCAAGTAAATTTTGCTACAGACACCTAAGTAGCACTGAAAAAGGAAATACTCTTTATTAACAGAATATTTTTCTTCTAAATGTGATATAAATTGCAAGCACTCTATATACTGATAAAACTTCAGAGGACTGGCAAATGGAGTACAGTGACAAGTATATCAATAAAAAAAATGTCAGGGAGATAACTGAAGAATGACCCAACTTGAACGTAGCTATCTTCTTCTGGGGAGTGACATTAAAAAAATCTGATTTTTTTTTTTTAAATGTCTGAAGAGTTAGTAGTTATTTTCTTAAATTTGACCTAGCTTCTTGTACTACACAGAAAGGACAGATTTCAAATAATTAAAACGTATCCAACCATTGCAAACATACTCTGAAAAAGATTTAACACCTCTCCCCTATAATCTATTATAAAAAAAGAGTACTGAAACATATTATCACTGTAATTTCACTTACTGCCTCCATGCTGGCACATCCCACTGCTGCCAACAGAAATGTAATTCCCCATTCACTGAAGTGTTTACATCTGGCATTAACAACGTTCTCCTTGACCTTCACTCGCAGTACCCCGAATTCAGAGGACCTCAGCCGCGGCAGGAAGGGAAGCCTAGCTGCCGGTATGAAGAGCCGCAAGCGGGGCAGCCAAAGCAGAGAAGAGACACTTCTCCTCTCAGGCCACACAGCGAGTCAACAGTGCTGAGGAATGTTCACTCCCTGCCTCGTGTCCCATCTGAAATATCCCACCACTTACCCACACACTGTTCTTCTCTATTTAAATGGCCTGCAGATATACATCACTTGAAGCAAAGCTGCCTCTAGGCAATGCTGTTCTTGCTCAGGAGTCCCACCAGAACCCCGTATTTATGAAGTACGCACATGCCAATTACAGTTCCTACATGTTACGATGCAGCAAAGGACTTTAAAGTCTTCCTGCAAACAAACTGTCCATCTCAGCTTCACGTCAACCAAGAGTTGTTTAATTCCCTCTAATAAGGCAACTGCACAGAATGGCGAGGGTTAGATGAACCTTTAAGCAAATTTAAACTGTCGACTTGGACAGCCCTGAACAGGAAGAAAGCCCACCCAAACCTATAAATCTTAACTTTTTCCCTCTCACCACTCTAATAAACATTTATGGAGGTGTGACAAGCGGGTTTATAATTTGTCAGAGCTGTCAAGCCCCCGTCAGGTGCCGGGCAGCACCACCTCTGCAGCGTCACTGCGGGGCACAGCGGTCGGCGGCAGCGGCTGCCTCGTGCTACTCATTCAAAAGCAACACTTACATCGGGGTAAGGCTCCTTGTTGCAAAAACTTAAAATTGTAAAATAGGTTGTGATATGGTATTTTAAGTATTTTTTCATAGCTCTTTTGTAATTGTTTCACATAAAATTCCTTCACTGAGAGGAAGCAACTGACACACTGCATTAACTGAACCAAAGGAAAAGCAATCTGAATGCCACGGCACTTACACCAGGTGCCAGCCGACTGCATGCAAAGGAAAATGTATTTCTGCTGAAATGAATAGCCTTCCAGAAACAGCTCTACTGATACCAAATTAGTTCAGCAAAAAAATACATGCCAATCACTGAAAGGCCACCTAGTTCCCCGCTACGCTTGCACAAATAACAAAAGAAAATAAAACATCATTATACATGTAAGAAACCTACTTTGAACACTCAGATAAGCTCATTTATTTTTCCCTATGTTCTCCCAAATTTCATTATTACCTGCCTGCGGAATCATTTTCATAGGTTCACAAACAGTTATAATTTTCATCTCCAGGTTCTTGCCTCCCATTTATACCACAAATAACAAAGAATCAATCATTAGGCCAAAAGCTGTGTTCATTGATAGCTGTGAAGCCCTAACACTCCTAAGCCTGCACAAATATGCAATGTTCAGATGTACCAGCAGAAATCAGCAAACAATTCTATTTACAATAATGTTGGAGGTCTGAGGAATCACACTCATTCCAACCGGACTGGTCACGGGAATAAAAAATAGCAAATAGTTTCAGTGTGATTCCGAGGTCCCTAGAGATAGAGCTGGGGGTAAGACAGTGTCACTCAGATCTCAGTAACCAAAAAAGATTAAAAAAAATTAAAGCAAACCCTCCACTGCAAATTTCCTAACCCTTAGAGACAAAGCAACATGCAGCCTCCCTGCAGAAACTGAACAGTAAATCGCCATTAGATAACTATAAAGCCCTTTATGAAGCATTGTATAACTGTATGATGTACGGTACACCTCTGCACATGCTTAATCTTCCTTGTGTTCAAGCAGCCTCTTGAGTACAACAATAATTCCACCAAGTCCTTGCAACTACAAAGACAGGGCGGACTAATGAAGGTTTGAATAGCTCCCTCCATGGCATTACTTAACTACTAGTACTTGCAACTGAAAAAAATCATTGCTGCAATTCACAAATATAATTCAGCAAGTACGGTACACAGCAATTTTCTGTTTACCTTTGCTGCCTGTGCTGGCAGAAATGCTGCCCGCATGGGTAATCACCTTCAGCAGCGGGCAAGACAAAAGACACCTTCAACACAGCTAATATCCAAGCAGCTTCTCATGACTTCAGGACACTGTTTCTATAACATATGAAGTCCTCTCTATCGTCTTTCCACAAAATCCAAAAAGGCTTCTCCCTAACATTGATTTTCTGGGACCAAAACAGATAAACTACAAAAACAGGCCAGATTTATATACAGAAATATGTGCCAAGTTTTGAAAAAGTTGTAAACAGAGAAAAACTGCAGAAGCTGGGTGTGAGATTTTTCTAGAAGTCTGATCATAAAATAGAAGCAACACTCCTGACAGTCCAATCTCAACTGAGTATTTTTGAAGCTTGCCTCTGAAGTCAGCCCGCTCAGCTCTTCAGCCTCTGCCTACTGTCATAGCTCTTGAATGCTTTACAAGAACAGACAATGAGTTTTTTGTTGCCAAGTGTCTGTCTCTGGTCTCTCTCTGTCCCAGTGCTCAGTATCTGAGACAAATTATTGGATGAATAAAAAAAAATCATTATTGCTTTTTTTCCCCCTGAGGTAAAGCAAAAAGAGCAGATTTTTAAAATGTGATCAATAATGAACCTAATAGTCCCAAAATCATCTTCAACACATAAAAAATGCTGAATGAATTTTTGTTCCTTACTCCTCCGAAAGTAAGAAAAAAGCTATTTTTACAGCAACATATATATAGAGAAAACTCTACATGGATTTCCAATCATATGGACCATCAACCACCAGCTGATGAGTTCTATTAGAGTGCAGAATGATGAACTGGATTGTTAAATGTCAAGACAAGGTAAAAAAGAGAAAAACTTTTCTCCCACTGATTTTAAGATTACAAATGAAATACTATGTGGTAATTTAACATAGTCTCATCAGAACTGCAGAAAATTGAATGCCAGGGATAAAACAATTTCAGTCTATGAGGTCTTTTGAACATCTAAATCACTCTCCCATAAATCCCCCCGAATGCAAGCTGTACCCAAGAATGCAACGAAAGTGATTTCCTTCTGTACAGGGATGAAAGGAGGAGGGACGCTTCCCTGTGTTAAGCGTGCTTGCAGGTGAGGTGTCCCCCAATTACGTGACAACTGCATAAAAGGTGCAAAGTGGCCTGAAATGCAGTGTTCAAAGTCAAACACAAACCCATATATAAATTACACTATTCTCTTTTATACATATATATAATATACATACTTCAATGTACTACCATAATAATAAAATACCTTAAGTCTTAAAAAATTAGCATATGCTGGAAAGCATTTTTTCCCCCTCACAGAGCTGAACAGAGGATGGAGCAATTCCTTAACATTCAGAAAGAGACTATGCTAACCTCCATTATTTGGAAGAAAAAGGAGAAAAGACAGGAGGATTTAAAGATAATGGTCTGCTGCCACAAGCTAATTTGTCCTCCTTTCACAGAACAAGAACTCTTAAGCTAGGTAAATAACATTTTGTAGCCTACTCTTAACTCTTGTACACTTGCTCCTCCGACCCAAGGTGGATGAATACGTCAACTTCACTGCTCTCTAATGTAGCTTGCCACTCAGAGAACAGCTTTTCCTTTCTGTCTGTTTAGAAGGAATGGGTGGCTAGGCAGACTTAATGGAATTATCAGTATTCATTATCTTTTTAATCCCTTTGTCATCTGATTTTTTAAAGAGATTTTAAACATTTATGGGAGGATAACTACACCAGGAAAGTGGCCACGTTATTAAGTGAAAGGTTCCAGAATATTTGGGAAAAAAAAAAAAACCAGATGCTGAAATACACTTCTTACTAAAGAAGCTGCCAAAAAACAGTATCTCAGAAAAGCAGTTTTGTTATGAAGAATTGCTGGACTCAATCTAAGGAAGAGACTGTCTGATTAAAACTATCTAAAGTATGTAGATAGAGCTAACACGTACATTCTTTTGTAATTTAAGTTTTCTATCTCCCTTAAATAATTTTGGTATTTGTCCTTGTTTATACTGCAGTCCGAGTATTAGCCAGATGAGAATTAGAGAAAAACCAAAGGAGTACCTAGCCAGAGATGCCATTTATCATTTCTTCAGCTGTGTTGATGTCGTCATCTTACATTTTTTCATTTTCATATTAAAAAAAAAAATAAAATCAATCTTAACTGAGGTGACTGCCCTAGGAATGACTTGCAGGAGATGCAAACGCTGAGTGCTCCTACAATATGTGTTTGGAATTAAAAAATACAAACCATTACTCCCACTCAGAGTGAATGTGTAGTAAATCTGCCTTGCTTCATTTATGGCTTGACAAGGGCCAGTATGTGCTGCTGTCTCACACATTCTTGGAGTTTTGAATAGGTACAAACCAATACATATATAGGTAGCAAATGTAGAGACAAAGACCCCAAGCTATCAGGCCTAACAGGTCATACTTTGCCATCAGTTAAATACAGGTCTGAACATTTTCTCATGCGAGGAGTCCCCCGTCATCCTTGTTTGATACCTAAACCCTTAGGGTGGTTTGCGTTTTGTTCCAAGGTCCTGTTCTCTGCACCGCTTCTGGGATCCTTCTGGAGCGGTACAGCAGGACCTCGCCCCAGACAGATTCCCAGGGTGGAATTCCCACCACTCCACCAGGCAGCACAGAGGGACTATGCCAGGTTTTGTTGCCTCTTCCCAGCCTAGTTCTCCAACTCTACCCTAGCAGGTCCTGGGCCTTCACGCAGCATCCCTCCACATCACGTCATACATGCAAAAATACAGTAAAATGCAAGCCAGACCTCTCTTTACTTTGAATAAATTATAAAAATATTATTTTAAAATACCTTTAACACTTTTGCTAAAGTCTGTCAGGCTCAGTGAGGGGACACTCTGGAGCCTGAACACCTTCTGTTACAAGCCAAGATTCCCAGTTACAACTTATTTCAGCTTTTATTTGCTAGAACACCCCATTTACAGCCTGGGGAAAGCTGTTCCACCTGCAAGAGCCTCACCTGTACACAACAGCAGGGATACGCTTCCAGGACCGAAAGCTTGCCACACTCTCTAGCTCTTTATCCGTGATCCAGGCGGGAACTATGATTTCCTGGGGGTAACTACCACAGAGCCTGTGAGAAAAGTGGTGCAAAGTATTGAAAGTAAGCGACACAGCAGTCACACACTTCCCAGACAACACACACAAACAAGCAGTATAAGCAACCTGACAGCTGTTCATCTCAGCAAACTGCCATTTTCTTAATACCTGTTTCATTGTATGTCAATAAACTCCTCCTTCGCATACACAAAAAGCACTGTGAACATCGAGGTGCATAAATGCATTTCAGAATTAGAAGATTCAAGCTGGTGTTTTCTTGGGAAATTCGCAGGTAAGTGATTTTTAACTCCAGCTGCTGAAATAAACTGGACCACAGAAAAGAAATTTCACATCTCTCCATGCTAAAGAATTAGCCACCCGATTTCTGGGTCACAAAACACAGAAGCAGAGCCACCCTGGGCTACTGGACTCAAGACAGAAAACTTGTGTAAGTGTGGAAAAAGTACATTGGCTAATCAACCCTCGCCAAAAGCAGGACTCTGAGTGCACTGGCTTATGTTTGACTGGCTAACTGGAACTTTCTTCTACTAGATGCACCTCCTACTCTACAATTTAACTAATAAAGCCATCACTGCCAATGAGAACAGTGCAAGCAGTCAGTAGTGACTGTAATATATTGCTGAATCGTAAACTAGTTCATCGCCAGTCCATCCCCTTAAGAGATGCATTTACTGCACAAGAAGGACAGACACGACCACATGTCTAAGACCGTTCTATTCAGAAAAGTGTATCAATCATCCTGAAAAAGTGCTCTTTGCTCAAGTGCTGGCCACAAGAAGGAAAGGAGTAGTTTGTGTCATTCTGCTTCCGTGACATATAAAGTTTTTTTTTTCCTTTTTCTTTAGGATTAAATATGTAAGGGATAGCTATTTTTATTTCCCTAGATTTTTAGAGACCAAGACAGATACTCTTCTTGCAGCAACACCAACTCCCAGCTGCAAGTCATTATCCTGCAAAGACAGAGCAATGAACCATGTTTCATCACAAAGTGTTACTGCTGGTTTTGCTCTGAATTGGATTAGGGATCAGCCAGTACACTCTGTCCTACCAACCGTGAATGGAGGAACACCTTTCTCTGCTCCAGCAGCTAGGGAAGAGGACATTTGTCTATGCTTTCAGGACCACAGAAAGTGTTTTCTCTTGTTTTCGGGTTCTACAAGCTTAACTCTTGCAAACCAACTTTTTTTTTTTTTAAATACAAGTCTTTGTCATAAGTTAGAGAATAAGACACAATAAAAATATTTTTTAAAAGTTCAAACTCCTTTCTTTGCTCACTTAAGGCTTCCCTTTCCTCCATTAGAATGCTTATTCTCTAAGAAGTCCTCCAGCAAGCACATCAAAATCCGGTATTTCTAAGCCTACAAAAATTGTAGCAGCTAATAAGATATTAAATAATACTTTAAAAGCACATTTTTTCCATAAACCAACGAAAAGCCATAATTCTAGTTGTCCCTTATTAGGAACTGTAGAACCTGGAAAAAGTTCCAGTAATCTGCTATAACAAAATTGGTGTTTTGAGATGCCATTTGGCTATGAATCAGCAGCCCACATAACTTACTTGTACTTCTCATTGATGTTGGAAATCCTCCAGGCATTGTTCATATCAAAACCCATCCGCTCCACTTCATTTTTAAACCTTGAAGTTACATGTTCTCCTGGGTATCAAAAGCAGAGAGAAAATAAATGCAAAATAAGATAAGATTCCTGCTTTTCAAAATAGTTAGAGAAAACCACCACTGCACTCATGCCTATTAAAAACTGAAAAGAGAAAGGAACAGTCCAAAAACACCATCTACATTTCACAACCCTGTTTTGAAAATCTGTATCAGGAGACCCACAGCTTGTACTGATGGCTCTCCCTGGCCAACTCTCCAGAAATGTCAGAGCCCATCAAGGACTTTTTCTCTGAAATGACCAGCTTCTGTAAATTCATATAAGAAACAATAACGCTGTAGACCGGAACCAAGCACATCAGCAAAAGCAATTTAGATCCATCAGCAGTCTTAGTGGGAAAACAGTAGTAGTTTTTCTTCTGTGAAGTTCAGAAGAATTTTCTATCAATGAGAAGAATGTGAAGCTCTGGTCTGACTGATACGTGAAGGGGTATCCAATACATGGAATGTGGTCTGGAAGTTGGGCAATCTCCATTTAGTATGCAGTTTCTGCCACAGGTTTCCTGTATGACTGTAGGCAAGCCCTGTAATTTAACCTGCATCTCAGTTTTCCATCTGTAAAATGGACATTATTCCTCCACGAGTCATGGAGATATGAAGATAAAATGCATAAATGATTGTCTGACAGAAATATCCGCCACAAGATCCTCACAAATTCCTGGATTAATATATTAAAGGAACTGGAATGAGCTCCATTTATTTCCTAGACACTTTTTTAAAAGTATCAAAACACAACTGAAAAATACACAATAGCAATAAAGAATAATTATTCTGATAGACAAAAAGTCTAGAGAATTAGAAGGTACTCAATCAACACGTAGAAGAGAATAACGTACAAAATTTCCAGGTTCACAGAGCTAAGAACTGTGATAAATTTAATGAGCATGTGAGCAACACTAGATAAAATGATTCTGAAAGTCTGCTCATTGCTTGTCTCTCTAAATTACTGTATCATTAAATCATGAGGCAGAGCATCACCCAACAGGGGAAAAAAAAATCTGTTGAAAAATTAATGCTTTAAGTATTACATCTTTCCATTATGTATTTTAGAAAACCCTTAAAGTCTTTCAATACCTGAGATATATGTAGATACATATTTATCTCAAAGATGTAAATGTACACATCTGAAACAATTTTTTATGTGACATTACAGAACAATTAGAGATAAATACAGAGAAATAGGTAAATTAAGAATAAAGATAGCAGCCTAACTACACGACTTAACTGTGCAAGAAAAGCTATAATGTTATTCATTCCCACAGGTCAGATCACACACTGAAAATGGTACTTTGCAAACCTAGACATGCTTTACAATATGGACAATGTGCAAGAGATCTGCATAATGAGATTATTTTTCTTACACTTTTTGAAAGGTAAAAAGTGAGAATGACACTGTGTGCAAATGGAGATTATTCACTCTTCAAGGTACGTGGTGGCAAAATCTATGGACCTGACTGACCTTCATCACTTATTCCCTTTACATCATGTCACTGGTACAACAGTACCATAAAAAAGAAATAGTTCTGCCTCCCGTGTCGTGCACTTTCTGCAGAAGGCTACTCTCAGTATCACACAGGCACTGTAGTTCTGCTCTACTCCCCTATCACCAGACCAATCAGACTGGAGCTTGCCAACAATTTCCCGCTTCTCACGTGAACTCTGCACGAGCTTGAATTTATTATCTTCCAGCCACCTACTCCAACAGATCAGCTGCTTGAGTCCCTGTTTTACAAAAGCTGGATGGCCCCATAGAGATGGCAGCTCTGTGAGGAGCCCTTTGATCCTTTGTCAAGTGCAGAGGTGAAACTGGGACAATACATTCCAGCCAGACAACAACCTCTGTCATGTTCTTGCTTAGCAGTGACTTTTTTAAAAAAAAAAAAAAACACCTTTTATTGGAACAGCAGCATGCTCTTGCAGCACTGAGGATGGGCTTCATTATCAGGTGCTTTGAGGAATAGTCATTAAAACTTGTGACACATCCTTAAAGATTTTTCTGGATAGCAAATGAGAATACTAGAAGTATCTCCAATCATTGATGCTGCATACTGCTCGTGGGTTTTAAGAGAAACACATAAAACTACATGAAAATGAAATATTCTTTTTGATTTCTCCCTCTTAGCTTTTCCACTACTGTGCATGTCGTGAAATCACAGATTTTCCTCTGAGAAATGAAACCCTAGCCTTAACGTTCTGTCCATTCCTCCTGAAATGCTGGTATTTTAAGAGGCATTTTGAGCCAAGATGGATAATACTTTCAAAGCATCCCAATCAACTCTCAAAATCAGAGAAAAAGCAAGCTACACATTTTGTGGACTTGTGCCTTCTGACTATAAAAGCTGACTTTGTGAGCCACAGTTCATATCTCCCATTACATACATTGATAACAACTTACATTTTTTCCCCAGAAGTTGATACTTAGATAGACTTTGAAGCAATTTAGTATTTTTGTCCATATCTACCAAATACTGGGCTCCTTGGATGTAAAAAATAAATTACAATGTCTTGGGATTAACTTCAATTACATTCCCATAGATTTATTTCAACTATAATTCAGCTCTTAGAAGGAGAATGTCTACCACCAGAAATAAGCAAGCTACAGGGAAGAAAGTTACCACATTAAAGCAAATGATTTGATAGACACACCTACAAGAAAAAAATTTGATGGCTAAGTTAATAAAAAAGTAAATGCTGCTTCCTATCCTAACCTAGTGTTAGGTTGAAGCCTGTCTGTTCCAGTGAGGAAAAGGACTACAAGGAGATTTAGCAAGCCATCTACATGTCTGCTATCTTCCAGTTCCTGAATTTAGTTAGGAGGGAAAAAGACCTGAGTTTAAAATTCTGAGGATTTTTTTGCCTTTTTTCAGTAACTGCTAACAAAGCGTGTAAAGTGCAGGAACAGGAACCAGAACCAAGGAGCACCTCCTCCCACTTGTGTGCTACCGGTTGAGTGCTCTTCCTCAGGCGCCAAAGAGATGACAGTCTTTGCTCAGCCCCAGACCAGCTGCAGTAACAAGGCTAGAAGCACACTAACATTCCTCAGCCTGATAATTGGGACACTTTTCTCAGATATGTGAATTGCGAGCGAAGAGAACCTCAGATAGGAGAGGGCCTGGAACTCGGATTTCCTTACATTCAAACAAGTGCTGTAACCACCAGCATCCCAATTTTTAGCTTTTATTTACTTGTGGGCTTCTAAAACCTTCCAGCAAGGATATTTCACATAAATAAGTCGCTGTCTTGCAGCTGTGATGAACCTCAGGAGCAGCTCAGGGACTTCCTTCTCCTTCACCTCCTGCTCCTCAACATCCATGCTGAAGACCACTGTTCTAGGCAATTACAAAAATGTGGGCACAATCAATACAAGATGTTTTAGAGTGAAAGTTGCTGCCATGGTGAACAAAACGTTATTAGTATTATACATGACTGACTAAATGAAATCCACCACAATAGTTTCCTCAGGATATTCAGGTACTGCTTTGCATATTGATCCCAAAGTAGCTATGGCGGGAGCTAATCTCGCCTTTGTTCAGACAGAACAAAACTCAGACTGTGCGGCAGACATGCAAGACATTAAAGGACAGCTCGCTGTAAGTGAAGGTATACTATACCTATATAATTACCACATACAGTATATTCACCAGCTGGTGAAGAAGCGCAAGAACTTATGTACAAAAAAAAGCCCATACTGGAATTTTCCAGGTTCCGTTTACAACAGCACAGACTGAATTTGTTCATAACTTTTTTTGAAAGTTCTGGATTTCAGCAAACAGGCAGTTACTAGTCAATGCACTTGTGATGATCCCCAAAGTGCTTCCACATACCTGGCCGACACAAATCCCCGTGCTGTTCCTTTTCACTAGCATACACCTCCATGCACCAAGCGTGATAGGCAAATGAGAAAAGGTCTTCTATCTTCGAAGGAGGACGGATGGCATTGTTCAGTCGCTTAAGCCAATCTTGACACTGCTCAAAAGTAGAAAACTGACACCTGTCCCAGAAACAAACATTTGACTATTAGTTTTCAGGAAAAGATGCCAGACTATAAGATCTGACAGGCTGACTATGAAAACATCTGTGAAAGCAAAAAGTGAGAACAAACATCTTACTGATAACTTAGTTCTGCTTCTATGTACATTCTAATTGAGAGTAAAAATGAAACCTTTGGATATTAGTAAAGAAACATACACTTTGGAAGTCAAAATAAACTGTAAGCAGGAAAGCAATGTTCTGTGATTGTGAATAAACCAGCAGTATGCCCTACTAGTCATGAATGAGGGAGACATTTATGCATGCGTTTACTACAAAACCAAGGACAGTACCACCAAGTTCAGTCTGCAGCTTTCACACAATCAAAGACAGGAATGCGTTACAGCAACTTGCTGACTGGTGGTCTCAGATGGAAACTCACAAAACCATCGCATACATTATAATCTATGCATTGTATTCCCATAAACAAGAACACATTTTTCATCAGACATAGGAGAAATATCCATTTGACTAATATACTTAATTTGAGAATAATGACGACAAACTCCAGTATCTGAAATCTTACATTATTGCCCTATCTCATAGGCTAAGATTCTCTTTCTGGCCTTGGTGGGAAGCACGAACAATGTTTTTGAAACTGAGCTTTGCCTAACATTACAGACTAACAACAACAACTAGCAAGAATATTCCCTGCACAGAAGAAACTAATCTTCAAAGCAGTGTATTAAAACGACATTAGCTTGCCTTTTCAAAGAGGATTACTGGACCCTTTAGAATAAAAGGGTGGAAATAAGATCAGTGATTTATTTTGCTCTGACAGATTTCTTCAAGATTTTATAGTTATAAAGTATTCACCAAGTATTTACATTCAGCTCAGTCTGTGTTCTACTGCATTCATAGTTAATGATAGCACCTGTATTCTCTAAGGGCAGGATTTATTACCCCTACCTGCAAATACCTAAAAGTCAGTCAGTGGAAGGAAAAAGACAAGTCCAACTCATGAAACGTGTCTAAATAGCTGCGAGGAACTGCAGCCTGGAGGTGTTTATTTCCCATCACTGACTATAAAGCAAGCCGAAACTACTAGCTTAGACTGGATAATTCTCTATTAAACATCTGTAGTCAGACAAGATCATCTCACCCTAAAGACCCCATTTTCTTTCTAAATTCTTTTAAAGTTAGCGTTGCAAAGAACAAGTAGTATCTTCACTTCAGCCCTATTATTCAAAACACAAACTACTTTGTTCACGAAAAGACATGAACATGTTCTAAATCTGGTATCTCAGCCCTGTACTTCACGATCTTCCAACGGCCAGGGTCACCAAGTACTGATTCTCGGAGATGCAATTTTGAAGGGAAATTCATAAGGAAGGGCATAAATACAAATAATTTGTATTCATTCTACAATTGAAGAGAAATAACAAATTAATGTAGAGACGAAGGGTGACTTTTTTAAATGTCAAGAGCTACAAGTTAAGAGGAAGTTAAATATTTAATTCAAATTAAACTAAATATTACTTCTAAAGTAAAATCAGTCCTCATCAAAATACAGCATTTCAGGAAGCAGCTGGCCTGTTAAACATTCTAAGTGCTCAGATATGACTGGGGCTCATTTCATTATACAAAAGGTACTGCCAGCAAACATTTAATCAAAAAGAAATGTTCCTTTCTTGTTAATTAAAGTTTATAGATCAAAATTCATTTCTGCAGCAGGAAAGTAGGAAATAGCTGTAGCTCAGGCTCAGTAGCTCAGAGACCCCTGGGGCAGACTCTGAAGCCTGCTGAAGGACAGACATAAATAAATATTCCCTTCTACATGATGCTATCTCCTGTACCGGGTTACAGAGTGGGTTGCAGACCTGGCTTTACCTTATTCCCTCACTTTCTTTTCCAATAGGCTCCTATGTCTTAAGGATAGCAACTGTACCCTCACAGCTCTTAAAAATGCAGGGTGGCTGATGCTATCCAGACTGAAAGTTTCACCTAGAACTGCACAAGCCCATACCTTAACCCTCCAAACCCCAAATCTTGATTAAACACTTTTCCAAGAAGTGTGTGTTTCAGTGGTTTTATCTAGTTCCGTATCTTGTAACTAATTGAAGCAATACATTAGAACTGGTTGTAAGGCAGGGAAAACGCAGTGAGACTAAAATTAATTCAGAATAAAATCAAGATCAGCCACTTAGGCTCAGACCAAGGTTTGCTGCTATACTGTATCATAGCAAGCAAAAATGCAGACCAGCTTGCTCCCATCCTCTTTACAAAAATGCCCAGCCATCATATGCAAAATCAGACAAAAGAAAATCTTTTGAGGGAACGCAAGTCCACTAAGTAAGAAAAAACATTTCCTTAAAACATCACAGCTGTCCACAGCATGTGGAAAGCAAAGTTACCCCCCATTCAACATTCAACCTATTCGTACCTTATAACCTTGCAGTCTTTGCAAGTCAAATGAAGTTGAAATATATCACGGCACTCAACACTTTCTATAAGCTGCAATGGAACCTGCAATTAAAAAGATTATATTATTTTATTTCAAATAGCACTAACACTGTAATCTCTTTGCATATCTCAGAAGGATTTATTATAGCACTACATGGAGTCTGAAGAGAGAGAGAGAAAAACAAAGAAAACTAAGTATAACTACTTCAACAGCTCTGAAGAATGGTACCATGTATCAGTAGTTTCAGCTCCATTGCTGTATAGTCCAAAAACCTTAAGGGATCACATGAAACCAGCGGAGAAGTCTGCAGCACTGGTGACAAACGTGAAGGCAGGAAAAGCAGCAGAAACCCACAAGCTCCTCTCATGGAAGCATGTTTCTCTCTTATGGGTCCAAATTTAGGGATCTTGGGAATATAATTTTAGCTGTTGGTGTCAAAAATGAACTGCTAAGCAAGATGCCCCTTAACAGACTGCTGCAGCCTAGATGCTTGTTATAGGGAAATACCCCATATGTCCTCTTCAGGGAAAAACCATTTGGCCTGTTTCGATCAACACTCGTGATCAAAGCAGCCATATTTAGAGTAGTAATGCTGAATCATTCATTTTTAAAGGTGTAGTTATATGCACTTATGTTTTATGGCACACGTAACTAGCAGAAGCTTGATCAGGCAAAACATGTAAGCACATGCAAGTACCTTCAAAGATAAGAAGAAACCACAAGATGAAAATATTAGTTTTCATTAATATTTTTGGACCTTTACCCGAGAGACAAATGCACATTGTCTTAAACGAATAAAAGTTAATATTCAACTCTCATACATAACTGTCTAAATTCCAAACACAGAGAATTTAGCTAATACCGATAATAAACATGAAGTGTAAAACTGTTTGTATTGTTTATTAGATGATATTGAATATTACACAAGACAACAAAATCTCTGCCATCAAGATCCTTCAATACAAAGGCTATCAGAGAAACATTCAAATACTCTGTTATCTTCTTTGACATCAGAGGAGTATGATCCAGCAGTTTAAGTTCTGGCTTGGGGCTTACAAGACATGGCTGTAAGACCCTGCTCTGCCAGTGCCTTTCCATATGACTCTGGGCAAGTCCTTGAAGGTCACCTCCAATCAAGGATCTGGGGTGAGGAACCAAGACAGCTTCTACTCACACACCACAAATCTAAAGAGTACCTGATTTCAGTGGAATGAAAAAAGGAAATGGAACTAAAAACAGCAGGCAAGGGAAAGAACTGTCCCAGAAATATGAGCCACAAGGAAACGTACTCTGAGCACGAAGATGCCTAGAGAAAGCTTATGGTAAATGCTGTGCCCAGGAGAGTGATGAAGACTCTCATGTCTCTTGGGAAGGCAGGCACACAGCTCACAGCTGCACCTCATGTTTCCCTGCCAACTCAAAAGTCGGAGTCCAGAGTCCTCTTCTGAATGCAAAAGCTCACAATCCCCAAAATACAACAGGCAGGTATTGTCTTCATACTCAACCTTTATCCTTGCCCTTGTCAGACCACAACCAAGCAGCAGTGCTGGACTCTCCTTAGCTGGAGAAAGTACTAACCCTCATCTCCCATGACCAGCGAGGCTGGTACAGGTAAGCTATTCTTTGTTCCATTTGTTGTAGCTGGGCCATTAAAGAACACAAAATTCATGCACAAGGAGACTAGACAAGATGGTGTCTGACTCAGCAGCCCAGTTGTTCAGGTATTCAAATAAAGCTGGAACTTGAATTTTGGTCCATGTTTTCAGTATTATTACTGTTTTAAGTTCTGTGATAGTCTAATATAAACTACGTTACTAGCAAAATGAAGGGGCACATGAAATGAGGATTCTCTCCTGTGAGATAAGCTCCCTCTTTATTTGCCATCCTTAAGCTCAAACTGACTGCAGAGTCACCTGCAGAGAGTAAGTCCCATGAAGATGCTGACAGACTTAGATACCAATGTAACAGAGTATTTAAATGCATTACAGACAAGGTCAGATGTACTGTTGCTATAGTTAATCTTTTTATTTTAACTGCTGATTTCTTCCACGCCTTCTCCTACTTGATTCTAGTCTGCAAGGTAGATAAATTGTTGTGATAGTTTTGTCTAATAAATTAAGGGACTGGAACAGACCTCAGACCAGAGAATCTTCCATATTCTTCCCAACTGGACAGCCCCATGTACACCCAGTAAGTTACTTAAATCTACCACTGACTTACATGGCACGAACATGGAAAATAAGGTACCTTGCCCCAACTAAATGAGTTGAGACTCTAGAAGACTTGTTTTAGTCAAATGCTGCTTTGTCTGTATTCTTTTTTTTTCCCCAAAGCCCTCTTTTATTGCATTTTTTCCCCATGTCCATCTTCATTTAAATAGTTCTTCACCTTGCTGCCTCCTCCCAGCAGTCTGGTTCTGGCTCCTCTTCCTCCTGTCTGCACTCTAATGACATACTAAGTATTCTTCTACTCCCGCATTATTTTTAATTTCCTTCTTTCAAAGTCACTCTTTGTTCTATGCCCTTTCAATTTGCCCTCTGCTCAACAGCCATTCTTTTTTCTCTCTTGACAGTCTACATGCAGCTCACCATCTATTTCCTTAGAATCTGCCAGTTTTTCTTCAGGGCAACCTTCATATCAATCTTTTTAATTTTCTTTTCCGGTCATAAAAATCTGTCCTCTGATCCTCTTGCATTTTCAATCTCCTTCCTGTCCATTATTCTTCTCCGAGTAAAATTCTGTAAAATTATCTGCCTTCATTCCCCATTCTTTCCCACTGATAACCTTCCATTTTCATTATGTTTTTCAGGCTGGTGCATGCAGCAAGTCAGACACCCAGTGCAGTTAGCTTGCTCTTGAAAGAGCCATCAATACTATTTGCAGGCACTTCACCACATAATAATGGCTATCGAAATAAAGCAGTGGAGAAGCAATCTCTTTTGCTTTTATAAGAATAAACATGCATTGTTATCCAAGGCCAATCATATCGCATTATAAAGAGTACTAGAGCACCGTGCTCTTGCAGTATCTCTCTTGACTGTCTCTTTAAAATTATCTCATTTTAAAAAATAGCAACATTTTGCAACTCACAACTTTTTCTTTTTGAAATTTTTTTTTATTATTTTAATTACTGGAACTGTCTGTTATCTAACAGCAGTACAACATTTAGAGAAATAGACCTCTGTAGTTAGAAAAAGCACAAGTTATGTTTACACTGCTGAAACAACCCACCCGATGGCTCAATCCTTGACCACAACGCCAAGCGGCACGCAGTGGACCATGGCCAGGCTGCTATAAGCCAGCCCCTTCACGAGTGAATATGCTATTTACTCTACCCTGTATACCATTTGGCCTGAGTCTCTGCAGGATACCATGTGGCACCCAGGGGCCATGAGCTGTAATTAGTACTTCCTTCTTGTTTTCCCAGTTCAGAGCCTGAAATAATGTCAGGGTTATGTTACACACTGGTTACTTTAAACAGCATGAGGCCAAAGCTACGTGCTGGATGTCCTGGAGCATGCCATAATATGACATATGGAGGAACCGAGGATGCAAGGTCAGCTCAGAAGGTCTTCAGGGACTCTCCCAGGTGGAGGGAGGCAAATCCCTCAAGGTGTGATCTTGTTCATATAACCTACAAGGAGTACCTGAAGCAAATTTTGCTTTTAATTACAACTAATTACACTTAGGTTTTGTCTTGGAGACAATAATTTAGTCCCCCTTCTGCTTTCACAATTAACATGCATGCAATGTGAACAATCAGAGGATCAAGGCCTGAGAATGAAACAAGGACTAAGGCACTGTTCAGCACAGATGAACCACAACTGTGCTACATATGTAAGGAAGATACCAAACCAACCATTTTTCCCTTAAAGGCCAAGCAAGGGAAAGCTAATACTAAAACTCACTTAGTCACCAAGACTGGAAGTCTCCCTCGTCTTGCCAGTATGACCTTTTTCTACTGGGTCCAAAATCTACTGTTTGAAAGAGGCTACATACAAGTCCATGGTTTCATAAACTACGCTAAAATTAATTCTCCCGTAAATGCAATTAGCTTACAGGGAGAAAATGATCAGACAGAAACACTCACCAGCTGCAGAGTTTGAAATTTTCTTAAGGAAAGTCAATCAATAGAGATCGGCCTGGGAACCAAACTTCCCATGTCCACTGACAGATCACTGTTGAGTCTGTATTTTTATCCCATGGATAAATATAAGTCAACACTTTTGAATGTCATAATCCCTCCAATTTATGCATGGTCTGCTGGATCTTTTGTTTTTGCATTTAGAACACCATGTTCCTATTACTACGCTGATCTAGGAAATTATCCATGGAAAAGATTTATGCATAGAGCTGTTTTCTGCAGTGTTGCAATGTGAGCATTATCAACTTCTAAATGTGTTGCTTTCCAAGCACAGGTGCAGCCAGTGATCTAGCAGCATTGTGCTACTTATCCAGGTTTCACAAGCATCATTTTGACAGCCAGTCTATTGAATTGTAAACAAAAAGAGAACAGTGAGGTAAAAAACCCAAAGACTAGGAATCCATTTTTAACCAGATTCCATTTCCTTCATGCAGTTGCCCTTACTAAGGGACAAGTAGTTGACATGCACACTGCTTTCTCTGGATGAGCATTTCTACCATGAGAATATCCCACCTACTTCGAGAGGAGATGCCTGCATGAACAGCTGCACATTCAGACACAGGGAATTAATTCTTTTTACAAGTACTATAATACAGATATTTGCTAAGAATCCTCCTTCTTACACAGAGGTACTTCTCTCTGCTGAGGTGACAAGGTTGTTAGTGTGGCTGGACTTTGTCAGGATAGTGATTCTCATGAAAATCATTAAAAATAAAAAAGAAACCAACTCCTAACATTAGTAAACATTTATACATCTTTAAAAAGGCCCTCTTACAGGTGTTTTCTGAACAGCTCTAGCAATATAAAAACAGTAGGAAAGAATCAAGATGAACACAATCAAAAAGTACTCAGTGAAAATCTAATTTAGAAAATCACCATCTGATCAATAATTTTGATCAACAATAACCAAAGTGATTATTATTCCAAAATTTAACAATTTAAATATGATTCCTAATTATTGCAAGTATCTTTTATGCTTATAGGTATTCCAAATCCTGTCTGCCTTGGATCCCAGTAGAGTTCATACTAAGTTATTGGTGATGATCATACATGGTTACAGAAGAATAATCTATATTCTGCTCTACCTTAGACGCTACCTAATTGAATCTTTCTGGTTAATGATGACATATGAAGCAGGACTAACAACCTTGGAGATATCAGATGAAGTAGAGAGGGCAGAATACTGGATATGAAAGTCAGTCAAAGCAAAATTAATATGGTAATATTGACAAGCTTTTACAGACTCACAAACACTACAGACTCCTGAACACAAACAAAGGGTATCACTTAAGAAAACATCAAATTTTGTTACTGCTCAAAAATATTAAATTGAAAATTCTTCAAAATGAATACCCTCAATTATCCTAAGGGCAGATATGACAGTAAGCGCAGTACATGCATTAGTGGTTTCTCTAATAAAGTAACTAGTTTCCTGGCATTCCTGAGGACAAACTCTTGATTTCTAGCACTACTCTTGTTTCTCATGTCTCAGCTCTTTGTTTTTAAATATTCAGTCCTTTGCTTTGTCAATTCTAGTTGCCAATTTCATACAACATTCAGATTCTGAATTTAAAAAATCTAACAGTAAATAATACAATATAGATTTAATGTAGCAGGCCCCTTGGCAGTATTCAGTCCTAGAACTCACGTTCGTATCACAAAGCAGCAAAGGTATCCTACAAAACACATGCCTCATAACGCATCTTCTGTGCTGCCAGCAGCATGTAGAGATGCATCTGGCTGGACTGCACTTGAGGCAGCCCAGCACCTACCTGACCCTTGGTACCATTTCAATGCATGGTGGCACCTACAGCTTAACTTTTAAGTCTCAAGTTATACTTCAGGATTGACTACAGACTAAGAGAAGTGAAAAGTAAAGTTATGCTACCTCTGCATATGCACATACTTGTATCATCTCCTTTGTATGGTGAGCAGTGGAAGATAATAGCCCTTAAATTTCCAATTAAATTTTTGTCATCATAAATTTTTCGCCATCATTTTGAGTAATTGCCGTGTTCAGAAATACCACCTTTATTTGCTGAAAAAACCCACATCGTGAATTTTAGCACTTTAGTGCTGCACACAGATGTTCACCAGCCTAGCAGATGTGCCTATTCGGCCTACTACATTGACAATTCATGAACTAAAATAGCACTTAAAGTGATTAATGATAACTATGATACAGGCATATTTCAAAGTCTGTAGATAACCTAGCTATATGATTAGAGACAACAGAAACTAGTAAAGATTGAATTTCAGTTAATAAACATTTTTACAGAGTTAATAATTCGGTTCTGGCACAAAACAATAAAAAACCAATTTAAATTTAAGATTGACATGGCATCAAAAATTAAATAGGTTAGGCGCACAGGAGATCTTGCTGGTGTTCCAGACCACTGTGCCGCATGTGTGTCAGCCGTGTATGTGTTGGACACTTGTCAATTCTTATATTTTGTTTCCCTTGCTTTTCTCAGCTTTGGAATAACATGCAGTTTTGGTGTTTTATGCTTAACTCACCACTGCATAGTTCAGGATTTGAGAGTGACACGTGGCAATTGTGAACAACTAGCCAGGGTCAGGACTTGTCTTGAAATAAGGAGACTGGTAAAAAAAACCATCATCAGGAGAGAAAAAAAATATATGCTTTGATTCTTTGGATTTTATTTTACTGGTTTTATTACAAACATCCACAAAAATACTTCTGTGCCATGTATAATGTCCTATCAAATTCTATATAGTTCACAAATAGTATTGCAACTAGTGTATGTCACCATTATACTACTGCAAAGGACTATACAATGCTTTATAATTTATGTCTACGATCATGAGTAGCTGAACATGTAACAATTTTTAAGAACGGACACTTAGAGTAAAGCTCTTTAAAAAAATGCATAGGCATCTGAAGATGAGGTCCAATTCACAGATCTCTTATGTCAATGACTGTCCGCATACTATCCGACTTCAGGCACGTAACTTCAGTAGCTGGTCCTACTTCCACCTTTTGAAGCTCCAAGCAAGGCCCAAATCTAGCTCAGGTGCTCCGAACTGCCCTTTGGAAGACCTTTTATTTCACTACTGAGTATATACAGAGCTTAGGGAGAACAAATGGCTGACATAGCTGGCTGTAAAGAGAATGTAAAGTTGAATGATGTGAAGTTCCCTTGCGAAAGTTGATTTTCAGAGGTGCTAAGTCATCTTTTGATGCCTAAATACGTATCTGTTCTCCCTGAAAAATGTGATTTGAACATCATAGAGATTTTTCATTACCACTAACCTTAAAAGGCAGGATCACCATACTTTTATCTGAAATTCTCTTATTTGGATTGAGTTCAGAATACCTGTATTACCATAGTAGCATGAGTAACACTTACATTCACAACAGACTCCTTGAATTTGATGTGAAGCCTGTAATTAGAAAGCGCAATGATGGCATCCTCTGCTCGTCCTACATACTCCGTACTCTCACCATGAAGCTCGATGAACGGGACCTTCAGAATGGGAAGAAAAATATTTCAGAAACTGTTTACCAAAAATATGTACCTCCTGTAAACATACACTCAAGCACACAATCATAAAATCAAAATTAAACACTGCTGAGAATTCAGCCTAGCTATTACTGCTCAGAAGGAAAGTCTTGGGTAAGGTTGGTTCAGAGGTTAATTGTAGCCTTTTTTTAAAATGATTCCTCATTTTCTCTTAATTTTCCAGACCAGTAAGTGCTTGGTCAGGGAAAACAATGAATTTTTATGAAAAATCTGAGCAAAATATCCTCACATTTTAGCAAGCAGTCTGATCAACCCCTTGATTTATGCTCTCACTCCTTAATGGAGACTGGCATTTCCATAATGTTATTAAATTCATCCTAAAGTAGTCAAAACATAGAAGACCGGTAATCTTCTATACTATTGGTCCCCAATATTCACTAAGCAAGCTCAGGTACCCAGCTTAGACTGGATACCTAAATGCTACACAGCTGAAATCAGTTGGACAAATCATACTTTTTGCTTTATATTTCTCACCACAAATATGAAAATGGACAACATGCTGCTGTTTTATAAAGTTAGAAAACCTGCAGTGATACTACATCACACAAAAATTGCAACTGTTTAATTAAAAATGTGACTTAAGCCAAATTTAGCAGAGCTGGGTGAAAAGTATAAATGCTCAACTTAAAATAATCTGGTTTTACACCAACTTAACTTAAATCAATTAAAAATATTTTCTATTAAAATAAAACAAACTACCCCTTCAGTTGATATAAGAGTGTCTACATGGATAAATAATTTGAACTAAACTGATTTCAAAAGGAACTTTGGAAAATTAAGAAACCAGAAAATACCCATTTTGTGCAACATAAGACTTTTGGCTTCTCAGTAACAAGAAGTAATGGTAGTATTTAACTAACTTAGCATTTTTTTTTTTTTAAAAAACAGAGAGTTCTAAACTATGGAATAAAACCTAGCACTTGAAATTACTACACAAGTAATGGCTATATTTTTCAGACACTCTAAGGAATCTTGTAATATAATGCACAAGTTCTCTGTCCTACCAACAGTACGTGAGTATTTAAAAAGAAAATGTGTTTCTCCTATTACTGGGCTCAACTGCGAATGAAAATTCTATGGGAGAGGCCAGAGAATACATAGGTCAACTAGAGATATTATACTCTTAACTGGCCAGGAGCAGTGTGGTGATTACCTGAAGGTTCTCATCCTCTCGGATCAGCTGCTTCCTGGGAAAAATCTGATTAGCCTGGATGCATTCAAGGCTGTGCTGAGTCTCTTCATCCTGAGAAACAAAGCGTTAGTTAACTTCAGCACTGTCACTTGCTGCCTTCTTCACCACATAGCAAGCTATCAATGACCAATGAAAAGCTCAAACAGGATGAAGTGTTTAGAGAATTCAGGTATCAGTAACTTAACAAAGTTACTAAACTTTCAAAGACAAGCACTCAAACAACTAAATACGGTATTAGAAACAGGTTTCCTTCCTGCAGCCTGATTAATAAAGTCATAAAAAAAAAGACAGACTTGTAATAGTATTAGGAAAAAAGCATTAGCCTAGCCTAGTCTAGCACTACACTTAAAATTCAACAACCCCACATGTAAACATTAATTCTCTAATGTTTTTCAGATTTTAGCCTATTCTGCTCTGTAACAGACCCTACAAACCCCTTTCACTTACCATGACAGGCCCAGGATAGGAGGAGAAATCCTCGTCTTTACTCACAATACTTCGAGGCTCTTCTTCACTTATTATTAAAATCTAGAAAACCAGAAAAGTACAACGATGAAGTTGAATTTATTTTCTTTTGGCAAATAAATACAAATTAACTTTTAAAGACTGAGAATTCAGCTATTAGAAAACTGCAAGCAAACAGTAATTATGAAAAGATGAAATCCATATAAACTCACTCTCCTGAGACACAAAATTGTTTCAAAATGTGTCTGGCTCCTTCTGTTCATTCTGAAAAATCATCTTTGAATGTACTGCTGGGAGAATACCCGACTGAATGCAGCAATTAGACCAATGTTTATATAATTTAAATTAAAACATGCTCATCTTTCTAAATCACCCTGAATTTTCTCCCAAGTCACTTGCAGATGGCGATACACAAATACATAGGTTATAAAACCAAAGGGATCATTGTGATCATTTATTCTGATCTCTTATGTAACATGGGTTGTCAGATCCTCCTGAAGTAATCTTGTTTCAACTACGGCATATGAATTAGAATTCATATATGGATAGAATTCCGCATTTTATAGTTATGACACATTTTCTGCATCCATGGATGCATCAAAATACCCATTTTCTTGCACCTACCTTTCCAAGAGCTCCAGATCACTATACACTAGCAACTTGCTCTCTCTGCTATCTAACAATCCCCCGATCTTTTATCCTCTGCAAATCTTCTGGAAATATTAAAGAGCATACAGTCTTGAAGTTTATGCAATTGACCCTATTAGGAACTTAATGATGGAAGTGAATACAGGAGTAACAATTTGATTTTAAGATTTATCTTATATTCAATTTTTGAAATTCAGGTTGGTTCTTCCCTTTTAAAAATAAAAAAAAAGGATTCATTCAGATATTTTATGGGGTTTGCAGTCTATAGCACATAAAAGATACAAACGAAAATACATCAGTTGAGTTCAGTCAGTTCTCAGTTCATATGTCACCTTACTTATAAATATATTTCAAATTATCAGTGTTGTGGTTGACAGAAAACCACTTCAAATCCATCAGCTCACAAGCACACCACCACTGCAGGAAGCGCTAACTACATCCTGTATATTGTACAGAATATTTACAAAGGGAAAAGGAGCAGCAGATGCACATACTCTGAAACTAAAACACCCCACTGTCTAAAAACGATGAGAAGGCATTACACTGTCCCCAAAACCTCTGTTAAATAGGAACATCACAATAAAGAAAATGCCTTTATGTCCCCTGAGTAGGGGAGAAACAGCATATAAAAGCTTGCAAGTTGGTTGAAAATCGCACAGCTTGCAGAAAGACGTGTGTGCATATATATAAAAGGAGGAAATTATGAGCAGAATCGAGCTGGAACTGCCACTAATTCACTAAAAATTAATGCAAAAAGTAGATATAAAATCCCAATTTTAAACAAACAAGAAAAACAAAAGCTAGAAGACTTGATAGAAGTCTGAATCTATCAACTATAGAAATTGATAAGGAAAAATAAAAGAACAGCACAGCAATTTCCATGCCTGCAAGAACAATGGAGAGTAGGAACATTCTTTTAAGTTATCAGAAACAAAGGAAATCTAGAAATGCTATCTACCAACAGCAAGATGAAGATAGTATTATTGTTAATAGTTTAAAAAAGGCAGAATTATTTAACATTTGTTTCAAAAGGAGAAGAAAGATGGTTCATATGTAACCCATGCTGTAACTGATGAGATTCATTCAAAGAATCACAATGATTAAAGCTAAAAAGGCCATAAATTCATCAAGTTTGATCTTTAATATATCAGAGGCCATAAAATTCCAGCCCTTGTATTCAAAACAAGAGCTCGTGCTTGATTCCAGCATGACTTGGTATTTTACGTACGTTGTGTTTGGGTACACTTATCTTCCAAAACCACGTCTACTCTTGACTTGAAGATACCAAGAAAGGAGGGGTTCAGCAGTTCTCTCAAATGCATCCGGTTTCAGCTTCTAACCTTTGGTTCTCACTGTATGTTTTTCGGATTACGTGATGCACCATTCTCCTTAGTCTACAAGATTTAAAAAATGAGCCTCCTGCTCAATCAAATTTAAAACGATGGCTGGCTAAGCAACAGGCTCATTTGTCCAATCAACCTCTATCTTACAGCTCATCCGTCAAGAAAGGCGCAGACTGGATTAACTTTGCAGTATATCCTGATATAATGAAGACTACTGATTCAAGAGAAGATGGGTTTAAAAACTGTAAGGTTTACACAGATCTCCTTCTCTATCCTTAAAATAATGATAAGCTTACACATTCAGCTATCAGGTCTACAGCCAGCCAAAAGAGCGATGAAGAGTTAGGGCGTATTTATATGAACGCTTTTGAGGAGGACATCTCAGTTACCGCTTCGGCAGGCTGCTGGAGGCAGGCTGTTGGCACGACTGCCTTCCGCAACCAACTACCTCTTCACCAGCGCCAATTCTGCTCTTCCACAATAGCAGCCACTGTTAAAGTCGTTAAGACCAAACATTTCCAGATCAATTCAGCTAGACAATTCATGTACAACTTGAACAAAGCTTTAAACATTAATAGTAAAGCCTTCTGAATATAAAAAAAAACCTTGCTATTTCAGAAAATTCCTTCACCTTCAAGCACAATTATCAAAGAAACACGGACCTAACTAAAAAGCTGAGCTTTATTACAAATCTAAAGCATGCTTAGTATCACTGATGCAAAGTGAATATATTAGGCACTGTGCTGTAACAAAATCGTTCATTTATACTTGAGATTGATTAGATATACTTATTTTTGAAGTTTACTATATAACCATCTACATATTAATAAAAACAGTATTAGCTTAGAAAATTAGGTCTTTTAAAATTTCTTACAGCTGTGCTCCTGAAATCCAGCATAAACCATCAGCAGAGACTATCCAAATTACTGCAGAACAAGTTTCTTATTCTAATTGCTGCATTCAGCTGCAAAACAGCTTCTATTATAATACTGTGGCTTTTTACATGAATCTGAGAATCTCCCTTTTTAAGGTGAATTTTGGGAAAGCTGTGTGGAAAAAAATATGGCAGTTTCAGTTTTAATCAGGATTATTAGATACAAACTGTGATGTTGCCAAGATAAATGGTACAAGAACTTACAAGACTGGTTCTAAAACAAATAGTCTGCATGCTCACACTGCTTCTAGGTATTAAGCGAAACACTTCATCAACTTAACTGCCACAACACAAAAGTACTTCTAAAAATTGCTGGCAAAAATAGCAAGAAACACCGAATTGTTACAATGAAGTTCACTGATCTGATGGAGAATGAATATACTGAAAGAAATTAAATATTTCCCATCACATCAACAAGCTGATCCCACTCCCTTCGTGACCTCATGATCACTGGATTGAGCACAAGGGAAAGGAAATACACCACTGGGACCAGGGACAGGGACCACACACTATTGTCAGTAGCAGCCCATACTGAGACTGTGTGAATTAACTTTGAAACCACACTTTCTATCTCTACCTCTTTCTATACCAAAGCTTTCTAATCCATTTCCATCCATATGTTTAGCAAACTCTTCCAGGTTAGTCATGTGAATAGAAAAAGGATCACAGTGATTGTCTGACATCTAGTAAGGGGATTTCTGACCCTCCCTTTAAGAGGGCTGCCTGAGAAGCAAGAACAAGAACACCTTCATGTTGTCAACTCCAACAAGCCACTCCGTTGAATTTTACCCACGATAATTAACACTCCGTGCTACTCTGAAGGACAGCTTGATACAAAGTGAGACTAGCACAAACTGGCTGAAGAAATCTATTCTCAAGCTGACCTATACCATTTTTTTTTGATTAGTTGCAGAATGGAATCAGAATTCTCGTTTTGTTTAACTGCAGCTGGCAAATCATCAGCTCTTCCATGACAGTAAAAACCATTTCCCAGAAATGAAATGGAAATGTTCAAATACAGCTTAGATGAGAACTGACCAAGAAAACATCTTCATAAAAAGCACCCTCAAATTCAGGCTCCTACTTATAAATAGGATCACATATAAATAGTAGATAGCTTTTATGTAGCATAGTGAAACTTGTGTTTATTGTTAAAAGCAATATTTTTTTTTTCAGGACTGAGGCCAAAAAAAGTTATCAATTTACTGTGCTGCCCTTTCAACTGTAGTTTCACATATATTAAATTACACCAAAAAAGAGGTTACTCTTGTTAATTCTCCATCCCTATGTTCTGCTTGAAAGGATAAATGATTAGTAAAGGCTGTAACCTCAGACTCTGTTCAGCCAGTATGGGAACATCTTAATTACCTTTCGTTTCAGATGTGCCTTCTGGTCTAAATTATGTACATAATTAAGACTAGCAATAACCATCTGTTTGCCAGTGATTCTAAACAAAAAAGATTATATAAATAAAGGATCATTTAAATTCACATATTTTTAAGTGTAGTTGCACTTATAGAAAGGAAAAAGAAACATTGGAGGGAAAAAAAGGAAAAGGAAGTACCCAAGCATTTCACTTTGTTCCCCTGCCTTCCCTGTCCAGATCCTGAATTCCATTTATTTTAGTATCAAAATCAAATCGAGTTGACCCTCAGTCTCAAAACATTGCTATTTACATGCTGTGTCACAGTTGCCCTGTAAGTTTTAGATAGGAATCCAAAGGTTTTGACAAAGAAGCATTAGAAAATTTGAGAAGGAAATATTCAAGAATGCGATCTAGCTTTAGCAAAAGATGCTTCTGTTACAAACTGAAAACACTTCTTCCCCTTTTGCAGGTGGAAGGAAATTATTCTGAGATAAGGATAAACACTCAGTTTCCCATGTTTCAATCCCTGACAGCAAGGTTCCCCCTCTTTCCTGGCACCGCATGTAGAAGTAACTGAATAGCTTTCAAAAGTATTTACTGGGGAAGTCGCTGACAATATGGACATTCGCACATTCCTCAGGAATAGGAGCAGGACAGACAAAGAATCATGTTTGAAGATTGTGTACAACTAGGAATCAGAAGTCTTTTTTTTAATAATTAAAGGTTGCAAATTCCAACTCAGTAAAACATTGATTTTTGTCTAACATCTTGGAAAACATTTTATTTAAGAGAGTAATCAATGATAACCATAGAATCCACCTTGAACAGGTAGTTCATCTTACCAAAATAATACAATTAGCTTACCAAAGAATGAGAGATAATAAAACAGTCCTCTTTGTCCCAGAAAGTTTCAAACGATACTCTTCTGATACTTCACATTGGCAACTGCACATAAAAAGACAGTACTTTAAAACATAAACCTTCATTTGAAAAAAAAAAACCAACAACCACTTCTTAAATAGCTAGCAACTTATACAAGAAACTCAACTGTTATGTTAGTTTGTCTTAATTAAAGAAGAAAAAGTACTAACTGCTATGTAAGTTCTAACTACTGAGATCTTAATATGCCCAAAGAGGGAATTCAACGACTGGATTCTGGCAGGTACACACGTGCTGGTTAAGGCCTCTTTTCTGGTAAGAAACAGAAATCGTGGCCAGAAAGCAATTCAGATTTTTTTTAAAACTTCTTTGGTATACAGAAGTGGAAAAAAAATTACTTAGCAATACAAGCTACAGGAGAGCTCTTTTATAGAAGGTCCAAATGTTTTTGTACTGATCTTAAAAAGTGTTTTTCAATTTTACAGTAAAATTAGCTTTTTCCCCCCTCCCAAAAAAGCAGGTGAAGACCTCCAAACAGTGGTTATTGCCTAAGTACTTTTGGACAAAGCTGCAAAAAAGCCAAGGCGAACAGCAATGCTCATATGATACCAGTCCCCCCAAGCCCTATCTTTTTCACTTTCCTAGTGCTGTACAAACAGTTATTTCCTCAAAAATAAATTTAAGTATTGTGTCACAAATACATATTTGTCAAAAAAATTATACGGAGAAAATATCTGATTTGCTTCATTCCTACGCAGTCACTTCAGTAGGTACTCACAGATGTCTCTATAGCATTTGAATGACTGCTGGGACACAAAGTTCTATACTAAAATACCCGAACCCTAAAATTAAAGTTCCAGACTAAAACCAACCATTCCTAAAGCATGCAAGCAACCAAACTGATGGAACACCACTCCCTTGTATCCAGTGTACCAGAAGATTTGCTCTTCACAATAACTTGGAAGCTATCCCAATAGCATGCTGCATGTGGATGTGCCTGGAAAGTCTAACTTCTATAAACATATAATCCTGCTGCTAGAAATAGTTTGCTTATACTCTGATGTGCCACCACTAGTGATAATTTTCACATTCTGGTCCATTAGAAAAATAAATCTCTATTTTGCATTTATTGTGTCCTTTAGTTTATGGCTTATGACAGGGAAAAAATAAAAAATACTTTCAGCACACAAAAAATGATATATAATTTTAGGACTGATGTAGTAGAAAGAAATAGTTTAAAAAGTACAAACTTAGATGCATCAAGCAAAAGAAATTCTAACATTTCACACGGTGGACACACTTTAGGGGAATCTCACATGTATCTACATTCAGCTATTAATTAAAAAACCTGTGACATTCGGATGCTCTGCTTTAACAGAAAACACCCTATGAATGATCACAGCTGTTAAAAACCTCACCTAATCATAAATTACAATTTTATAAAATAGGTTCTAAAAGCAACATTTGGTTACCTGCAACAGAGGTCAACCTTTTTTTATTTTAAACTAGCTCTCAACCAACAAGCCAAATGCCAATTTCAATAGCTTTATGGGTTGATAATTAAATATGGCACACGAAGCAGAAAGGACACAGTTTTACCTTGAGGTACCAGCTTGATCATGCAACAAGTTCAACTTTACAGCTACTTGGTTGTACAAAGTCACCTTTGACAGGAATACTTAGCAAGCTTATTAAACAAAAAAAAGCTATGAAGGCAGACTACGCAACTCTAGAACGACTCTTCAGAGACAGTTTTCTGGCCACGTCCCTGCTTTTAAAAAGGCAAGATACACATTTAGTGTAGCAGGAGGTAGACTTATTTTGTGTGTTTTAGGTCCAAGAAAAAAAAAACCTTCACAAAATCTGCAACAAGCTTTTTATTGAATTTAATGAGGTTTGGAAGAAGCCACTGAATCTCAAGAGTTTTGTAGAGAAGTTTAAAAACAGGAGAAAAATGTTCCAATATAAGCATTAATAATTCCGCTTTATTCCTGCCAGTATTCAGAAAACACGACACGCTCATCAGCATTCCTCTTGCAAGGCTGCTAGTCACAGATAAGCACCTCAAATGTTATCACTTCCTAAGTCAACAACTTGTGCCAAAATGAAAAAAAAGCTGACTGTAAGAAGAAACATCGCTATGAATTCTACTACCATCTCAAAACCACTAATTATTGAAGGGAGGAGCAATCCCAAGTACTGGTGTATAACTGTTTAATTAATACAGCTAAGCACATCTAAGTCTGCTGCCCCTGAGGAAGGTGATGCAGCCTCCCCTGCCATGTGCTCCCACCATTTGCTTTGCATTAGCTCTTCTGCGTGATCCACAAAGAACAGACTCAGCACCATTAGGAAAGCAAAGGGTAGAAGATGGAAAAGGGAAGAGGACCCTTTCAGTAAATCCTACAAAGTCAAACGTGTCTAGTAAAGGAACTGGCTTTGCACCATCTTTCTTATTAGGCTGCCACATTCTCATAGCTGGTTTGGTTTAGATTTTTTACTTAAGCACGGGTGCTGAAGGACATAGTAACATTGCCCAATTTTAAACGTGCAAGAAGTCATTCTGCCATAGGGCTCCAGTACTTAAGGTGATGTGAACAGGAACACTTAAACTAAGCTTTTGCACTGAACCATCTTAGGATCCTTCCCTGTTGACTATTTTGGGAACTTGGGCATTAGGTAAACGCTTCAGCACATAGGTCTTGCCTCCATTGTTTTTTCTTGGAAGATGCTATGGAGAAGTAGAGGAGTGGGATGATATATCAATCATACTGTAATAGTGAAACACAAGTAATAATATAGTTGTGGGGGGAAAATTCAGAATAATGGTTTCTAAGTTGCAGAACTTTCATCCCTGGAGATATTCCAAACCTGACCAGCCCTTGAGCAACCCAATCCAACATCAGTTAGCCCTACTCTGAGCAGAGTGTTGGACTACATGACCTCCAATCTAAATTATATGAGTCTGTGACAATGTTTTTCTTGACATTTAAATAAAACTTTGGCAAATAGCTAGGAAAAACACTCTTGAGAAGTTTTAATAAACGTGTTTGTTTAATTAGGAGATTGGAAAGTTGTCACTTCAGTTTCTTAGCTGAAAGGCTGTATCTAGCAAGAACTGAAGAGGTATGATTTGATAAGCATAAAGTGAAATGACAGAAGAGAAGTATAGCTTTGGAAAAAAAACAAATCCAAATTTTCTCTAGCTACAGACAATGCTATCTTCATAAAGATGTAGACAAACAAAATAAAAACAAACTTTCTTGTGGTAACTGACTATTTTGAAGGTGTATTTTTTTCCTCCCTTTGCTGAAATATGGCATTTCTGCATTGGTTATGCCACACCATGTCACAACCTTAATATTATGCAAGTGCAGCTTCTGATTAAGAGTTCTCTATTTCTGTTTACATTTCTAACTTCGCAATATTACTCTTCCCATATAACTCAGCTCTGCAGTGGCTGAACCTTCTCTTGCACCATATTATCACACACTTACCATTTCATCACCTTTTTGTTCGGCCACTTTCTGCTCAGCTTTAGCTCGCATATTGGCTATATATCTCCTCCTCTTTCCTTTTTACGTTCTTCCTAGAGGATTTTAGCTTGCTTTCCCCCAAAACTATTTTTACCCTACTCTTAGTGTGCTAAGGAATAGGAACAGAGTGCTACTATCAGCTACCTACCACTTGGGGTGATGCGGTTAGCTTGTGGCTGAGCTAAAAACCACAGAGGGGATGAGAGCACTGGGACTGCTACCCTGAATACTGTCGCTCCTGAGGCTGGATAGTGCAAGGTTACTACTTAATAGAAAGTTTTAAAACACGTACACCGAGAAGAAGGAATGCTGATCTTCAGGGAGGTATTTTCTGGCTTCTACTGCCATGTGTCTTCACTATCATACACTTCCCCAGATTAAGTTACATAATTTCCAGTTTGGAAAGCAGCTGAATATGAAGGAGTGTACACATCAACACTCAAATGCATGATGGAGTAAGGATCAACAGCCATACTGAGTATCTCACTTTCCCTTAACACGGATGGCAAGAGTCCCACATACGAGCATTCTGAAAACATCTTAGTCCATTTTCCATTCTACCTGTGCTTCTATGAGTGAAGAATAAAATTAATTATAAGAGTCCAAAGCACCAAAAAAGTTTTGTCAACATCTGTCACTGCACTGATTCATACATTAATGGTAGGTAATTTAATTTCCTCTGGAACCCTTTACAAGGAGGCATATTAGTTTCCTTCATCTTCCCACTCAGAAGAGACATTAATCTGTTTTTAAAGCAGTTTGATTAAGCTGATTATCTTTGCATACTAGTTAAAAAAGATCACTTCTTACACTCTTCAAAAATTAAACGCAGAAGCAACAGTTCAAAGTTAAATGAAAAATACCTCAAACAGTAAGCAAAGCTTGAGATGGCAAAAGAATGCAGTAGACAAGGCAGTAGAAGCACTTCTGAGACTGCAGCTATCTAACAGCTAATGGTAGTAAAGAGAAGTTTGATCTTGCATTAAGAAAGGTCTGTTTTTCCATAATGGACATAAAGAATAAAAATCAGTGGAACTTTAGGTGGGATTATAGCATTCATTATTCCAATAAATAAGAGATTTTTCAGGAAAGAGTGTTTCTGAATAGAAGATTATATATCAATATTCTCCTTCGCTGATCTTAAAACAACCCAGGTTCAAAAGACCACAGCAAGCTTGAAACCAAAATCTGAAGAAAATGTCACTTTTCCTTACAAGATTTCAGGTTTTCTTTTCTTTGAATTTCTTTTTCATTTGGATAAAACAGAGATCCAAATGCTGCAATTGTTCATACATAAGCCAGGATACAATTTACCCATCAGAGATCTTCTGATGAACCACCGGAAGTTTAAAGCTCAAATTAATAACCCATTCTATCATTTTCCTTTTACTTCAATTACTCCATATTCCTCAATTTTATGTGCGTGACAGACAAGTAACATCTACCAAGAAGGACCAGAGCTACACAGAGCGGTCTGAACTGTGGAGAGATCTGCAAGGATGGGATCTGAATCTAGTAATCATATATGAAAGCGGACAGGACACAGAACACTGACCAAGGCCTGAGCTGGTAGAAACTCAGTAGACTTGTGTAGGTTCTAGGCTAGAAAGGTGACCAGGTGTGCTGGGGAGGGGATAGTATGTCAAAAGGTAACCAAAGAGCCATGAAAAGTAGGGCAATATTAGACCAAAGTTACGAAACAGAAAAAGCAAGTGAGCAAGACTGTGACCAGGCAGCAAAAGTTTCCATTTGAAATGGCAGAACAGAGTAAGAAGGGAACAATTTGCTCCTCATACTTCCCATTTTTCCACTAAGGTCCTCACAGCCCATTTGCCATGACTCACACTCTCCCCTATTCCTTTCTAGAAGAAAGGCAACAAACAAATAGGGATAAGAGGCTGTTAATCAAAGTCTCAACGGTTTTACTTGTCCTCCCAAAACACCTATTCAACCCCCTTTCCCTCCTCCTTAACATCTTGCTTTAACTCAGTCCTTTGTTAACTGCATGAGTATTGGAAAGAGGCAGGTGCTGTTCCAGGAGAGCAGCATTACACAATACCCTTCAAGACAGGCTCCTTACATGTTGTATTTTATTGACAGTCAATGCAACAGTAAAGAGTTCTATAAGTAATTAAAAAAAGAAAGTTTTGAAAATAGGGAGAACCAAGAAGCGAATTTGATTTTAAGACTCCTTTGGAGTTTCAAGTTACACTCCCATGAGATTTGTTTTTTCCCCCCATTGAACTACTTTAGGACCACATACACTCAGTTACAGCTATTAGCTCCTAAGTGTGTAAGTTGACCTCATTTTCACCATACTTTGTCTGGCACAAAGCTTTTAAAACCTCTTTAACAAAACAACACTCAATGCTTTTGTCATAAGACAACTTTATTGAAATACCAAGTACCTGCTATGAATAAACATTTACTTCTCAAAGGATTAAGTAGGCTAAGTTATTATAAGGTGTCCATAACATGAAACTCAGCCCCCCACAGAGGCTGCAGCAGGCAGGACACAGAAGTCTGTTTTCTGTTACCAAGGCCTATAATGAGACGTCACTTTCTTTTATTGCACACCTTGTGCAATGCAATTATGGACTACAGTTTTAATCCATTAATTCTTAAGTTTCATTGAAAAAAACTGTTCTGTCAAGGAGGCCATTTGGGTAAGATGCATATCCACCTTCACTAACTTCATCTAGGAATAAAAGGCCATTTGAGAGGCTCAGGGTTCAATGACTTACACTGGACTACCTTATACAAGTGTGAAAGTTAATAATTTCAAATGGCCTAACACTAGCACACTTGGTAAAATTGTGGCACACTCCACAAATGCCTTTTTTTTGCGTGACAAGTGTTTTTGCTCTCAAATAGACTACATTTGCACTCCCTGAAACATGGTGAGCCATCAGAAAGGGTACTGCTCCCATACTCCTCCTCAACAAAATGCTCCCCTTCCTTATCTTAGAGCAACTCTGACATTTCAGACTCCTCATGACATAATCCAACTCCTAGATGCAAGACAAAACTAATCCAGAAAGAAGTCAGATTATGGAACCACTACTCTACAGTGTTGTATACGTTGTTTGCTTCCAGAGCAGATGCTGATAAAAAGCATAGCCTGAAAGCAACTGCATGACATTTAGAATGTACAGTCTTTGAGGCAGGTTAAGAATCACTTCGACAGCTGCAGAAGTGACATTTTCTTTACAGAACTAGTCAATTAGCTTGCTCATCTCAAACTCCTTGCATATTTATTTCTCAAAGCATTAAGCAGGCTAAGTTTAAATGGCAGAGTTTACAGTTCAAATACCAGTTACCCTCAAAAAGCCCTGATCTGCATTAGAGCTATTAAGCACACAACTGTATCCTGTACCAACAGGAACTGAAGTTATCTTTAGGTATAATACACAGCAAGGATATTTCTGCCAGCACCTGTGAACTCAGGGATGAAGAGCTAGTCTCTTCCAACCAACCATGGCAGGGGATAAGTATGTTTGATCACAGCATTAGTACTATTGTTTATTTACAGTATAAAATAGTAAGTTAATTCAATACAAGAAAAGCATTGCGTTCAGGTATTTCTTTATTAGTACATGCAAAACAATCCTAGTAACAATTGAATCAAGTAATCATATTAAAAGAGTTGACCTAGAGAGCCAGCTTTAGTCACAAGAGACCCCTTTTTATGAACTGACCACCTAAATTTCACATTTCAGGAGTTAATCAAGGATCAAGCCAGCTTTTCTAGGATCATAAACAGCTGTTTTCTAGAGAGCAGTCCAAATACTTGTTTGGGCATCATACACAAGACTGCCAAGACATCAACAGCACTCACTGTTCAACCAGCCACTTAATATGTGTAAATACCATAAGGCAAAAGTCAAATTACGAAGAGATAAAACCACGTGTGCTTGTGCATGATAAGGAGACCAGCAAGAGCTGGTTAAGGAAACACTAGAAGCCTAAGTGAGCATAAGGAATTTTCTGCTAGCTCCTATTTAGACAGGAAGTTCCAGTTTGAAGCCAGACACATCATTTACCAGAACAGGTTACTGCCCTCCTTACATTTGAGCAGCTAAACCCTTCCAGACTAGAACAAACAGGTTATTGCATCAATCCATTTCCAGTTTCAACTTCTCCAAACTTTCAGCAGTATGCTCTGTTACTAGTCAAGTTTTCTACAGAGGGAGAGAAGACTCACACTAGCATTGCCCTGCAGCTAGGCACAGCAGTGAAGAGCTTAGGCTCCCTACATGTGTTAAGACATACACAGAACTCAGATGCCTTCCCCAGTTAAGAAGGCTTCCTATATTTAGATCACAAGGGACAAACTGGTTTGGCTAATCTACCAGCACACTGCCTCCAAGAAACCTGCTACTTGATGTCTTTTCTTTGGTCAGCTGATTCAATTCACTAAAGCTAGGAGAAAAAGCAGGAAGAGCAAATACCTTTTCTCCTATAGTTAAATCACTTCAGTATCTCCCAAATAGTAAGACAGTTTATTTCCATCTTTTTCCATTCATGGAAAGTCATAGTTACTTTCAGAAGCAGGAAATATAACTGGCAAAATACTACTTTCCACTTGCAAGTTGCACTTAAAACCTGGAAATGAGACTCCACAACTAAACTAAAAGGCAAGCAAAGAAAGATAGTCTTAAAAAGGGTCCTACAAACATATGTAGGAAAAGGACACTGAGCCACCTGCATATCAAACTACAGCGAGGAGCTCTGAACAGCCAAGACTGCATCTTGCTTGAGAGCCTAATCAAATACCAAGGATTTAAACAGCATTTGTACATGGCCCTTCTTTGGTGTGGAGGCAGCAAACACAGTAAGTAGTCTTGCATCTCTTAAGATCCCCTAAAGAAATTTGAAGCTAGTCTTAATGTGTTTCAATTTCCATAACTAGTTTTGAAGATCAGTTACATACATTATGAGTATCTAGTATTAAGCACAGAGGTCTTCAGACTAGTTAATTTTGTCACACTGCAAAATTTATTCCTCTAAAGGCACACCAGTGGTGTTTTAGAACCAGTTGGCTCTTATGTACTTTTTTTTAAGCTTATTTATTTTTAAGTCCAGTAGCCCTCCAGCTACTAAACCGAGGTAGTATGCTATGCAACCATCTTGTTCAAATCTTGAACATGTCAAAGGCAAGAACAAATACAATTTCTGAAGTCATGTTTCCAGACTACCCAGGGAAGCTGAGTTCAGTCATGACAACCCCCTAGAATCTTTTCTTTATAAACAACTTCCATAATACTGAAAGTATACAAGCTTGTCAGTTTACACTGAAGTTGCACAGACATTCAGAGCCAGGAAAGAATTTACTTGGACTAACAGAATATGCTTATTCTAAAAAACTAAACAGCATGAAGCCAAAGTTAAATATATTTAGGCATTTCAGAGAGGCACCAATGAAGGTTTTGTGGTTGTTTTTAAGGCACATATGTATATCAAAACACTGAGTTTCAGTTAGAATTGAAATTAAGTTCTGCAATAGACTGCAACTCTGCTAGCGAAACAAGGGTTTATGTATCTCCAGTTAATATTTACTAGCCACAGTCAGTCTCTCCCCTCCACCCTCCTATATTTAAAGTTAAAAATCCATTGACCTAAATGTTCAAGCTTCCTTAGGAGGATACCAGCAGATATTTGCCATATGTGGAAAAAGGAATCAATCCTATATGGTAACTGGATCTCCTCTGAAATCACTGTTTCAATGGCAAGATCATATTCCCTAGAGAAACTCATTCCTCTTGGTTGAAGATTTAAGTCTGGATTTCCTCCCTGCTCACTTAAATCAACCCACCCTAAGTTCTGTATAGCTGACTAGTTTTTACCAAAAAGAAGTATTACTCTAGTATCCTATTTTATACTAAACACCCTTTAAAAAAAAGCATGACAAATTAGTAATGCAAGAAAGTAGCAGATGTCTGTATATACAGGCAAATGCATTCCTACAACAATTCAACACCACAAGCACTTAATCTACAGCAACCTTTGTTTCTAGTGTTGAATTGTTGTAGGAATGCATTTACCTGTATATACACACACTTATGTCCTGGTGAACTCTAATGGGCTATCCAGAACACACTTTTCCCCAAAATTTGGTTTAGTGTGGATTCATTCAAGTCAGGCGAACCCTGATTTAAAACCTCTCTCACTTATTTTCCCTAGAGAAACTCATTCATATTGGTAGATATAAGAAACCCTGAGAAGGAAGAACACTAATAACACAAAGAACATTAGAAGTCATTTAAGTGTTTTATCCTTTAGAGAACATTCACTCCTTCCCTGTGTGACTCAAAACAAACCCAGTTTACTAAAAAAGCCTTGGTTGTAATTAAGAGATAAATCATCATTTTAAAGAAAGAAAAATTTTAGGCTCTTCAGCAAGTTACCTAAACACAATGCATCCACATCTTTCCTACAGGCACTGTAGAAGTGAGTGCAGTTCAACAGCTAATTCTGTTACTCATGCATCAGGTAAGGTAATTTTCATTTTAAATATGGCTTAATCCCAGATTTTAAAAAAGATGTACATCAGTATGCAGAAACTTCAGCTATCCACTTTAATTTTGTTTTGCATTTGAGTCATTATCAGCCAGCAAGACTTAACCTTCCTTTAAAGAAATATAAAAAAGATTTATAACCATCCTTAGAGTAAATTTAGCATGTCCCCTTCAAGTTGTATGAGACATGCAAGAACATGTGCATATTAGGCCACAAGCTTGCTTAAAGATGTGAAAATAGTGCAAGTTACACGTTTGTAACACTGCAATTCTTACCTGTGACTTGCAGTATCAAGCTTCAATTAAATGCACAGAAGTAGCATTTCACAGTAAAAATTAAGATCAACTAAGTTAGTCTATTTTTATTCTTTATCCTTCAATTTGAAGTACCCTCTGGTAACCAACTTAGTAGCAAAACCAGGTCTGTACTTACTGAACACGAACTCAGAGATGTTTGTCTTAAATACATGAGGATAAAATACTCAAGTTGCATTTGCTTAGATTCAAAAAGTAAATCAGGAAAATTTTGGCAAAAAAGTAGATACAACATAAATAAGGAGCAATAAAAGGTTCCTACTTGAGTTTTGGGTCCTAATTTACTGCTTTGCTCCTGATGAAATTAAATGGCAAAAAACCCTGACCTCAACTGACAACATCTTGTTTCATGATGCATAAGCAGGATGAAGCTGCTGACAACATATGAATATAATACTGAAACTCACGTTGCTCAGGTACTCAAGGATCTCTTTAAAGATCTTAAGAGGAGTCAACCTCGGTCAAAGTCCAAACCAAAAAAGGGGCAGGAATTTCTTTCCTTCCCGTAACTATAAAAGCGGCCTGCAGTAACGCTTGCCATCAGGTCCAGGAGAACTGAGCTTCACAGAAAGCTTTCCTTCTGAAAGAGACTCAAATTCAACACCAGAGATTTCTGTGCTGTTAACAGTCACAGGAACAAGATTCAATATTCAGTTACAAAAAAGCAGACGTTACATCCGCCCCTTTAAATCCAAACAGGAAAGTATAAAGAACCAGGATACACATGCAAAAAACTTCAGAACAATTTGGGTTGAATGGGACAACTGAACATCAGTTAGTCCAAGCCCCAGCTTGACAGTTCCAATTAAATCAAATTGTTCAAAGACTTGTCCAGCCAACATTTGAATATTGCCAAGCATATTTTTTCTAGACAACCTGTTTCAATTTATTCCAATATTAAGGTTGGAATCTTAAACTAAGTTCAGAAAAATACTCAAAGGCAAAGGAAGCCTTCACACTGAGCAAAAACAGGGAAAACAGACAAGAACAATGTTCAGAATGCTTAAGTCTATCTCACTTTTATTGTAAGCCTTTATTTCAAGAGGTTATAAAGTTGGTGTAACACAAATCTACACGTGAAGACAAATCTAGAAGCAAATGCTCAGAGCGGAGATGAAAAAGCATTTGTAATTTAGATAAATAACAGCCCGCTGTAGAAACAATCTCAGTATTCAGCCTTGTATTTCTGAAAGAGCTTGCATAAAGTTTTGCGCGTCTAGATTCGAATGCCAAAAAATAGCCGAACTCCTTTCCTGGATGAAAGATTACATCTTTGTGTAGGAAAGCTTACCTGGCAAGCTTAAATTAGCCTGTCAACCAAGTATAAGGATCCAAGGTACGTATGTTTTATTAAAAGTACCACATCTGTGTCATTAGCTTGGAAATATAACATCTCTGCATCAGTTTCAGGTCCAGCTGACAGAACTGTTTTGAAAGTCTTCCCTGATGGTAGAGGCTTCCAGAATAACCAATGAAATCCATGAACCAGCACTTGCAGCCAAACTTCTATATTCAGTCTGAACAATTTAAAGCTTGACATGAACTGAAGATATTCTTTTTTCCCCCGTTACCATTACCATGGGTGCTGAAAAACAGATCTTCCAAGAACAGGTAAGAACCAATGGCCTGTTCTGGTATTTTACTACTTCACATACAACAGCTCAAGAAGTCAGAGCACTGGTGTGTAAATGCTGCTGTAAGGGAAGGGATCCTTGACAGGGCAGGCATGCTTTGGTGACGGATTTTTGGACTAGGTTGTTACATGTAGTTGCACAATAAAGTAAACAAGGGAGGCAAAGCTGACAGCCTGAGACCCGTGCATTAATGACACAGCAGATATTTTCACCACTCATACATGCCATGGAAATCAACTTGTAATTGCATCTTAAAATGTCTATATATAAAAAGCATGGAGTGAAGAATTACACATTAGGAGATGCAAGCACTATGATCACCTGTGAAGCTTTAGTTTACCTTCTTGGAATATGCATGATCCCTAATTCCCTTCTCCTTCCCATAAACCCCCACCCTCACTCAGCGAACTACATGGACAATACTCCCTCAACCCAGAGCTTTTCATTATATTCATTTTTATTAAACCTTGTAGTCAGTGTGGAGTTCTGAATCAAGTCAATCTTTTCTACACTGCTCATTTTATAGCTCCTCTTCTCCTAAAGATCCACAGTGCTTACCACAGTTTTCACACTGTCCCATATGGTTAAGTGGTAGTAATGTATTTTTAAAAGGTTGAAAAACTAAGCACAGCAAGAGTTCAAGGCATCAGAAGGATGTTCTAGTTTTGGTACACAGAACAGACGTCTAAAGTCTAGTTCTTCAAATACTCCCAATTTTTATAGTATTCTGCTCTGTATTTGGGAAATACAGCTCCACTAGCTGTGAGAGACAAGCACTCAGGCCTGGAGTTGTGTACTTAACACCAAAACCATAACTCCACACACACCTGTAAAAGTTTCCAGTAACTTACTAGCCAGCACCGCAATCCACAACAGGGCAGGGACACATCTAGTTCGCCAGGATGGCACTCACCTGACTCACCAGACCACCACCTAGAACTTCTTCCCAGATAAAGTCACTATTCCCTCGCCCAGTGCTTCTACAAATACCAGGTAATTGAAGATCTTATTGGGCCACCTGGAAGTTCTGGATTTCTTCAGGTGTCCAAGGCTATTGCAGCCTCTGCTTAAAATGATCTCAGCTATTACCTGTGGGGATGAACTACTGATGCCAGTGCACTCACAGCAACAGTCAAAAGATCAGTTAGTTAGGCATTTGAATATCTAATCATCATTGCTCCCACAAACAGCCTAATCTGCTTGTATTAGTTTATTGGCTCAATTGCACAGCACAGACAAACCTCTTTTGGAGGGAGATGAACTCTCTGGCAAGACTTCAGAATAGAACACTACTCACATTTGGTAAGGTAGCTTGATCAACAGCCACGGCCATATTTGTCAGGAAGCCCAGGTCATCAAGGACTCTCATTAGAGCCAAAATGAGTCAATATACCTAATTCCCATAGCCTCCTTTAAAATGGTCAGCCCTAAAGATAGCGGTACAGTTGTCCCATTTTATTATTTTGAACATAATGTTAGTGAAAATCCCTTGCAAATTAGGTAATCTTTCTCCCATTTAAAGTTTTCTTGTAGAGTAGCATATGGCAGTTTAAGTGACAAAACTATGTACTTGAGGGGGAGGCGTGCATGACACTAACGTTTAAGGGATATTCAAATTTTACACATGCTCAAGCTACGTTAATGCTAAAACTAGAAACCCAACAAGGTTCAACAGGCTCTTGTACCAGAATTTTTATACAAATCAGGAGCAGCTGTCCTTCACCAAGATGCTTTGCCCTCCATATTCTTTTATTGTTGCAGGTCCCCCAATTTATTTGTTGGGCTCCCACACCTGCCCTGAAGCACTGCAATGCTGGGCTGAACATCACCTTTCTGTACAGCCATTCAAGCAGGTGCAGCCTCCACACTAAGGAAGACCTTCACCTGGCTTTGGGCACTAGTTATTTCTCCAACAACTTTAGAAGCAGGCTATTTTCTTTAAACCATTAAAGAATAAGCCATTAAATTAGTTTTAAAGTCAGTACATGTAATATACCACCTGCCTCAGTGAGGCATCACTGCCACGCTTAAACTTCGTCTGCCATAGCTTTAACTCTTGTTTATCTTATCAAAAGGATGTCAGAAGTCTTATGCAAGTTCACCTCTAACATACTTGTTATCCTCTTAGGAGCCAATGAATGAAATGTGAGTTAATGAATAACACAGAGGAATTATTTCATTATCCCTGTGGTGAAAGAGAGCCATCTAATTCTTGGATATGATGTCAGACTTGAGAACCAGCCAGTGATACTTACTCAGGCTTCCACTGCTCAATCAACTGCTACACCAGTGGTGTTCATAGTGAAAGGCCTGCAGACTGCACTGACAGCTCAAGCAAGACTGCCAGAGCACAAAGCAAAGCTACCTGGACAGCAGCCTTAGGAAGAATTAAAGCAGCAAGAGTGAGGAACTGAAGCTTGTCATCTTGCTTCCACAGAAGGGAGGACAGGAGGGGGAAGTTTTTAGCAGCACACATTTAATGTATAGGCCTTGCACATGTATGGAAATCAATGCAGTAATAGCACATCAGCTCTTCACATTTTCCTCTTGCCTTACCTCCACTTTCACAGTCTCAACCCCACTCCAAGTTACCACCTGTCTCTGGTACTACCTAAGTCAACCTGTCAATTGAACTCCATCAGAAACCCAAGACACTTTTCACAAGAAGTCTGAAGCGAGGTATAGATCCTTCATCAGTCATTGGCAATCCTGTCTTCTGGCATTCAAGGCTACCTCACTTCCACTTTTAAACTAATGCTTTTCACTATAGAACCTGATGCCTTATGACTTCAAGCAGATGTTCACTCCTCTGAAAAACACACTCATCTCCTGCTAGTACGGGCAGGAAGGAGGACAACTGCAAGACAGACTTCCTCAGCCTACCAAATTCCTCCTTCAGGTCATCAAGACATTTGCCTACAATAAAAAAAAAAACAGCTTTACATTGCCTGAAGAGTTTGTATGTTTAAAAGACTGTACAGTTCTGCCAAGGAGACGAGGCAGTTTAAGACCATGTTTAGAGAGATGATATTTTACCGATTTCATAACCATGAAAGTCCATCCTCATTGATATCTGGACAGCTATGCCAGGCAGTGCCCTTCAGATAGTTTGACTCTTGGGATACACATTCCTTCCTGTCCAGAACATCCCCATACTTCCTTTAAATTATGCAGTCAGGAGCAAGCTCAGAGACAAGAAAGCAGCAGACATCTGAACAGTTCATACCAATCCATTACAGAAGCTTGCAAGTATTACTTACCAGGTATTCCCCTCTAACAACTTGACTGATGAGGAATAAACTAGTACACAAGCAAGCTAAAAACCTAAGAAAGAGGAAAAAACAGAAAGCCTGGGAGACCAAAGCTAGACGATGGACCTCTCATGCAGATGGAAAAACAGAACCGTCTTCCTGACATGTCATACCCAATGCAAGAGCCCAACGCAAGCTTTGCAAGCAGTTTTCTCTACATGGACTGCAGAAACTGAGATGCACTCTTTTGAAGGAGTCAGATTTTCCCATAACCTGCAGCTTGCAGTCACTTCTGAAGAGCCATGCATTACAGAGTGTGTAACACGTCAAAAGCAAAAAATAATTGTACCATATTCCAAATCATACTGAAAGAAACGCTATCCTCAAGCCTAGCATGTGCTGTTCTGTCATTCTCCCATGACTGTGCACATGTAAGATGTATTCATATTCACGTCCTGGCGTCACAATTACTCTGTCAAGAATGCAATGCTGAAGTATATTTAGAATGGTTCTGTTAATATGATAGCTAGCTTCCATAACACTGTTAAGGTATCCTAGACTCTAAACCCACGATTGTTCTATAAGCATTCATCTTAAATTCTTCAATAGATGCTCACAATACCTGTATTTAAGATACAATACTAATCCCATGGCAGTATCTGTAAGATTGATAGAAAATTCAGTAAGATAAACTATCAAAAGTTGGCTTTGGGCCAAGTTTTATTACACTAGAAGCTTCTGAACAGGTATGGAACAGCATCAACACCCAGCTCTGCCAGTAAACAGCATTTCCCTGCATGTGAAGAGCATCTGTGTGCAGGCGCTGCCTGAGCCTTTGAGTCATCATCTCCACACAGGCACTTACTGCCAAGCAGAAAGTCCTGAGGTGCTTACCCAGCAGTTAGTGCCCATTCAGCTATCAGCTGATCAGCAGAGCATACAGCTGTGCTTCAGCCTACAGAGCTGGAAATCAGTGCCTAAGAGTAAGCACAATAATACAGAGCGAGGTAAGAAACAAGTTTGAGATGGTATGCAATTTAAGAGGGTAATGGGATAGAACTGATGCCCTCACTGGTGAGGCTGGAAGCCTTAACAATTCTGACTTGTACACTGACACTGCTTTAAGTTCAATCATGTGCTTACATTCCCCACTGAGTCAGAGATGTCCTTACACAAGACATCAAAGTTCTTCAGAGCTTTTCAGTGGGGTCTTAAGAGGCTGTATCTATACTATTTCTACAGCAGTGTTGGTTAACCAGGTTTTCAAGCCAAGAAAACTGCTAAAGCCATCTGCAGCCAAAAGAGATTAATTTTTACTGGAAGCATCCTTAGTACCATGTCCACACCAGCTGTAGATAAAAACTGCCCTATAGACCTTAAGTAAGATTCTTCTCACCTAAAGCCAGATTTTGTGTCTTTGTGTCTGACCTTGTCTTTTTAAAAAGGCCCACATTCTATCACTTAGCAAGCAGTTCTTACCTATTTTGGATACCCACTTCCGGAGAGAGGCACATGCTTGATTAACTGTGCGGTTTGATGGGAGGACAGGACAGCAATATCAAAGTATCCTTAACTCTTTCCAGCTTAAATACATCCAGACAGAATCACTAGAAGGAAGCAATGTCATCCAGACTGTGGAAGCATCAGTAATTAAAAAAACATAACACTTTCTTTGGTGTTCAAATGCAAAGAACAAGCAGCTTACCAGCCATCCCCTATATTAACATAACAGCCAGCTGTTATCCTCAACAGCTGTAAAGCCACAACAATTCTTCCTACACACCCCAAGCTTTCTGCTAGCATTAAGTAGCTGCCTAAGTGAGAGTCAGTTATAAAGTCGTTCTGTCACCACCACTATTTTCTCAAAGCTTAAAAATTAAATCAAGTATTCCACTACTGGAATTTTCATTACCAGGAAGTCACAATAATGCTTATTGCATTATGGTTATCAGTTTGTTCTCCCAATATGATAATACAATCAGTTCAATGCTTTGAGTTAATTATTATTGCTTAACTAAGGTAAATGCAAACAGAAATCTGAAAGCATGAAACAAACAGTAGGAAACCAAGCTCAACTACTTAAAGATAAACTGAATACTTCATGATCACCCGCAAGTGTCAGGGAAATTCTCACACAGCTCTAATATGCATGAGAAATTTAAAGCCCTGATGATTAGAGCTTCAGAAAATGGCCACATGAAAATTATACAAAGTATAATTATATAGCAAAGTAAAGACTCAGACTTTTTACTGTATCTACACACATAGGATTAGCAATGAAGAAAGGTTTATCATAATATATAAAAAAAGAACTAGAACCTGGATGCAATATTTCCAGGATATTCTGTCAGACTTCAATTCTCTCAGCAATAAAGCATAAATAAGCATGAACGATTCTCTGGAGAGGCCACCAAAACCCCAGAGATACTGTTCTCTAGAGCTGCTCCTGCACCGATCAAAAAGTACCTTCAGTCATACTCTTCTCTCATTTAGTTGAGGGAAAGGAGATACAGCATCAAGGATTTGATGGAAGGCAGCAGTAAGATTCAGCCCTGGCACAGCCTTATTTTATAGAAGGGCTACCAGTTGCCAGAGAAGTTTCACTGACTTATGCTGACAAGGTTGAACCTGGAACTGTTCAAACAAGTACCTCATTTGAAATTGCCAGTATGACATGTTCAACCTATAGATGAAAGCCTTTGAACTTACACAGTGGAAGTGACTTCTACAAAACAATGCACTTCACTCAGCAAGAGCAGCACGCTGAGAAAGTACGTCAACAGACAACTAGAAAGAGTGATTCAAGTGTCAGTCTTCCTGAGAGCAGGCAGGACAAAGTGCTTTTTGTTTCTACCTTTGAGTTCTTGACAAGTCAAAAATACATTAAATATGCTAGCAGACTAGCTTCTACCTCACAGACTGATACATGATCTCATGGAAGAGATCTGCCAGTACTCTGAAGTAATTTACACCAGAGCAAACAGAGCAATGCATATGTTCTATTTTCCTTGTACGAAGTTTGGAGCAAATTATGTCTTTTCAGCATTACAGTAAGCTGACAGGTAATCATTTTGCCTACAGTCAAGATAAAATAAAACCTCAGAAATAAGAGTAGAGGTCCCAACTGTATAGGTATTAAACAACATGAATAACAAAATTTTTAGTCTTGCTAGAGCCAGGAGGAATATCTGCTTGAGTACAGTTACCAATGAAGGCTTTATTACCTCTAGGAACAGGCTCTGAAATACATACATTTGCATTTTGTACATTTTTCATTTAACCTTGCTAAGTTCACCAGCATTATTTTTTGCAGCTCAGTGACGAAAACAGAGTTACTGAATAACTTCCCAGTATGAAGTTTCAGTGCATTAGTTCTCACTACTGAATTAAATATATAGCCACCTTAATATCCACAAATCCAATAACCCACTACTCCATAACCCACAAGGACTAAGCACATTTTATCTGTGGAAAACACATGAGCATTTATCAAATAACATATCAAATCTTACCACAAACACTAAACAAAAACCAGCAATTCAACTGTTTCAGTTAACAATTAATAAAATAGTTCTGAGAAAAAGGAATGCATCTGCTTCCACTTCCTACATAAATCTCGAGTACAACTCAAGTAGCACCACAGGTAAACAACCCAGTGCCAGACGGCAGTAGAGGCAAACCCTAGGGGAGCTGCATGTTCTGCAGGTGACATGTTCAAACTCAGTTTGACTGAGATACAGAACAGTTTCAGGAGTTGCATTTTTGAGGGATAATTTGAAATCAACAGTAATGGCTACCCTTTCAGCATTTAGGCCTTCCTGTACCAGAAGTTCAGCCCAACACCCCAGTGCCATAAGGCAGACAGTATCCTTAGCTCCAGAGTCGCATGATCCACAAAGCAGCCCTATTACTCTGTATCCCAGACTACAGCACACTAGCAGCACTCTACCTAGTGAAGGCTATGGTAAGCCAGCAACTTTAGGATACGGACCGTTTTACCTACAGAAGCAAAATAAAGCACTGCAGAAGCACTTGTTAAATGCTTCACTTGCAGCAACCCTGGTCTAGAAGCACTGTATTAAAAATCCCCCTTCAGAGTATATCAGTCTAGGCATGCTGAATATGGCACTAAGACTGCAAGTTAAACTCAGAAGATGCAATGGGCTGACAACACTGAAACAAAGGTTAAGTTGCAGATTTCTACCTCAAATCTGTCTGCAAGGAACACTGTGTCACTTGTGACAAGGAGCTAAAATACTGGAAGGAAGAGAAAGAACCACATTTGAGTTGTGATGAACTCCTTAACTCCCATTCCACCAGCTCAGTATGAGCAACATTTCTGTGAAAGCTTTACACCAAGCTACCTCAAAATACAAAGAAAGGATATAATTCAAGCCTACTGTTTTACACAAAAAATCTGCTACCTCTCCATTTGAAAATTCAGTGAGGCTTGAAAGTAGGGCAAACCTAGACAAATTAGATGACTTATTCCTTACTTTGGAATTGAAGCCTTGGGACCCTTCCATTCAACTTGCTTCATCATCAAGCACTTCATTTTTAAGATATTCCATATCCCCAGTATATGTTACAGCATTCACCCAGCCTATTCTGTTTAGATGAGACATTATGAGACTTTTCCCCACCCCTTCCCAAAAAGAAAGCCTGTAAAATTGACATCAGATACAATGTAAAACACATCACTTCCAAGATAAAGCTGAAGTTAGGCACTCTTCATCTCAGAAGTATTTGGACAAATCTCCAGGATTTCACAGGCAAAAACTCACCGGCAGACCAGCTCCTAAATCCTAATTTAGAAGTTCAACACTGTACGTAAACAAAGCTGAAGAATGAAAGAGGCGTAACAAGATAGGCACAGCTGTTTGTTTGCTACAGGTCACATTTACTTCTTTCTGTTAAAGGAAAAACTTACCTACCCAGTAAGTTTAGAATGACACACACCTTGGTATTTAAATAGCTGAGATCTAGAGATGTAGGACATAGGTAAGTAGGAGCTAAATCTTTACACAAATAAAGGTTTTAACAGGATGGATTCCTATTTTATACTTGAGAGTTTAAAGGTTACAAAAAATCTCTACGTTGGAGGAACAGATCAGCACCAGGCAACAAGCTTTTTATAACATGGCAAAGATGCTCTGAATTCCATGTAGAGGCTGAGCTGTCACTCACACAGCACCATCTATGGATTCCCAGCTTCACAGAAAGATTCACAACTTTCTCTTCCACATTCTTATATGCAATAAACTATCAGTATGTTGTTTAAGCTCTTTCTAGTTAAAGTATTATTAAAAAAAAAGAAAGTAACCAAGTCATCGGCATGATTTTTGAGGGGTTACAGGTAAAGTGGCTCTTCAGAAGTCAGCTAACAAGCAGCAGATTCTTCAGACAAGTTTCAAGCCATCATATTTGTTTCAACATGTACAAACTCTGCCAGGTCAAGTGTTTCAACAATACTTAGCGTAAAGTCACCTAGGGGAGAATACAATGGCAAAACCTGACTAATTGCTATTGAAATATGGTGATGATTGTGTTTTCTTTTGCAAACATGATGGCTGCACTGAGTTGTTTTACCACAACTGATCTTCATTCAGCTGAACAAGTCTGCTCCAAATTGGCCCTAGGGTATTCCTTCTCCTTTTGCATTTTAGTTAGCTACAAATAGTTAAGCAGATCTTAAGAACACCAACCCCACACAGGGACCCTATTCTTCCTCTGAAGTTCTCCAGAGTCAAACAGGAGGCTTGAAGTTCTAGAAAATAGGTGCTACAACACCAGTTTAAAGTTTACCGTTCATCAATTCATGAAAGTTCAAAAGCTGACCTTTTACAAGCAGTAAAACACCCCAGCTGGCTACATCTGCAACCGCACCACAAGTGTGCTTCACAGCAACATCTTCAGACTCCTAAAAATCTTCCGAGCAATAAAACCACTGAGACTCATCACCAACCTACCTGAACAGACCTGAGTGTTCTCTGCACCTGCAGAAGCAGCTATCGCGCTCCAAACCCAGCCTGGAAATTCAAACTAGCTCTAGGAATTCTTTGTCTTGGCGAGAGTCAGTATAAAAACTGTGGAGTTTAAGCACATAAATTAGTTTTTAGAAGGTTTTTTGGCATTAGGCCTTTCTTTAAACTGTTAGCTTAACTAGATTCTCCCCAGGCCACCTGCTTACTTCTAATATGGTAACTCTTGCACAAAAAACTTAAGTCCCTTCTTGCCCTTTTCATGATACAATTCACTTAAGACTGACCTCTTTTGACAAGGCATGTTTTAACTTATCACTCCTTGCCTCTGGCAAATGAAGTCAGTTTAGCTCAGTAACAAACGTTACTGGATCTGCAGCGTATTTTTAGAAAAATTATTTCTTAACCAGTACACTACTTGGTCTGCTGGGATTGACACATGGTAGCAAGTGTTTATGATGAGACTAAAAACTGAATTTTGTTGGAATAACCAGAAAAAAAAACAATAGGAGTTGTTATAAATACTTTGAAATTGAAAGGAGACGATGTAGATTAAGCCATATTGCAATTTTGGGGCTCTTGAAATATGTTCAAGTACATGAGGCTTAGCCCTCCTAGGTCTCTAATTTGAATGCCAAACAATTTGGGTCTAGGAGCAAGAAGTATGTTAGAAGCAGTAAAGGAACTGCACTCAGCAAGGGCTGGCCAGATAACCACTGCCTGTGTGAGTAGTGGTCCACTCTCAGGCAGTTCTACACACTGCTAAGACAGTTTAGAAAGCTAGACAATAACTTGAAACAGTAATGTTTAGAAAAATAAGCTACAGGGCACAGCAGCAGGTAACTTACTCTTTACTGAGTTGCCGAACTGTTTCCTCCCCAACCAGAACAAATCAAGTTGTCTTATGCAAAAGTCTTCATACCTTAGTGCTGAATGAGAACATGGCGGTCTAAGGAATGATGCAATAGCACTATTAATTTTAATAGGACTGCTCTCTGGGTGTGACCCTCAGAAAGCATGGGAGCACCTAAACTTGTACTTTATACAAACAGCTTATTAAAAAGCTAGTTTTAAAAAAAATGAAAGAAATAGCTCCTATTGTCCTTGTTATACCAATCTTACACTTGTCAAATCAAGCAAAAATCCTTTCATCCTTTCTTCACAACTCCCCAGGCTGAGTCCTCACAAGAACACCACACCCACTCAGTTCAGGCATCAGCCAGCGCAGTGACAGTAATGAACCTAACCACCCTCTGCAGGTGAGCATCATATCAAGCAGGTTTCAAGATTGCTTCCTACTCCAAGCTGATTCCAACAGCAGGTTTGGCATTGCTTTTTTCTCAGTGAACTACTCAAGAATTCCCATCCTTAGACTCTTCCACTGTTAGGTTATCACCAGCCTTTCAAGAGTTCATAGGAAGAAGTGCCTATGGAATCAAAATATTGCAGAGGAGTCAGAATGACCTAGCAATTGAAAGCTAGACAGCTCTTAAACCAGCCTACCAGTCAACACTTGAGAAGCAAAAGATAATTTGCATGGAGAAATGAGCTACGTATAGAGCCACCATGACTAGAGCGCCCCAATTATTTTTGCGTTTCTTTTGATGCAAGTGAAACAGCTTGGGAAGAAGCAGGCTTCAAGCTGCTTCTCCAAGCAAAGCAACAGTGATCTTGTGCTTAACGTACCAAATTCTGCCCAAGGAGCACCAAGAGTCAAGATGGGCATCTTCTAAACCACGGGAGGTTTTTTACAGTCCTCAGTTCATTACCATATTTAAGCATTTTAGGGAATCCTATTCTATTTTAGAAAACCCCAACAACATACTCCTCTTGTCTAGTCCTCTCACCAGATCAGTGTTAGCAGTTACCCTCATCAAGTATCAGCATTCATCCTGTCATTTAAAAGCTAAAATTCCAGTTTGACATGTGGAAGACGTTTTGGTTCCAGCTACTAAAGCCTGCAGAACTGAAGGGGGGAAAAGCAACATGACAGTCACCAGGCATGTTGGTACCATTATGCAGCTATACAAGAAGCTACTATTTTCTGAAGTTACCTGTTAATGAATATTTATTATTCTTTTACTTTAACAAAGGTTTATGAGTATTACTTATACAGCTATATATCCACTGATGTCCCATATGGTCACAGATTCTGAACACAGTTTTCCTGCAAGGAAGTTTCCATACAAATACCCTAATACATGGTTTGAGCATTTGTAGGTATATGACCATATCAGTATACTATCAGTATATTGAAGTTGTAGTCCTTTTTATCATGAACTAGGCGTTTTAGAGCAGAAATCTGATCTCCTTACTCAGAAGTCTAACTGACCAAATGCTTCCCCTTGGTTTTGCCAGAACACGACCCAGCAACAAAATATCAAACACTTAGACATGGATCTCCAAAACTGAAAATTTCCATGTGGCTTCTCTCTGCAGTCCCAATTTACTCATCTGTTATGTACAGGGATGCTCTGCAGCAGTGAAGTACACTAACCAAACACCTCCAAATCATGTGATACTCATGCTTGAGTCTGAAGGGATTAAGAGATTCCAGTCCAGAGTAAAAGAAAACAAGCAAGCTATTGTATTCTGCATTAGAAAACAGCTATGCCTTGACCATAAACCCATTAGCCAAACCTACAAGGAAAGCCTAGCAGACCTCAAAATATTTACCTTGTTCCACCTTCCTCCTTTTTCCTCAGAGAGTTCAGATTTTCCCAAAGTGCAAAAAGGTGCATTCTTTTGGAAGTTACTCAAAGAAAGGTTCACTGAACATAGACAAAGATAATTTAATTATAATGGGTATCCAACCAGAATATAATGCCCTGTTCACAGCAAATTCCTGCTACCAGCAGTGAGAGAAAATTAAGAATCTGAATTCTCAAATGTGCTCATGATTAGTATGGTGATTGGTGGACATAAAATTAAAGAACAGGAACGCTTAATTGTAAAGATGAACACTTGTTTGATAAGGATTAGTCATTAATTTGACAAAAAGCTTATCCACTCTTAAAAAACATGCACAGTGCCTAGATGGAAAGAAGTAAAAGGTCTGCAGGCAGAGGCAATAAACTTGCAAGTTTACATTAAGTACACTTCACCTGCTTTCAGCTTCCATTTATTAAAGGAAAATAATCAAAATAACCTAGAAATGCAATCTGCTTAGACATTTAGTCAGGTTTCCTGGATCAAAAGTTCAACAATGCCTACATTACACACCATATTTGTTCTCAGAAGTGAAAAAAGGAAATAAGAAAAACTCAAACAGAACAATAAAATCAAAGCTATCACCTTTGACACTTAGAAACACTTAGAAAAGGTGCTTCTACTCCAGTCAGACCATAGCAAACTGACTGCAGAATGGATAGAGCAATGTCCTCACATTAATTTTCAAGCAAAGCTGCTCTGCAATACAGCAGGTGAGTTTTCTTCTCATAGCCTCTCATTTTGGCTCATCTGTTCTTTGTCAGCAGACAGACAAGTATTTTAAAAGCTTGAACTTACAGAGAACCCACAGAACAGTGAAAGTCAGCTTTGATAACAGTAGTTTTGAAAGTTAGGTAAGACACTGAAGACTAGAAGCAAGTAAAACTGAGGACAGTTTTCAGCTGCAACAAATCCAGAACTAGGTCTGAAAAGATCTCAAAGTAAACACCCTATCAAGGATGCAACAAACAGTATAATTACAAACAGCAGAACTTCACAGCATCTCATTTTATCTCTGGTTTAAATTTCAATGATAGCAATTACAAGCTTACAGATAGCAATGCAATAAGTAAAGCTTTCACAGGTACACATTTAGGTCAATTACAGCTACAAGAGATGAAATCAGACAGCCACAGCAACCAGCTTACTCCCTTTCCTGATCTACTTGCAGAGAAAACAAGGAGAGTCAGGCTGCTGGTCCCCTTCTACCTACCAGATAGGAAACTCCAGGGAAACGCTTTCCACCAATTCCAAACCTAGCTGCAACCACTTCCATGAGCAGCTTAGGACTTAAACTCATTTTGAAAGCACATAGTGGTAGCTTAAGAGTGGTAGGACAGAGCTTAATACTAGTAGACCAGATCATTCTAACATCTTCTGCACAACAAAATTGAGGCTTCACTTCAAAAGTACTGAAAGTTATCTTACCCATGTAACATCTACTGTAAGATGTTGAAGATATTAAGACCCCACAGTCATAAGCAGTTCCAGCGTTACAGTAGCTGCAAATAAATTGTTCCTAATCTCTCTGGGTGCTCAGTCTTTGTTACCATTTCTTTAATTCAGCCTTCAGGTTCACTCAACGCTTCAATACTTTCAACTACAATTTCTAGCAACTAAATAACTGAAATAAAATTCTAGTAGTCTACCCTTGACCTATGAGGTGCTAAACTCTACATGACAAAGACTCAAGGCAAGATCTGATTTTTCCATCTATTTTCTGAAGTCCTGCCACCAGCTGTGCAGAAACACCCAAAAAATAAGAATCCTACTTGCGCAGAACAGTCAAACCCCAGAGAAACTGAGGAATCATACTCACAGGACTTGGAAGGCTTATGATCCGCATCACCCCTACATAAAAGGCTGCTCACAGGGGTGAGCTGGGAAGGCAGCAAACGCAACATGCCCTGCAGGCAAGTCCTGCCTTTGCTCTACTCTCCCAGGGTAATCAGAAAGCCAACCAAGTGCATCTTGTCTTCACAGACTCGATTCCAACCTACGCCTTTCAGCATGCAGACAGGCACTTCTGTCCTCTCCTCACACAGGTGGCTGGGAACAGCTTCCCCCAGGCACTTCCACAAGTGGAGAAAGCAGCACTAGAGAAAACAGTCTCATCCTGTCAAAAGCCTGCCCCTTCCCAGTTGATACGCGAGTCAAAACCTTCTTTTAAAGGCATAGGGAAAGAGAAACTATTTTTACTTCTTCCTGAAGCTCTGTCCTTTCAGGTAACACCACAGAATTAATGCTTCGATTATAGCCCTAGTTTCCAGTCCCAAAGTTGGAGGAGCAAATGAGGCCCACAAAAGGGCAACAGAAAACTGTTCTAACAGTGTTTCTATAAATAATGTCTATACCAGTGCATAAATCTCTGTATTAGAGAGAAAAACTACAAAGACTTAATTATGGCAATGCAGCAGTCTTCCTCCACAAATTCAACTTGAAGTGCATTACTTCCCCCCATACTGACTATATATTCTAGGAACTAAACCTTGTAGAGTACCAGAACAATAAAAAATACTTAAAGACTATTCAACTTGTATACACAAGAGACCTCATCATACAGACAGGCACCCTAGAGATCTCCATTTCAGGCTATTTCGTTTTCAGAAATCTCAGTTAAAGCATGATGTATAGCTTTCCACCAGTTTTCCCTGATGAAAATCTTTCCACTCTTAAAATAGGGTAGGAAAGACCACAAACAAGAGAGCCTTTGGTAGAAGTCTTATCCATGGGGATAGTGTATTCACAGCATGGGAGAAGCACATACAGGTAGTAAGTTACTTTGACAATGTCGTTTCCTTGAAAAGTAGGAAGCTGAGATTATAGTGAAAAAAGGCTTTTCCAATTTTTTTCCCAGTAAGGGCTAAACAAAGTAGGACCTGAGAGGGTAGATCCTACACATCTGCTAGAGATAGTCCCAGTAAAGAATAACTTTAGTTCTGAAATTAAACCAAGACAAAAAAAAGCTCAAGATACTCAACACTCCCCAAGTATGTTCAGCCTTGAATTTACTGGGTGCCTGCAGCTGTAGATCCATGCACCTGCAGAACTGCCCAAGTACCTAAATCCTGCTTCTGCCTCACAGGACCTAATAGGTATGCTGATCAGCCCGAGCCTTCTCAGGGACCTAATCCAGCAGGCAGAAAAGCATGTTTAAACTGATTCTTCCTGTAACCAAGTTAAAATGCAATCACAGCTTCTTATTTTAAAGCTCTGCCAAAAGATAAAAAAAGACAGTACTACAAAAGCGTTGACATTCATGTGGTTGCCCATGAAGCAGAAGAGCTTTCTAGCTCTCCTCACACTGGAGGCTTCCACTTATTCTCCCCAGAAGTACGCACCAGCCACCACACTAGAGAAGATTCTGTAGAGAAGCCCTATCCAACCCTGTGGAAACTGTCACTCTGCAGAAAATGCAGGAGTGATTGGACTAAAATCAAACGGAGGGGAGCACAGAACATACAGCCTGAGATCAACATACACAACAGGAAGGAAGACGACAGTTAAATATTGAAGTTCAAGCATCAGAACATAATCTTTCCTACATGGATATTCACTGTCTTCTAGGCCATGTTCTGGAAGTTCGGAGGCCTGGGACAGCCTGCCTTGCTGTTCAGCCTCAGAAGTTCAACATTTGAACATTCCCTGTTACAGCTCTCACTATAAAGAACATGCCCCAGTCAGGGTAGTGGTCTGTTCTGACTGCCCTCCCAAAAGCCCGGCAATTCCTAAGTAGCCAGGGACTAACACCAAGTTTCTGATTTCATTCTAGCTTCAAGCTAATTCCACAGGTGACAGGGTAATTTTCCAAGCTAAGCTCAGGCTTCACAGCTAGCACTAGTTCTAATGCTTCACAAGATATATAATAGCTAAAACCCCTGAAGTTGACCACTACCATGCTATTTGGACACTGGAGAATAATTTGATAAAGAACTGATGTCACAAAAGTCAGTAAAAGCATCAGCTAGATCAGCATCTCAGATGAACATCATCAACAGCATACCCAACTTCACTTTCATCGTGGCTACTCAGTCCATCACAATGAACACTGAAAACGACTGTGAGATGCTGAGCAAGGCAAAAGACAACTTGTTTTGCTTTTCACCTACTGGTACTTCCCTAAGGCTCGGTTTCTTTGATGTTCTGTCCTCTTTCAACTAACACTCAACTGCAAAGTTATATTTTAAAATATTTGCAATTCAATATTTCTGGTTTAATTTTTCTAAAAAAGGGTTTTAATACTACTTAAGATCTATCAGCATGTGTTACTGAGGACACATTTCATTACTGGCATGACCAGTAGCTTGCACAAGAGCCTGCCCCCAAGCCATCCTATCAATGCTGCTTTACAGCTTTTCACTTCATTCCTAGTCAAGAGGAAAAATAACAGACTAATGTCTCTGAAATTAAGTTCCACTAGAATCTCGTTCAAAGTATTAACTTTTTGAGAAGTGGTAATACTTCAAAACAGCAGCTTGTTCAAGTTTAGTTGCTATATCACTTAACAAAGGTCATCCAGCTTCAAGTCTTCTGAAATCCCAACTCGCCCAAGGAATGGCAAGAACCACCTATTTAGGCAGTCTTTTTCAGAGTTTGGGGGGGGCGGGGGGGTGTCCCTCATCAGAGTTTGAAAAGGTTCCACCACCTACATGATAGCTATTACAATGTCATGAGTTGCCTCATGCATATACACACACAAATTTCAGAAAAACTTCAAACTGGATCATACCAAGCTTACTTTGTTGCAACTATTTTCAGCATTAACACCCATAAGGAGGAACAATGGCTCTGAAGTATTCAGTTGCCTCCCAGTAAGACCTACAGACCATACTTCCAGTTAGCAGCTTAACTTGCAGTCACATTCATATGTCAAACCAACTGCTGCTTTCTAAACTTTAGATTAAGATTCTAAGCCAGAGAACCAAAGATTCTAAGAAGATGAACCAAAGCTAGGAATTAGCAATTGTATTTTAAGTTAAGCCTTTAAAAACAGTGCTTTTTGATGGACATCAATGACTCCAGAAATAGCTTATCCATTTCAATTAACATTCCAGAAAGCCTTCTGCTTTGCTCTTCCTCCCTAGCTCACTTTGCATGGTGTGGCACTGCAGTTTCAAGCTTCACTTCTAGGCGCATATTGCTACTTATCGAAGGTGAACAGAGCACCTCTAGCTCAGAGCAACACAATCCAGACGCTTCCTAACAGGTGAAAGATACCACTGGTTTCAACAAGATAATGCCATGCATCTTCCCTGCTACTACAGGCTGGTCTTCCCTCTAGTTCTGATCAGCAGCGGCAGACTTCAGGCCTTCCTTATAGGATAAAACATTACCTCCCAGAATCACTACAGCCAGTTGGTGTTCACCTCCTTTACACCACTACCAGAAACTATTAATCAGACAAGGAGAAGAACAGGTCTGGGCTACTCATGCTCTAGCTTACAATTAGATTTCTATGGTATCAAGTACCTTCTGTCAGTCCTCAACTGCTCACCCCAAAGCAAGGGGACAAAGTCTTGGCTGCTTCTGTTATGAACTACATTCCAAATTAGGACAGTTTACACCAAACGATGCTGTAGTTTGTGACCTCTGCCCATCCCACGGGCAGCAGACACAAGAAGCTGACATGCGTGCAAGTCAATACACCAGTCTGGATGCAGCAATCCTGCACCGTTCAGGATTAACGCATCCAAGGCAGAACCTGTAGTGCATTAGGAGTTGAGGTCTTCAGTTCTCTACAGGGCATAGCAAGCCTCAGTAAAAAGTCAGTATTTCAAATTCCTGAATTAGCACTAACTTCACTTGTAGGTCTTTCATGCAAGCCACTCAATCACACTGAAATTCTGAAGCACCACAAAGATACAGAAATAGTTACCTTTTAACAATCCAGTTAATTCACAAGAATTACAGCATGAATTGAGTGCTAGACATATTCCTAAAGTTTTCCTGACAACACTGGGAAGTTATGGCACCGATATCTACAATAGGGGTGGAATTACAAATCATGAAGCTCATTTCTCAGAGAGTTAAAACCCATATGGGATCTAACAGGCAGATCTTTACACCACCAGCTACTCAAGCTAGAGACAAATGCAGAACAGTTGCACATTATGGCTTAGACAATTTAGTACTGAGAAGCCTATTTTGAAAGAAACATAACATATTACTTTGATTCAGCCAATGAAAGCAACTATGAAACAAGTGCATATTTAATTATCTGGACCTTTCATTCTAGCTTACAATATTTGATAAGCACTAATGCACTACTTGGAGTCACATGCTCTGGAAGACACCACCAATATAAAGAGTCCTGTCTCATTATACCCAGTTACACATCCCAGTAGGAAGCTACAAGAGCAGGAACAGCCATCACATCCCTTTGACCTCTGCAGGTGAAGAGACCTCAAACTTTGTGCTGGACACTAACCCAGTTCCTCCAATTCACTCCATGGAGACAATTCCTTCTTCCTTGCTACAGCAGACTAACAATACCCTCCTCCTCAAGTTACTCCTTTTTTATGGGTTAATTGCCAGCAAAGCACTGCATAGCCACGTTCCTCCTACTCTCGAAAGGCTGACAACATACTTCTCTCCACCATCCTGGGTTGCATGTAGGTGGAATGAGATCTGAGATAAAATACTGTATCCTCTGTCTTCAGAAGCTTGGGCATGCTCCACTTCCATCTCCTCCAGCTGTGGATGGTCATTTTTATGAAAAAAAAAAAGAGCTTATCAAGCTGACCTATTCCACCTACTTGGTATCATTTGTGGGTTGCATAGCATATTACTTAAGCAGGCTAGCATTGATATTTTAATAATTTCCCGTGCAGACAGTTATTGTAAGGGATATTAACAGTATCCTAGATAGGTACCTATAACACTGCCAGCAAGAGAACTAAGCTTGATTCTCAATGTATCACTCCTGTAATTTGAAGCAGGACAAGAGCACCTTTTAGTGCAATCACTCAAAAAAACCACCACTGCTCAACATTACTCTTTCTGCACGTTTGCCCCTCCCCAAACTCCAAAGCAAGCACACAAAAACACTTGCCACTGAAGCATTTTAGAATCTCATGCCCCGCCTTTACTTATCTGCAGAAAGTTTCAACACTTACAGTTCACAGTATTTCCTGTACTACGAAAGAAAGCACTTTTTCTATCTTCCAAAACCACTGTGATCAGTAACAGCTGAAGCAATGCAGATATCAGATGTCAGCCTCCTCCCCTCAACTTATCTACAAGCACTCCTTTGTAAAAACTCCTTCACTTCCACCAAAAAAGTTTATTTTCAAATACTACAGCACATGCTTTAATGACAGACAAAAGGCACCTCAGCCCTTTATCTAAAGCTTAGAGCATGACAGGTGATACAAGAAACCTGCCATAGCTCCTTCAGTCACACTACCATCCCTTCCCAATGGACTCACCTAGGCATTTAAATACGCCTTTGTATTCACCATAAAGCCAAGCTGTACCACTACATTCAGCACCCTGACATGATTCATTAGACAAGCTCTTTTCTTCTAAAAGAAAGTCTTACTGCACATGGTTACATGGGCTCATCACACAAGAAAACAAACAGCTGAAGTACACAGGAGAAGAGTGCCTATCAGACTAAGTCCGCAAGAGCTACAAGCTCATACCCAGCCTTTCCCCCCAGTGAGGGAAGTGTGCGTGAAAAGGAAAGAAATCAGTTTCCTGTACAGAGAGGTGTGAAGGAACACAAGGTCTCATCTGTTGATAAACAACATTCCCTGAAAGAATGAACAGAAGAGGTAACAACTTCAATGCAAAAACTTAAACTCCATGTTGGGGGGAACAGGGGGAGGGCAAAACACCACTTACCAGAGAAGGGCAACATCTGCTCAGATCCCATCAAAAGAACAGGACTGTTAAGAGGAACGTGGGGAAGAAGCACAATTAAAGCCCCAAAACTATGTCAATAAAAAGCCTTAACAAGTCATACTTATAAAAGGAACGGGAATTTTGGTCCGATGCACAAGGACAGTTGAACACAACTGACACCACGGCCAAAGCAGCAGGAGAAGCCGAGCATGGGACCGCGGCTGCCAGCGGCATGAGGCGATCCCTCAGCTCAGCTATACGGGCAACAGGGAGACAGCCACCCCCGCGGGACGGGCAGGGAGGCGGCTGGCGCCAGGTGAGGCCCACAGGCCACGGACACCAGCAGCGGCCAGGCGGGGAGCCCACCTTCCCCCGCCCGCGCCGCCCGGCAGCCCAAGCCCCACAGCGAAGGGACGCGCCGTCACCCCGCGGCAGGCCCGCGGACGCGCCGCCGCCCGGGACGGCATCCCCGCCTGCCCGGGGAGGAGGCCGCCGCCGCCACCACCCCCGGCCGCGGTGCCGGGACGAGCGCCTCAGCCCGCCGCCTCCTGCCGCGGCGGCCCCGGCCGAGCAGAGCGGAGCAGAAGGAGCCGGCGCCAGGTCCCCGCCGCTGCCCCTCACCCCGCGGGCCGAGGGGGCGTGCCGGGCCGCGGCCCCGCAGCTGACAGCCCGGCCGCCCTCCTCCAGGCCCCGGCCGGGCAGGCCGGCCCACCCCCTCGCAAGACGCCGGGCGAGCCCGGACGCCCCCGCCGGCTCCTTACCGCGGGGCAGGGCATGGCGCGGAGCCCCCACACCCCCTCCCGGGGCGCGGCCTCCTGCCTGGGCCGGGGTCGCTGGGCTCCTGGCTGCCTCCGCCGCCGCTCACTGCCACAACAACATGGCGGCCGCACGGGACGCGGGCACGGCGGGGCCAGGCGCGTGCCCGACACCTCCTCCTCCCCCCCCTCGCCCGCCGCGGGGCGGGGCCAGGCGCGCGCCGTTCCCGCCCTCCGCCGCCCAGCCGCCGCCCTGAGGGGATCGGATCCGGCCCCCGCCTCGCCCCGCTGTGAGGGGAAGGTCGCGGCGGGCAGCGCCCCTCGCCTCAGGGCTCCGCGTCCCCTCAGGAGGCGGCCGGCCGGCCAGAGCCGCGGCCATCCCCAGAGCCCGGCAGCTGCTCTCCCTCGGCCCCTCAGCAGGTGAAGCTGACTTGCTCTTTCCTCCTTTTATAACCCTGCGGGGTACTTAACCGCCCGCAGCTGGCTGAGGCTGGCCTCGGTCTGGCTCTCGGTAGCTCAGAGCCCTGCTGAGGCAGGAGGTGCGATGCAGTGGTACAGACGGTGTCTCAGGAGAAGGTTTTGCGGCCGCTTCGGCCAACCTGTGAGGCAGGTAATAGGGGGAGGTGGGCTGGAGTTGCATGCTGAGGGGAGCTGCGGGAGCCGAGGAGCTCTGCAAGCCAAGGCCTGCCCAAGCCCTACAGCATCCACTGGCAGTGGGGCCTGCAGTCCTGGGATCCTCCTTAGGAGTCCTCCAAAGCCCATGCATCCCTTGGAGAAACACCCTGTCCGACTATAAAAGCTGCTGTTGCACACAAGGTCTTCTGGCCAATGCTTTCCTCCTTTGCTTTTGTGACATTCGGCTCAGCTGTAAGAACATGTGTGGCCCCATGCCATCAGTAGATGCACCGTCCAAGCCACCCTGAGCAGCCCACAGCTCCTAAAGCATGAGGTAATGGAGAGCAGGGAGCCAACACAAGGCATGAGAGCCAAAAAATACATGGAAATTGAGAGACAAGTGATAAAAAGGGATATGAGCGTTAAGCAACAGAAAGGCACAAGAAAGCTTGAGAGGCAAATGGCAGCAGTGTCAGAGGTAGCAGGGTACAGTTGGCAGGAAGCACTGCAGTTTCCAAAATGAAGCTTTAACTAAGCCTTGTGCAATGGAGTTCCTTTTCAGCAGCAAGATTTATATCTGGGTTTTGCAGCAACTGTGATGGATCGTTAATGCTTTATTTTTATGCATATCTTTAATTTACAGTACTGTATGTAGGTCAGGTTGTACTTTCGAGAGATACTTCCACCTGCTCCTCATGTTCGCCTTGATCTGAAATGAAATGCTTGCTTGCAAGTAACTATAAAATGCACTCCTAAATTATCCACAGGACTCTCCCTCTGAGTCCAAGGCTAGTCATTGTAACAGATGGACTTCAGTCTGTCATTAAGTCATGTTTAAGCTAGAAGTAGCATTAATGTTCAGAGAGAACAATACAAAATACAGGATCGCATGTCTTTAAACTCAGATATAAGCCACGCAGTGAGTTGTTTTCTAGTTTCGCTCCCTTGGTCAGGGACAGTAAACATTTGAAAGGAAGTTAATCAGCCCCTCTAAAGGGATTTTTTCCAACAACAAGCCATCATCTGAATGCAAATGTGATCTGAAAGTCAATATGTACCTTCAGAGGAACTTTGGAAGAAATACAGGTAACTGAAGGGAAAAACAGGATTCCTGGCCTGTTTATAGCCAAAAGCTGTGAAAAAATTCAGCCGGTATAGCTGTATCTGAAAAGGATGTCTGTTGACAGCATTAGGAAGCAGAATATAAATTTTGAAAAGTCGCTGTTAAATGGTTGCCTTTTGCAGTATGCCTGGACGGAGATCAAATGTGACCTACTTCAGGAAGCTGAATCCTGGAGACCCGGGGCTTTTGTACAGCAGAACCTGCTGGTTGCTCCTTCTGTTTTTTAAAGAGGGGGAACTAGCTGGAGTGCCATCACTGTGACAGGAAAAGCTGCGCACTTCCAGCTTCTTATTTCAGTGACACAAATTGTCATCTTTGGCATTATCTTTACCAATACGGTTAAACACGTTGCATGGAGACTTTCCACGTCTTGTGTTCTGAGTCTCTCCATTTCTTGTGTTCCAGTCTGTTTTTTAATACATGTTAGGTATGGCCCCATGTTAAATGACTTTTGCCTCTATTTTCTATGATGATCGGGGCAAAGGACGATAGCTAATGGGAATTATTTTATGGAAATGGAAATTACTGTACCCAAAGGGAGAGCAAGGCCTGTGAGAACCTGACATGCAGCTCAGGGAACGAGGTGTTCCCAAGCCCGCAGTTCTGACAGACCTGGAACGTATCCTCACTCATCCAGTACAAAGTTTTTAATTTGTCAAGTTGAGGGTGGTAATGAATTACTGAGGAACTACTGAAGCACTAGCCGTTTTTAAGCAGGAGGAAGAAAAGTAATCCAGTCAGACACCTGTTAGTCTGACCTCAAGAACATTAAAAGCTTAGGAAAAAATGTAAAGGAAAAAGTAGTTAGGGACAGACAAGTAAGTGGAAAATAAAGTAAAAATGCGACATAGCTTTACTAAAGATAGACTGCATTTAACTAAGATTATACCTTTGATAATTGTTTTCTAGACAATGGATACATAATAGATTTAATCTAACTGGATTTAATAAGATATTAAAAACAACGCCACATGGCAAATGTATAGTTCATCTGGGGAGCTATTTGGTAGGTAAGAAGCTAGCTACAGACAGATGACAGTAGTTTGCGTGGAAAGGTGGACTGTGAGGGTGGAGCTGAGCTCCTTAAGAAATGACTTGGAGACTATTGGCATGTTCATAAATTTATTCAATAAATTAATGGAGAGCAGGTCCATAAAAGAATAGCTACATGGAAAAGGTAGGGAAGTCGCCTCGAACATACACCACCGGTGGATGTACGGGGAGTGCAAAGGGAAGAGAGAGCAGAAAGTGGCTGGGCTCCGATGCTCTCCCGAAACAGCTCCGCTGACTGCCCCTCTCAGAGACGGAGTGCTGGACCACAGGCTGACCCAGCGAGGCATGTCTTACGTTCTTTTGATCTTGCACAATATTTGTCAGACGGGCCTCGGAACAAAAGGTAGGAGTGAGCTGATGGCATTTGCTGATGGCACAAAGTTGGGAGGCACCAGCAGTGCAGAGGGAATATCTGTATTGCTGGAAGAGTTGGATAACATCGAGTGCTGGCACATTGGAAATGGGATGAAATTTAATAGTGGAAAGTACAAGGTCATGCACTTGGGAATTACTAACAAGAATCTCTGCTGCAGGCTGGGAGCTCATCAGTTGGAAATGACAGAAGAAGAGAAAAATCTGGGTGTATTTGTTGCTCTCAAGATGACTTCGAACTCCCAATATGAAGCAGCTCTGACGACAAGCACATATCAACTGAGATATTTCCAGGAGAAGGGGAAAATGTTAATACCATTATACAAAGCTCTGCTGCAACCTTCTCTGGAATTATGCATGCAGCTCTGGTCACTTTTAATCAAGGGATACATACTTAAAATGTGACTGGAGAATAACTACAGGGTAATCCTGATTTTTTTCTTATGTAAGGATCTTGAAATAATTTTTTTAGCCAAAAAACTGAATGCTGAGAAGGGATACAGTTGTTCTCTATGAAACTTCAGGGAGTAAACACAGAAGTAAACACATCTCCCTTAAGAGCAAGCGTGATGTTAGCGTAAGAGAAAACAAGTATCCGATGGCCCTGAAAAGTCGGCTGAAACATGAGAACACCAGGGCTTCCCACAGCTCAAGTCCTGAAGCTCTGAGCCGTCCTTCCCAGAGCTGCCTTACCCTGATGCAGTTGCCACCAACAGCTGAGAACTCACCCTAAAGACCCAACAAGTCCTTTCCAAACCTCTCGTGCTGTTTGAGACACAGCCACTGAATTACTAGTTGGCTTCTAATGAAAAGAAAAGGGGTACCTGATGTGGAAAGATATTCCTTGGGCTGCAGTCGCAACCCAAATGTCATTTGAGTTACTGGCTGTATTCAGTAAGGACGCATTTAAAATCTGCATGTGGTCGTGGTAGAGGCTGACAGCATCCTGTTCCGATCGTCCCACCCTGGTCCCTCAGATCATCTTCCCACAGAGGCCGGCTCTGGTGTCCATCCTGTACGTGAGGTGCAGTCCTTGAGCGATCTGCACCTGGCACAGTGAGAAATGGCAAAACCAAACACGTGTCAGGTACTTTCCTGCCCCTGTTACCGTCCAGTAACCTTTAATACGCTTCATTCTTGTGATCCAAACAGCCAAACTCCGACTCTGTGGGCTGTTTCTGTTATGATGAAAAACTGATGGTAAGGTCAGATATGTCTTGAAAAAAACAAACACCACACCAAGTCCCGATTCCGTAAGAACAGTCAGATCATGAAACGCAGGGTAGTTTCCTTTCTCAGGACTCCAAACTGGCTTCTTTGGCCTGTTTTCTACCCAAAAGCAGCCCTCTTCATCCTTTCTCTCCCATTTTGTTTGTTTTTTCATCTTTTACCTTACTTTGATGTTCTACTCATTTTACTCTCCTTTTTTTTTTTTCACAAATGCCTGAACAGAATGCTGTGCTCAGCCCCGTCTCTGACCACTGTATTGCTACTGTGTTCCTCGTTGTGTAGGTGCTTCCATTCTTCTGCTCCCACCAAACAAGCAGTTATTTCATTGTTCATTTAATCCAAATGGCAGGCGGTGAGGACATCAGGGTCAGCACAGCGTGAGGCCAGCCCCGACCAAAATGTGCCAGGTGACAGGCACCCACTCCGTCAGTCATCCTGATGGGGCCCAAAAAGCAGATGCGCTGACTCATTCCCTTGAAAAGTAGACAAATAATTTGAAAATAATGAGGTTTTTATTACGTACGTATCATTTTTGTCAGAACGTTTTCCAACAGTCTCATTTTAGGATTTTTTTGTCTTGTAATAACCCTGTTTTAAAACAAGATGTACTATTAGTGACTATTGTTGCTGAAGGGAAGCTAGCACAATGAAGCTGTCTTGGCTACGGCTACACATCAAGATGATGATTACAGGACTAATCAAATACGAAGATTTGGGGGACTCTGAGAACTTCAAGTTCAGTGGAACAGCTACAGCATTTTTGAGCAAATACTGAAAACGGCTTTGGGGACAGTGTTCCCGTGTAGCGTCTGAGCCCGGCTCTGCAAGGACACGTGAGCTGGTTGCATGTGAGAACCCAGCTCCATCCAGCAGATCAGCAGAGACATACTGTGCCTGACTGCGAAAGGCAGGACAGCACTTCATTACGGAATTTTTATTGAACATGCTAGTTCTGCTCGGGTTCGTGAGCACAGAGCGTTGCTCTGCGGATGATGGATGACACCTTGTTTCTGCAAGGCATTTCTGTCCCCGGAAGTAAAAGCTGAAGACATCAATATTGAAGATATGCCAGCAGTTCAGTGTAGGCAGAATGTCTGGAAGTCGTGTTTTATGTCTGCTTATATTATTTTCTTATACTTAAAAAGACTAATAATCCATATTGTTTGCCTAGTGAGCTAAAAATAAGTAAAATGTTCAAAGTATTTTATACTGAACTTGTCTTTTCTTCAGAAAAGTTAACTGTGTGTGTCGTTTGCTATGTTGTTACAACAACACTGCCTGAAAAATGCTTTTAATAATAAAGCATATGTATTTTTCTTAATAAGCACACTTAAGATCCTTCCTCCTGAAGTTGGATAGTTGTTATTATCCTACCATACAAAAGAGAAACACAAGGCAGCGAGAGGCTAAGAACCTGTCTGATCAGAGGGGCTGCTTCAAGTATCATTAGAAAATGGTATTATTTTAACTGGCAATCTTAAGTGATAATTCCTTACTGTAGAACTACGCTGGTAACCCGCTCAGGACTGTGCCTGCTGCGGTGCGCAGGTGTCAGAGGAGGGAGTTCCCACCCACAGGAACTTGCACCATTAAAGCTCTCAGAAGTTGAGCAACTCCTGCGTGCCACTGGCCAGGCGGACAGTGTACCCCCAGCCTCTCGGAGAAAGAGGGAACTGGTGTTCCTGCCCCTGCGCAGATGCAATGCCATGCGGAGAATGAACTAAGAAGTATCTCGGGCCATCCCTGGTGTCTCTCATTAGTGACCAAAATAAAAAATATCCTACGATGAGACTTTATGCTAAGAGTATACTTAGAGGGGGTTAATTGGAGAACGATGGGAAATTGAAAAAATAGTTAATAAATGATTGTAGGATCCATCAGGTCAATATTTTAATGATAACACCTCTGTCTCTGTGACTATCGAGAACATGCTGTGGAAGGCTTGTAACTTCCATTAGTCCTTGATAAGCTAATGTATATATCATTAAGATAAAATGTAAAAAAGGAAAAGGTAGAGCTGGGTTGAAAAATTGCAAAGCCCAGAGCTATACCGATTCATCATTATTACTGTAATTGCATTTCAGCTGCTTAGAAAATATAATGGCCAATTTCCACAACTTTGCAACTTCGTACTACGGTTAGGTCTTTTTTTAGATTACACTGATATTTTCCTCTGGTGATTTCATAACTCTCTCATTTTATTTCTATTTTTTAAATGTGTTTGGAAGTGACGGTCCTTCAGGGTTTCCTGCGCCCTCAGACTTGCATGTAAACAGCGCAGGGGCAGGCTGCTGTCTTTAAAGCCTCTGTGATGTCCTTCGGGAGAAAAAGAGGGGACAGCAGGTGTGCCTCGCCTGGTTTGCCTGCAGGGAAGAAGGTCGCTTGGCCCAGTAACCGCTGAGACTGCTGTGCGACTAGGGAAGAAACAGCTATCTTCCGTGACTGCACGGAAGTGAAGCAGATATTCTAACCGGCCCCCAGGCTGTCATTTGGGACTTCCAGGCGGAATTTGAGAAAATGCAGGAACTGTGGAAACCCGGGTGCTGTTCAGGAAGCAGAATGCCTTATTGTAGCGTCCGTGACAGACCGACAAAGAAAACAGACTGACCTCCAACAGCACATTCCTGGGGTCGCTCCAGCGTTTCAATCCTTCTCCTTGCACTGCTTGAAATTAAAAGGCTGCTTTTGTGCCTCATCACTAGCCGAGTCAGGAGTGTCCTTACCGCACAAAGAGAGTCAAGGAGATCATTGGTATGTATCTGTCAGAACAGTGACAGTGCTGCTGGAACCAGGGCACTCCATCCCGCCTTTGACTTGTGACATCTGATAATCTGCACCATTACATTCGGCACTGAACGACTTCCTCCCGTCCATGAATCATACCCAGAGAAGGATCCTTTGAATAAAAGCTCCTTTTCCAAAAACTTTTGGCTGGAGAAGTTCTCCACTTGGGATCTGATCGGAAGCCCGCTTGCCCAGTAACTTCAGATGGCTCTGGATCAAACCTAGAAAGAGGGATTTTTCAGCAGAGCTCAGCAGCCTGCAAGCTGGTTTTCATGCTTTGCCTTATCTGTGCAAGAGGGGCGCGCAGTGACCCTGCGCGGCTGGGATCGGAAAGCTGTGATTTGCATTAAGATTTCAGATTTGACTTTTACTGTCGTGAAATCTTAAAGGTCTCTGGCACGTTGTACACAGGTGAACGGGTGCGCTTTTTGTTTGCCAGATTAAATTTAATTTCTACGAATAATGTGTATACGTATAATTATCGAACTGGGTTATACGTACGTAGTTACTATCACCAATGTTTTGGGCAGAGGCTCCAATAGTTCACAGTGCTTTAGGCAATCAAATAGGTAATACACAATTGGTAAGGTAACAAAAAAACAAAACAAAACAAAAGAGGAATAGTGATTCAGAACAGCTCAATGACAGATTTGAGGCCCACTGAGTCACTTGGAGTCTCGCCACCACTGCTCTGGAGGAAGGTTGGCAAAGGAGGGGAAATAAACAGATGCCTTTGCAAGGGAATCATGTTTCAATTGCCCAAGGTAATCCTCCGCTAAACAATCGGAGCAAACCTTGGATCTGACATCATTACTAGAGTTTTGTTCTGGTAGGTTGTTTTGCACAGCGTGTTGGTGCTGGGGCTCCAGTCTGAGGGCCTGACTTGTGTAGGGATGTTTGAGAAATAGAAATAGTAAATATTTAATTTAAAAATCTGTAATTCAAAGGTATGGCAAAGGAATGGTGAAAATGGCAGGTTCCGGACAACCTGTCGTGACCTTTGAAGTGCAAATCAGTAGTACCCTACCAGATGTGAAAGCAAGGCAGCCTGTGCGTGCTGCCCTCCTGCTAGGGAGAACACGTCAGCGTGCGAGTAAGGAAACGTTGGCCAGGACAGCGCTGGGCAGGAGCAGCGAGCAGTCGGCTTCCTCCGCGGAGCTGCGGGAAGCCCTCCGGGTGTGCGGCCCGCTCCCCTCTCCCCTCCTGCGGGCTCATGGGCACCCCAACGCCAGTGCACGCGGCTGGAAGGCGGGAAGTCGAAATACCCGCTGTCCGGCGAAGGCTTGGACTGGGCGATCGGGAGCTGGAACCTCGTTACAGCCCCATTCCTAATTAGCCACATGACAGAGGGCATGGCGTGGTTTCTATTTTAGGCTACTTTACCATCTAAACCTGGACCCTGGCCTAAGTTTAGGAGGAGTTTTGTGCAGTTAAGGAAGAGAACCGAGCCCCTTCAGAGCACCCAAATTAGTGGCAGCCGGAGGGGTCCATCCCGCCCGGCATCCCTCTGTCCTCCCACAGGCTGGGGAGTGCCCGAGTCCCGGGGTTTCCGTGCGGTGTAAGCGTGACTAACCTAATCTGGTCTTAACATCAATCGCGCTTGTATTAATTGACGAGAAGTATACGTGTCCTGCGGTGTCAAACTGTAACGCGCAGTCATCTCCCTAAGGAGCAACGAGAAGCCAAAGCGGAGGGAACGGGCGAGGGGCTGTGTGGGTTCCCAGCTGTGACCGCCCCGCTGTCCCCGCGGGGACCCCTTCCCGGGGCTCCCTCCCATCTGCGGCACTGGACGCGTCCGTACAATTAAGTTAATAAGGCCTCCCCTACAAAAAAGGTGCGTTATTGAACCGGCTGGTTTTCTGTCAAAGGAAAAACTGTTGCCTCGCAGACAGAGGCTTTCTTCCCCTCACAAACCCCGTCATGGCTGTGACTGCAATTACAAACCCATGGCTGTAGCCTGGCACGGACGGAAGGAGCGGCATTTTAGGTTGAAAAACGCCTGTTTGGTTCCTGCAGCGCAACCATTCCCGTTTAAACGCAGCCCGTGGTTCTTGTTCCTGTACCTCAGATCCAGACCTGGCGCCGGGCTCCTTGGGGCCGGGGCCGGCCGAGGGGGAACCCGCCTCGCAGGGGCAGCGCCGAGGGCGGGCGGGCGGCGGGGCCCGGCGGGGCAGAGCCGCCGGCGGGGGCGGAGACACGCCAGGCTCCGCCCATCCCGGGCACTTCCGCTCGCTACCGGAACGGCCGTCTGGCTGCGGAAGCGTGGTGCCGGTGGCGGGACGTGGCTGCCCGGTAACGGGGACTCGGGCACCCTGGCGGGGGCCGTATGGGGGTGACTGGGGCAGGGCGGCAGTGGTTGGCGGCAGGGCCTGGGAGTACGTGGCTGCGGCTGGGCAGGGTGACAGGGCCCGGTAAGGCGGCGGCGGGGCTGGTGGGGGGGGGCGGCGGTGGTGGCAGGTGGCTCAAAGGGGTGGCTGGAGCGACAGGGCTTGGCTTAACTGGCGGTGGCTGGAGAGGGTGGCTGGGGGGTGTTGTAGGGCTGGCAGAGCCGGGTCGAGGTGGGAGGGCCCGGAGGGGCCGCAGGGCCTGGGGCCGGTGGCATCGGCTGCCGGGGTGCTGGGGCAGGGAGCGGGGTAACGGGGTAACGGGGCTTGGGGCTGCGGCGGTGGCTGGAGGGGGTGTTTGGGGCTACAGGAGGGCGGCTGGGCCTGGTGGGGTGGCGTACAGGGGAGGAGGGTGTGCAGGGAGGCGTGGGCAGAGCTCGGTTCGGTGCTTGGCTTGGGACTAGGTGGGCAGTAGGGCTGGGTGCCTGCTGTCGGCTGGCTGGAGGTCTTGAGGTGCAGTAGCAGGGGGAAAACTAGGGCTGGTGATGTGAAAGTAGATGAAGGGGAGAGGGCTGCCGGGGCTTCACCTGACTCTTTAGCAGCACATCCAATGTGTGCCTCTGCTGTTAGTGAAGCTGCAGCGTGGCACCCTTCCTCTGCCGGCAGTGCTGTGGTGGGTGCCTCGGCCCCGGCAGTGTGCACCTCGCCCTGGGTGTCCCCTTGTCTGTGCAGGGCAGAGAACGTTTCTAACGCTGTGAAAATAAGTTTCCCTGGCAAAAGTTTGGTTTGTTGTATTCTTCTTCAGGGCTGTTCGGTTCTTACACTGTGTGCCTGAAATCACAGGGTATGACAAATTAATCATGTCCTTGTAGTTTAGACCAAAGCTCTTGGGGAGGAAAAGCATATGATAGTGATCGGGAATGACTCTCTGTGTTGAGGATATTCCGTACTCAGGTTTATTCTCTTCTCCAGATGAATAAGCTTTTGGCCAGGGAGCCTGTCTCTTCCAAGATGTTTTTGACTTGGACTGGAGATTTTGATGCTTGGCAGGCTTGAAATGAGACACGTGACCTTTTTTTTCCTTGTTGCAAACACACGCTTCTATGTGCAGTTTTCAGAATGACTCTAGAAATTTTAAGAGCCAAATTAAATATATGATGAGAACTGAAAAACAGCTTGGCTTATTCTGCTGAAAATTTGTTGGGTTTTTTCCCCGAAGAAACTGTTTATCATAAAGAATTGAAAACGCTCTTGTCAACATTCTAATCTTTAAACTCCCTTGGGAAGACATAATTATTTTAAGTTTTCTAAGCTGTATGTATTGGTGTTGCTCTACTGTAATTTTTTCTTTCTTTTTTTTTTTAAAAATTGAACTCTAAAATGTTAGATGACACAATTTTTGCCTGAATCCAATAGGTGACAAGTTCTCTGGAACTAAAAATGTTACTCTTTCACTTGCTGTCTAAACTGTGATCTTGCTCCTGAATCAGTATTGTTCAACTGTAGAGACACTTCTCTTGTTTTAGTTGTTATTATGCCCAGGCAATGTGAATGCAATTAAATATGCATATGAGGAGACTTGTGATCTTAGACCTTAACAAGAACATAACTTTTTAGTACCATTTCGCAGAAATCGTAATACTATAAATTCCTCAAGAAATGAAAAGCTCTGTTAACCTGCAATTTTAATTTTTTGTTAATATCTGAACTTTTTTAACAATGCACATAACATACTTTTCAAACTCTAATGTTTGACTTACAGTTAATTTCAGAAAGTTAGCTGAAATATTTCTGAGCATAAAAATGCTGTTGAAGATTAAAATGTGGTTTTGTGAGCACGTGGGATTTGGCAGGGGAAAGGAAGGCTGGGTTTTGTAGGCTCAGCCTGTGTACCTTATCTGAATGAGTACGGAGTGATTCTGCCACGTAAGCACCAAAAATATTCTTTTAATAGTATGTTGGCAGGATGTGTTCTGATTGCTTCTCCAGTTTATACTGTCAGGAGACAGACTGCAAGCATTAAAAGAGACTGCAAAGGCAGAGAGTTTAGCCCAGCTCTTCAGGAACCAGATTTAAATATCAAGCTTCCATATGAAACAATGTCCCCAAATGCTTTTTGTTGTCCTGGAGGATATCTATGGCCTCTCAATAAGTGTCCTGGTTTTGGCTGGGATAGAGTTAATTTTCTTCCTAGTAGCTGGTACAGTGAGTGCAGTGTTTTGGATTTAGTAGGAAAATAATGTTGATAACACACTGATGTTTTTAGTTGTTGCTAAGTCGTGTTTATACTAAGTCAAGGATTTTTCAGCTTCTCGTGCCCAGCCAGCAAGAAGGCTGGAGGGGCACAAGAAGCTGGGAGGGGACACCGCCAGGACAGCTGACCCAAACTGGCCAAAGGGATATTCCATACCGTATGCCGTCATGCCCAGTATATAAACTGGGGGGAAAGCTGGCCAGGGACCGCTGCTCGGGAACTGGCTGGGCATCGGTCGGCAAGTGGTGAGCAATTGCATTGCGCATCCCTTGTTTTGTATATTCTAATTCTTTTATTGTTATTATTATTATTATCATTATTATTACCATTATTATTATTTTCTTCCTTTTCTGTCCTATTAAACTGTCTTTATCTCAGCCCACGAGTTTTACTTTTTTCCTGATTCTCTCCCCCATCCCACTGGGTGGGGGAGTGAGTGAGCGGCTGCGTTGCCGGCTGGGATTAAGCCACGACAGTGAGGAACAGGGATGAAAGTAAAGCTACCACGTTACAGGTTTCTCTGAGGCACGTGCAGGTGGCTCTTGGGTGTTCCCTCGAGGTTTGGCATTTGGGTGGTGTATAAATTGCTTTGCATAAATATATTTCCAGCCGCTTTGTGTGTGTGTGTTACAGTAAGGGCTGTAGCCTCTTCTGTTATGCTTTTGGTTGATCGACCTTGTAAAATGCATCCTGTGCTGCTTTTGTTTTTCTGTTTGCTGAAGACAGGAACACGTCATCACGATGCCGGCATTGCCTCTGGATGAACTCCAGCTGACAGAAAGGGATCCCGAGACAGGGAAGCTGAGAACTCTGCCAGCACTGGTGAGCTGTGTTTTTCCTGAAAGCCAAACAAGACCTTTAATAAATAATTGTCTTATGTTGAGGCCTGGGCAAAACTACCCCTTGGTCCAGGATATGATGGAATTTGGTTAGCTTGCCTGTTAAAGAAATTTTCTTTGTGTTTTAGTGCATTCAGATAGTTGAGATTTCATTTATCCACTGTTGGAAAAAAACAAAAACAAAACAAAAACAACTTGCTGTGTCCAACATCTGTAGTAAACTGTGTTCTCCCAGAACTACTTATTCTTTTGAGGAACAGCCCGATTAGTAATGTAAACTTTGCTGCAATAGAGAGAATGCTTTGGGAGCTTTTGCAAGCTCTGCGTGAAGTTTAGCTCTGAGCTGTAGCACTGGGATAAGTCTGTCCACTTACTGCATCCCGTGACCTCCCACCCTGTGGCTTCAGCTTGGTGAAATCAGAAAATTAAATCCACAATAACCCTTTTCTCCCAGAAATAAGAAGGCATGGAGAGAGCCTTCTGGGCAAGTTGCGGAAGTGGGACCTGCCGTTAATGCTGCTTGCTCGTGAGGAGGTGTACCCTGGGCGTACGTGTGGGTTGAGGCAGAGCTCGAAGCTGCTGCTCGCTACTCAACATGGTTCTCCTTCTAGGGTGGGAGTATTTGGGCAAAGCCTGTTCAGTAACCCTTGGGAAGGGTAGTGAAATGTTTCTTCTCTGTATTTGGTGGTCATGGTGGTTTGGCTTCATGGATTGTTGTGCAAGAACCGGTTTGGAGGAAAAAGAGAGAGTGCAGGCCACGTTTCAAAGGCATGACATTAAGCTGTTGCTGTTTGTTTTGAAGGTGTGGGAGGATTGCTTTGCAAGGCTTTTGGTTAATAGAATCCAAGGAGCACATCTACCAAATTACGAAGGTCTGAAAATATTGCTGATAAATAAGGATGCAAACCCACTGATCTGCTGCCTTGAAAGATTAGAAAGTGGGAAGTTACCAGGGAACTGAATGTCAAATTGTATTAAAGCGTAATTTTGTGTTTGTTTCCTAAAATCTAGTGAGCAGTGCAAATGGTAACTGGGCGTTCCTGTCACTTGGTCTGTAGTTTTAATACAGTGTTTTGGCTTTCTGCAGCACCCAGAAATAAAAGCAGATCGGTCTTTTGTGCTATACAGACCGCCACCTGTTGTCAGAGACCCTGCTTTAGTGGAAGAATTCTTGGAGCGAGCAAAATTCATTGCAGATGACCTGAACTGGCTTCTGGCTTTGCCTCATGACAAATTTTGGTGCCAGGTAATAATTGTTTTGTGGACACTGAAGAAAAAGCATGAACAATCTAGGTGCTTGTAAAAGCCACAGACTTTAAATTGTTTTCATAAAGACTTGTATATGCTCATTACATCATTTGTCAAGCATTTTAATTACTGCACCTTAGAGTGCATAGAAAGTAGTATTTCACTATAGAATTTTCATTGTGGATTTTAAGAGTTTGCTTGTATTTGATGCATATATGAATCCTTTTAGCACTCTTGACTGTTTTGGATTACTTTTAAATTTAACTGGGCTGCCTGTGAGCACAACCTATGAATGTGTGACATTCCCTTCTTTCCATTTTCTTGTCTTTCGTTGTGCAAGGTAATATTTGATGAGACACTTCAGAAATGTCTGGATTCCTACCTGTGCTATGCCCCTCGCAAGTTTGATGCGTTGCTGGATTGCCATCCAGAGGTGAATGACATGCAGAAATGTCTTCATCGGAGTGTCTTCCTGACTTTCCTCAGAATGTCCACTCACAAGGAGTCCAAGGTAAATATTTCTTTGCCTTGCAGATGCTCCGGGCTGTATAGCGTAGGAAAAAAGACAATTAGAGAAATTAATCGTGTTTCTTCCTTGCATGTCCAACTGCGTTCCTCTCCCTGGCTTTTTTTATCAGTCTGTTTCTCCGTATGGAGATGATAACCACTCAGAGCTGAAGTGTCTGAACTATGCAATGACTTCTTAGGAAGGAGATCCAGGCAGACAACTAAGTAATAGCAAGTTAGCCATGTGTGGTGGAATGATATGTCACTGTAAGAGGAAAAAAGAGCAAGTTGGCCTTTGTACGGCTGCATGGAACAGAGGCGCTTCAGGCCACCAGTAGCTGAGCTACTCCCTCAGTAGCTGAGTTCACTCCCTCAATGCCACTTCCTCTGTGCCGTGCAGTGTCGCGTATCTGTGCTAATACTTGTCTCTCCTTGAACTTTCCCCAAGTTTTGGGCACACAATGAAATTGCTCTAAACTTCTCTTTTCTTGGCATCATACTTGAAAGACATACTCGGCCCTAGTTGTGTGAGTGCGACTCCCATCAGGAGCCGTGGAGTTTTCACAAGGCCTTTGGGCAGGATGAGTGAGGCACCTTGTGCTTTAGCAATTACTCCCTTGATAGCCTCATTGGTTCATGATGTGTTATTTCGTGAAGTATTGATTCTCTTGATTATCACAATGGTGACATTCAGGACATTTTGAGGAAAGGTCTTGGAATGGGAGCTGGAGGACTGGGGCTGAGGTAGAAGGAATGCTGGAGCCTGCAGCTGGCACCGCTTCAGCAGAAGTATTTGACACCTCTATGGTGTCTTTCATTCCAGGATCTGATTAAATCTTACCACTCCAATGAGGCAGAGAAGCATTCGAAACCATTTTATAGCTGAGTAATTTGAAGAGAATGAATAGTCTGTTGTCCTGCAGGCAGTCAGCAAGAGTTCTAGAAATTGAACCTAGCCAGCGTAAAGCCCTGTCCCTCTGCTTTAGCAGGGAAAATGTGCGTACTGCCTTTCACTGTGATTGAAAACATTTGCTGTCATAGGCAAATTTGTCTTCTGAAAATCTGAAATCATGTTGTAGCTTGCTTGTTTCTCAGTGTCAAAGACGATGGAATTTTTGTCATCTAGAATTTTAGAGGAAATTCCTTCAATGTTACGAGTCACGTGTTTTTGACACAGTGTTCCAGCAGTCAGGGTACAGAGCTGCAGTTCCTGGGTTTTCTTCCTACTTGTCACTGATGCAGTCGCCTTTGGTGCCTTGATTCTGCTCTTCCAGGGTACCAGTAACCTCAGGCTGTGATCTCACGTGTATTTTTTCAGTGTCAGTGCCAGTTAAGCTGTGCCTATGCCTGGTTACTCATTCCTGCTCCTGAGCTGAGCCATTCTTGTGTCAGCTCAGCTGCTTATTTGGCCACGTCGTGAGCCAGGTCTGGGAACTGAACAAACTGTAGGCAGCTTTTTGTTTTAACTTTTAGGTTGATTGGTTCACTTCGTGGTGCGGCCTGGCCCTGTGAGTGGTGCGAGGCCAGTGGGGTGGATGGTGTAGTGGCAGTGACAAGCAGCTGGGAATGTGGGGATGGAGGGCTCTGCAGAAGCTGGCGTGAGCAGAGTTGCTGCCTTCTATGAAACAAAATCCTTAATACACCTTTGAGAGATGTTTTTACATCTGTCAGTTACAGATGTCATTATAATGCTGGAGTTCTTGCAGAGTAAGATATGGATTATCCTTTAAATGACTTTTTTTTTTTTTCTTTTGTAGGATCATTTTATCACTCCCTCTGTCTTTGGAGAAATTATTTACAATAACTTCCTGTTCGACATCCCTAAGATTCTGGATCTCTGTGTGCTTTTTGGGAAAGGAAATGGTCTCCTGCTCCAGAAGATGATTGGTTAGTTAAAGCCAAGGAACAACTTGTTGCATTTAGGCTTTTGCTTACTGGTATAATGGCAAGTGATGAGTGGGGTTTTATACCAATGTTACTGCTCTGAAAATGAATTGTTCAGTAGCAACTAGAATCTATAACATCTAGATCAATTCCTAGATCAGATTACTTTTTTGTTTTTTCTTGTGAACTTCATTTATGTCAAGGAAAGCATTGTGTCCTGCTGCTTAGCTGTCCTGAGCTGGGCTCGTGGCGTTAGGCATGAACCAAGGCTCAGTTATGCCTCAGCAGTTGTTTCCCATGCCAACTAAATGTGTCCTCAGCCAGTGTAAGAGGACCATGACGGCTCTGTAAAATCCTGGTAGAGATGGGAAGGGGCAAAGAACTCCACTCCTGGGCAGGGAGGGAGGAGGGTTAGAAGATGGGGCACGGTCCAACGGCTCATATGGGTGCTTTTGTTCCCAGAGTTGGGAGCCAAGCAAAACGTGCAACATGCGCTAATCACTGGTCTATGAAGTGGGAGAACTTGAAATGTCAATGCAGACATTGATTTATACAGTGCCTTCAAACCACAAAGCACTTCAGAGCATTGCTCAAGCTGTGCTTATCCCCAGGTTTCTCTGTATCTGTGCAGACAGTCTTAGTGGCAAGTGCATATTAAGTAACATCTCAGCCTTGGACGCTAGAACCTGTGTAATGAAGAGAGGGCATATTGGTTTAGCTTCTGTATTTATCCTGTGCTCTCTTCACAAGGGAACCACTTGTGATCTTTAACATCCACCTGAGCACAGATGGAAGAGTACCTAACCTTGGATTAAGTGAGCTCTTCTTCCTAAATTCTAACCCACTTTGTCTGCAGTTCGTGTAATGAAACTTCTTCCTTTCTTTGGTAGTTATTTTTCTCTCATTTCCAAGTTGACTAACATGAGAAGCGTTAGAGATCATGTGATGCAGACAAATTTCTGGACCAGAAAAGTGTAGATAAACCTTTGCAGTTTTTAATCCCTTTATCCTTTTTCAGTGACTTCCACTCTAAATTCATCTGTCAAGCCTCAGAGGTGGAAAGAAGGCATGACAAGATAGATAATTCTCTTTCAGATGTGAAGCTTAGATTATCTGGGTCTTAAAATATTCCGAAGAAGACCTAAGTGTGTGAAACCCCATTTGAATTATACATATGCTCTGGAGTGCAATGCAATAATGCTGCACGCAAGTGACCGATGATTTGCTCACCTGATTATTTGCATTATGTTGTGACAATAACGGCATGAGCAGTTCTGGTGTGTAATTCATAACTTGATGAACTTTAGGTTCTTCTCGGGGTATAAATTTTTCTGAAACCTGCCTCATAACTCTTACCCATGCTCTGTCCTTGCTGGAGAACTCTGTTAATTTTCATCACCTGAACGGTAATTCACAGGAAAATAGGCAGCCTCTGTGCTTACTTGGTGAGGATTTATGGTACGCCATTACTCAGCGGAGTATTCTGTAAAGATAATGAAGTCCTAGTAATATAATAGCAGGTGTTACTAAAGCCTCATTACCTTTAAGAAATATTCTGCAGAACACTTTCCAGTGTATGCTGAACTGTTAGCAGTAATTAAAAGTCAACTCCAGTTGTCAAATAAAGGAACTAGGAATGTTTAGCGATAGTATTTGCATTATTCATTGATTCAGCCTGTGGGGCGTGAATCATCTAACATCTCGTTTGCTCTGCTCTGATGAGCATATTCTCGTTACCAGCTCTCCAGTTGCACTGAAGAGTTGATGGGCCAGCTTTATAGGAGTAGGCCCTGTGCACGAGTTGAGAAGTGAGCCTGTGCCCATCTCCTAAATGGTTATTAGCTGTGTCTGGAGGGGCTGGGGGGTGTCAGTAATAATGCAGGTACATCTTCTGGTGCAAATTTGCTTGTTGGCATGAATGTCCGAACTAACGGGAAATGGTCTCCTTCCCCCTCTCTTCTCAGAAAATATCTTCACTCAGCAACCAAGTTACTTCAGTGACCTAGACGAAACTCTGCCCACGGTCCTCCAGGTACTGCTTTCCTGCTTGGCCCAGGGCTCGGATTTCATTTGGAAATGTGGCATAGCTTAGAGGGTGGAAGGGAGCAAATGTGGTCATAGGCAGGCAGAATGTATTTGCTATTGCTTACTTTCTCTGGTTTATGCTAATGTGTGTCAGGTAGGTTTTGAACCTTTATCTAAAACAATTACTTGATGACTATTTCCTATTACCTTCCTTCAGCTTCTGGCCTTCTCTGCAGTTAATCTCAAGGACTTGTCGTTAGACGGTTCAAAAAGTATTGTTTGTATCCTGCCCCCCCACAAGCGGGGGAAGCATTGAAACTTAAAACAACAAAATCGAGACCATGAGAGGTAGCTAAGACTAGACATAGTAGAATGGGTTAGCGTTAACACTGCAGGTTTCAGGAGTAAATGAAAATCTGTTGGAAGGGATGCATTGTTGCCATACAAAAGGTATTTAGCACCTCTCCATGTCGAAGCTTTCATTTTTGTAAGCAGCTTTTATATTCCCTAGGCTTGGTAAGCAGGATTCACATTTAACCTGAGGGGGAAATCAAGGTGCCTTGACATCTTTGTACCCTGAAAATGTCATGTTTATGTCCTCAAAAAGCTCACCTGTGCACAAAAATAGACAAACCCAAGATGCCGTTTACCCCAAGACACCTATAATGTCACTTGACTTTTTGAAAGCCCACATTCTTCTTTTTTTCCGTGTTTTAAGAAACTGTTAGAGGTAAATCTCAGAGGTGGTACCACGTTTAAAAAATATTCTAGGATGCAAGACCAAACCTTCAAATGAATTACTGGGGAGGACAGCAGAGATTCCATTTGCTTTTGTGATGTACCATGTCGGAGCAGTTCCTCTGCAGAACACTGGTTTCTTTACTGTGTGTTTTGGTAACCATTGCAGGGTGATACCAGTGTATCTCAAGTGTGTGGGTGTAACAGCTCAAACAAAGATGTGTCATTACTGATCCATAAAACTAGTGATGTGCTTACACTGTCGCTGAAAGGAGTTGATACCTGTGCAGATTTAGGAGCTTACATGCCCTGTGGACTAGTAATATTAACCCCAAGTATGCAACTTCAGTACCTTTAGCCACCCACTCACATATCTCTGGGAGGAGGGTTTGACAGATCTCTCAAGGTGCAAATGTAGAGGAATTGCTTTTAAGTTGGTCCTACACCAAAGGTTGTTAGCAATCCGGAACCTAATTCTATTGACTTCTCCCCAGATTCTTTGTTTATAAACAAGAGCCACAAAATCTGTCCTGCTAACCTCAGGGGAGAGGGCAGGGTTTGGGACTAGCTCATAAGCCGGAGGTGGTGTTAACTTCCCAATTGTCCCGCTACTCCCTTGCAAATAGGGATCCCGGGTGGCCTCCCAGCGTTGGCCTTGCTGGCTGATTTTTCTCACATAGCTAAGGATTTGGATTAGCTGCAATCCCTGTCTCGACACCATGACCATATGCAGCTGCACTTAAATTACTTGCAAGTTGCACGGAGTTTCAGAAGTGCAATGTGGCCCTTCCTGCTGTAGCCTGCAAGAGTCTGTTGCGGCTTTCATCTTACACAGCTCCGTGCTGTATGGAAATAGTCCCATATTGCATATGTGATCATAGCAGTGATTATTAACAAGATAAGGCGTGTCCCACAGCTTTCTCTTGTCTGTTTTAACACTTTTCTGTTCTCTTGATTTAGGTGTTTAACAGTATTTTGCGTAAGTGTGGTTTGCAGTGTGAAGGAGCCTCTGCTGAGCCTCAGAAATTGGAAGAAAAAGTAAATGTGACTCCAGGGAACATGCCCCTCCAGGTAGAACTGTTGCTCCTTGCACTTTACTGTTTGTAGTTGTGCAGACTGAACAGTCCATGGAGCAGTGAGACCACAGAGGGTCATTCTGTTCCCAAATACTGATGGCTCATACAGCATGTGGTTCCATGTCATTGTTTCAGTGTTTGTCATATGACTTGATGATAAAGCCTTTCCACCATGAACTGGTTGCTTTGCTCATGTGCATTTCAACCATATCCATTGTATCGTGGGTTCTTTATGAACCTTGGCATCTTTTTCGCTTAGCCAGCTTATAAGTAATGTAACAGACTATCTGACGGAAGTCTCTACGTAACCCTGACAGTGATCAGAATTGATTTTTTTTTTTTTTCTCCAGAAATGTTTGTTTAGCAATAGTGTACTTTAACTCTAGTTAAGAGGGGTGTTTTTGTGCTGGGTGCTGTACAAAGACAGGCCCCATGTCAGTGAGCATGGTCTTCTACAAAATCTTAGTTGTACAGTTTGTGTGTGGGAGTTGTTACAGCTACCCTGGAAACGCATCTTGCACTGAAATGGACCACTGAAATCATCCCTTTAATTCCTCTATTACTGCTATGCAGTGCTTCCAGCTAGATGGGGAAGAATACTATATGTGGAGGATATATTGAGGATAAAGCCACTGTCCAAAATGGGATATGATGATTCTGTGAAATTACGAGAATCTTCTTTAATGAGAGTGAGCAGTTGGGATTGCATTATAGATCTTTAAAGGATAGAAGTTTTAGTAGAGACATTGTCTCTGCATCTAGACCCGGTAACATGTAATGTGTTTATAATTGAGAGCAGACTGTCTTTGTGCAGTCAGGAAAAAGGCTTGGTCTGAACATGATGTGTCCCTGTTAGTGAGTTATACTATGTTCCTAGGAAAACTTGTCTGGCTTTTCTCTCAGTAATTGCTCTTTCTCTCTCAGGAGCTGAAGGATATTGTGCTGTACTTATGCGACACTTGCACGACACTCTGGGCGTTTCTTGATGTCTTCCCATTGGCTTGCCAGACCTTCCAAAAACATGAGTTTTGTTACAGGTACATCTTGGACCGCAGACAGAGCTTGTCTTGGCGAAGTAAAAATACTGAATGTGCTACTGTGTCCTGTCCCAGTCCCTTCGTTGTTAAAAGAGTAGGCAGATTTAATGCAGCTAGAGACTGCTAGGTTCACACTGACAGGAATACAGAATAATAAATAAATGAGTATAGAGATGTCTAGAGTTTGTCTGTTATATGGTCACCTTCATCATTATCTGTGAGTGATCCTAGAGCCAGGCAACCATGACAATTTCAAAACCCAGCTAAATGGTACTCGGTGTGCTTTGGAAAGGGTGGAGAGGGACAAGCAGAAAAGAGTTGTGGACAAAAAGAGCTTCCTGCTTTAGGACCCGAAGCAAGGGAAGTAGAAAGTATTTCAGAGTGATAGTCCATCAAGGTCTGAAAATAAACATTTTTGTTTGATGTTATGCCTAAGTTTTATGCTAGAGAATGTTATTGAGGCTTGGCAAAAGCTGAGTGCCTGGGAGAGGATGCCAAGCCAGCACCATCCCAGCTGGGCTGACAGCTAATTCCCTCTCCAGCTCCAGATCACAGTGGCGAAGAGTCAGGATGCTCTCAAGGACCAGGCAGCAGAGTGTGTTCCCACAGAGGCTGCAAGTCCTCGGGTAGCACTTACCCATCTCGCTCCAGATGTTTTGAGCCCCCAGGTCATCTTGTAGAGTCTTGCTGTAACAGCCTTTGTTTAGGACCAAGTGTTAATTTATTGTCCTCATTTCCCCTGTTTTGTTTGCTTGTTAGTGTGAACGAACACACATTTGTGTTTTGCTTTTGTTTCCAATCATGTTGCAGACCCCTGAAGTCTTATAGCTGCCAGTGGTTTATGGACCACAGGTTGAGTAATGCTGCTCTGGGGTGTGTAGGTTTCTGTCCTCTTTGGATGTTGTCGTCGAGTTGGTTATTGAAAGAGCAGCAGATTGGTGGACTGCTGGTGGCTGTTTGGATTGGCAAGCAGCGCTGCTTACATGCTTGGTTACTCGGAGGAGAAAAGCTTTTTGCTTTTAATTCTACTGTTGATGTCAGAGATTTGCTAAAATAGTCTTGATCTCTGTGCAGTGGGACAACAGCAACATTTTCATTACTTCTCAATATGGACTAATGACTGGGTCTTTGGAGTGTGGGGAGGGAAAACTGATTTACGTGTCATCTTTTTTGGAACCTCTGTGAGTCTGAATCAATCTGCTGGCATTTGCTAATTTCTCTCCCTGACTAAAAGTATCAACCAGCTTCTGCTACATTTGCCTCAAGGATACTCATTTAACATGTTTGGCTTTTAATATGAGACATGGACATAATGTTCCTAATGGAGCCCCTGCTCATCAGTTCAGCTTGGCTTTTGTGCAAAGTGCTGTAAACCATTATGTGTAACATCTAGCTACTCAGGAAGCAGTACTGGCTGCTACTCTGTGAGGGCGTTTCTCTGCACCTCTTGGTGCTCCGTGCCTGAAGGAAAGGGTCTGTGTGGGCTGCCTGGCACGTAAAATGTGAAGCTGGACCAAACTAACTTTCTTGGTTGCCTCCCTGCCCTATCCTACTGAAACATCTTAGGCTTTCTGCATATTGGATACCTTCATTTAAATGCCCACCTAGAGCAGAGCTGAATAGCAAGACCAGTAAGACTTTATTGGAAATTATATCCTGTTTCATATCCAGTTTTCAGCATACAGCAAGATAGGGCAATAAGGATGTTGAGGTGGGAGGGGGTGTTGAGGGACAGACTCGAGCAGATCAGCTCATTGCAGACTGCAAATTTGTGTTTGGGGTGTTTCTCGGTTGGGCAGATTGTTCTTCTGTTCAGTAGCATGATGCTTTTCAAATGCAGTTCTTTGCCTACATCTTCAAAGATACCTTGATGGTTTCCTTAGAGTGCTGCTCTTTGTCTGTTGCGTATTTGCTTGCTTGTGTTTCAGGGAACAAATAACAAAATGGGGTAATGCTGATGAGTACTGCCAGTGAGGAGAATATAATGAAATTAGCAATTTGATTTGTCTTCTAGCAAATGATTTTTGAAACCTCAGTTGACAGTTACTGTTTTGTTGCCCCTTTCTACAGATTAGCTTCGTTTTATGAATTGGCAATTCCTGAGCTGGAATCTGCAATTAAGAAGAGGCATTATGAGGATAACAGGTGAAAATGTCTGCAAAGGCTTGCCTTTTCTTTTCAGTAAGACTCTCCCAGGGCTTAGTTAAAAATTCACTTCATGCTGCTTTCCCCACCTCTGTGGAGTTTTTCTATCTTTTTTATGCTGCTTCAAAGAACTCTGAAGAGATGGCTTTTCTAATTCCAAATTTTCCTGGGCAGTGGGGTGACTAATGATTTCTTTCACTGCTGTCTAAGAAGAAATTTGATGGGAGACGCATTCAAATTGTAACAAAGCGTGAAAACATGAATGATATCTCTATGTATAAATTGGTCTCCTTTTAAGGCACGGACTATACTGGTACAGTTGAGATATCATGTGTCTAGCTGTCAAGACATTGGTGATTGATACTAACTTTGTTTAGAGCATGGATTTTCCTTAATGACTATGAAGTGGCTCTAATCTCTGGTCCTTGCAGCAAATAAATGATTCTGCTAATGAAATCCCTCCTCTAGAGGGTTAACTCTGGAGTAAAGGTGTGTTGAAGATTCAGATTTCTTGTGCTGACACCAACAGTGTCTTTTTCTCTCTCTGAAGTGTTTTTGCAGATTTGTGGAGGAGAATTTCGCATTCCAGAAGGAAGATGATAGAAGCTTTTCACATCCTAATAAACCAAGTCTGTCTGCAGCCCATCTTAGAAAGCAGGTATTGCACTTGGGCTCTGTGGTACTAGCCAGTTATTTGATTGCCATTGTGGGGGAGATTGTTTCCTCATTTTCAGATTTACTGGAGAAATGACCAGATACTGCTATTTGTGTTGGGGTTGTAGCCGAAGACTGTGGCTAAGATCAGAAGTCTGTTGTCCTGCATAGCAGGAATGTTCCAGATAAAGCTATATGATCCAGAATTGGTGTGGTGAGCTGTGTGCTGACCCTACTACAGTGGGATAATGCTATGGTCCAACAAGCTTTCTAACCTCAGTTTATGGCTAAGTTGCAAATTCTAATGGTGTGTGTAGACACCTTGACTGAGACACCATAGTAAAAGTGATGCAGTGTTACAGATCGCTGAAAACAGTTGTTTTAGATCTAGATACTGGTGCCTTTACCTAGTTCTTCCCCCACCTCCTATTGTGAAAATCGTTAACTGATAGCTCTATGAGTAATCTCAAAATTAAGGCAAGTATAACTATCCTTATTTTAAAATAGAGAAATGAAGCGAAATGTCCCAAAATCATGCTGCATATTGAGGACAAAGCCAAGAACCTGGATCCTGATTGCAAGGCCAGTGCTCCCTTGGGCTGGTCTCTCTTTGCCTGTACTCGTTAACAGGTTTTGTAGATTGCTGGTCTCTGCAGCTCTTGTTCTGCTTGAATATTTTCCCTGGTTTGATATCGGTAGAGTTGTCCAAGAAGATGAGGAGGGTCTGTTGGTGGAATTCCTTATGAGAGACCTGGATTTGCTTCCTTGACTTCCTCTGTGACCTGGACTCTATCACCCAATCTGTCTGTGCTGTAAATCCAATCCTTAAAGGAGCAATAGCAGCCTTGCCTTACCCTTGCTTACCTGAGTATTGCCTTTCAGTACCCACCGGAATATTGAAAGTATAAACGAACCAAAGAGTGTAACGTGTCCAGATTCCACAATATTAAGGACTATATATACTTCAGAGGTAGTAAAGGACAGCTCCAGAAACTCATTGCCAGTTTGAGGAGAGCTGAGGCTACTGTGAAAATGATGTGTCTGGCTTCTAGAGAAATACCTTTTTCTCAACACTGATCTACTGCAGAGAGCATTCCCTCCTGCTGTGAGGCTTGATGCATCAGCAGCAATGGGAGGTGTAGGCGTTGTAACAGAAAGGTTGCAATAGGAGTTTGCTTGGCATATGTTCTTACGTAGGTGAGCACATACTTTTTAGGAGGTTCACTGGTATAATCCCAAGACACATAATAACAGCGCAATTACAAAAGCGCTACACGCCCTTTTCTGCTTATTGCAAGTCTGAGGCATCAAACTATGGTTTGTAAAGTCTGTCTCAGTCTTGTAATTCTAACTGTGATATGGCTTTAGATCTAGCTGGCTGAAATGTTTGCTGAAGCCAATAAAAGAAACTTGTTTCCATTTGATCCTTTGCTCCTGTGAAAGCCAAAAAGTGGTCTGAAATCTATTTTCAAATGAATTTTCCCTTGATGTAGAAGTGTGACTAGTTTGGCTAGCGAGGCAGAATGTGGAGATTGTGCAATGCGGCAGGCTTACCACTGAGTTTTTCACTCTGTTGTGCCATTGTTTTCTGCAGCTGTGAGAATATTCAGCCTTTTATTGAGGAATTTCTACAGATCTTCACTTCGGTGCTTCAGGAAAGGAGGTGAGCCTGGCTGAAAAGAGGCCCAAGGGGAGGGTCAGCTTGCCTTCCTCTTCCATTCTTTCCAACAGAATTGCCCGAGACGTTGTTATGAGGCATTACGATGCATTTGGGAGTTAGAAATCATTCTAACTAGTTGGGAGAACTGCTGCGAGAGGATTTCAGACTGCAGTACAGACTTTATTGTGAAGGTGAAGAGGATGTTGTATGACGCTGTAGATTGTTATTCTTCACTCTCTTTAATCCAGGCTTTCAAAGTGGAGGATAGCAACTTAGCCATTAGCTACCTTGACAAGTTAGACTATTATTCCTAATCTGTGCTTTTCAACTGGGGTGACGAGACCAGAAAGATATTGAGTGCTAATGCTGAAGATGCAGAGTGAGTAAGTGGCAGAACTGGGAATTCGATCTTGTCGTCCTGACGATGCTGTCATTCTGATCATGTTCAAATCGTAAACCATATTTTCTCTGTAATGCAGCACTGGGTTACAGGTCTTAACATCATGAGGAGTGTTGCAACTGGCTCTGATGGCTTGGGGGGAAGTGTTGCTGCAGTATAATGGGAGCAAAATCAGACATGGCAACGCATGCTGGAATTCATTACTGGGTGAGAGGTTATACGTGTTCCTGCCTGAGCAGTGAGGAAGTCAAAGTGGCATAGCAGAGATGGCAGTGTGTGACAGGCCTGCTGCTGGTTTATTGAGTTTGACTGATTAAACCTGCTTCTGCGTTTTCAGATTTCTCCGTGACTATGATGAGCTGTTTCCTGTTGAGGATGATGTCAGTCTGCTTCAGCAAGCGTCCTCCACCCTGTATCCTTTGCTGTCACCTCGGGGCTGTGCAGACCTGGCTGCTCTTAGATTCCTTCATGGCAGTGGCGTTTCCACTGTTGCTGCCTCTGGTTAAGGTGCATGACTGGCAATAAGTGATGGAAAGTTTTCCCTTAACAAAAAAAAAAGAGGGAATGTTGATGTAGGCACAGGCTTGCGAGTTGCTGAAAATCGCGTAGTTACTTCAAGGCGAGGTCTGAATAAGTGCATCTAGAAATGTCCTTAATGCCGTCCTCAGAGATGAGACCAGGACAGCCTATATCCTCCAAGCAGTGGAAAGTGCGTGGGAAGGGGTAGACAGGAAAAAAGCACAAGGCATTAAAGATCCAACACCACCAGCAGCGTCTAATGGAGCATCAGCCATAGTGGAGAGCACTGCTGAGGACATGGAAGAGCTCGGGGCTGCATATGCATCAGAAGATGAGGTGAGTAGAGCTGTGTGGGTAGGACAGGGTTCTGCTCTTTCTGTCCTTACTTCACTCCTCTGTGGAGAGAGGATTGGTTTGCTCGGTTTTGGGGATTACGTGAGATTTAGTCTCATTTCTGACCTTTGCTAGATTTCGGTGCAGCCCCATGCGCCTTGTGAAATCAGAAACAACGCTACACCTGAATCCTGGCCTTATCTTTGAGCAAACTGCTTGTAACTCCCATTGGCTTGGGTTTCCTGTTGCTGTGATTTATTCAAATACTGTGCTTCATCACTGTAGTTCATGTGCATATTTTTTAAAAGCACAGTTCGTATGTTATTTGAGGAAAGGATTCTCCATAGTGTCCTTGCTGACTCAGGGACAGACAAAAGTAGTTGTGTGCCCGAGTCTGTGTCAATAGACCTTGTGTAGTATAAACAACTGAGCTGATTTCTCTTCTTTTGACTGCAGTCTTTGACTTCTTTGTGTTTAAATTCTGATAACCCAGACTGCTGCTTTCCCTTTTTTTTTAATGTGCATCCCTGCCTTCCCTCAGCTGCTGTCTCTTTCCAGTAACGCCACCAATTCTCTTTGGTGTATGTAGTGTGCCGGTGCAGCTGCTGCGCCCATTGCCAAGGTGTCAGGGGTGGAGCTGGACTCTCTGATCTCTCAAGTGAAAGACCTGCTGCCAGACCTTGGTGAGGGCTTCATCCTGGCCTGCCTGGAAGAGTACGGTTACAACGCGGAGCAAGTGATCAACAACATTCTAGAAGATAAGCTGGTGCCATACTTGGATAAGCTGGACCGAACAATGCAAAGGTTTGGGACAACTTCTGGCACAGCTTTGATGCCTTTTGGTTTTTTGTTTGTGGGTCATCATTTAACATCATTCTTGCTGAAGACTGGACACTTGTAGAGCTCTGAAGTTGCATGTGCATTTTCTTGGGGTAGATAGCTGCCGTGAAAGCTTCTCATTGCCATCTGCCGCTAGCTTTCTGCCCTCGTTGTGTCCCTGCAGAGGCCTGGAATATTCACTGCTCAGCATTTCAGTAGAGCAAGTGCTGGGTTGTGTTTTGTGATGGGGGGACAAAAATACTTGCACATTAAATGCTCAAATAAGAACCATTAAAATTCCATCACGGGGACGTTGCCCAGCCCAGGCTAAGCTAATAGAATGTGTTGCCTTTAAAAGTTATTTTGCTGCAAAGGACAGGGTCATAGGTGTTAAAATCCCAGCTGTCCTGCAGGAAAGGGCATCTTCAAAGGAACTAATTCAGCTGAAATTCAACCTGCAGGGTCACATACGGTATTTGACAGGCTACTGTTTTGTGATTGAAGTTAAACCAGAGAGATTGGAAATGGCAATTCGGATCCATTTTTATCTACCCTTTGACAAACTTGCCAGGCTTTTGCTTGTTTCTCTGGGTTGTACATGGGACGTAGGGTTTATAGCTGGCAGTGGAATTGAGTTGTTTTAGTTTGTCTGCAGCTGCTAGCATGTGTTTGTGCTGCAACAGCAGTTTCTGACAGTGTCAGGATGTGAATGTGCTGTTTGTTCACATTTCATGGCGGAATGGGCAGACTGTCTCATTGTTGCGTTAAAAAAGGAAAGCATCTTTATCAGAAAAATGATGTAAAAAAAAAAAATCTTAGTTTTGCAACAGTCTTCATGCTCTCACAGTCAGATCTGCTGACTTTGGCACTAATGATGTGGGGTGGGCTTTTGGAAGGGTGGGGTTTTTCTGCAAAGCCAGCAGTTACAGAAGATAGGGCTGGATTTTTTTTTTTCCCTGCCTTTTGTGTCTTGAAACGAAACTGTCAGATCAATAGCAAATGTAGAATTTTGATGACTGCTGATTTTAGAAGTGAACATAGCAGTGTTTTCAGACGCCCAGCTGAGCTAACAGCACCAACACAATGAATGTAAAAATAATGGTCTTTTGACTTATAAGTTGAACAAATGTGAACCTGGAATCCTGAGAAAGAATTAAGAAGGAACCATAGGGAGATAAATATCCTGAAATCAACAGTGGCAAATTATTGGAATTTTTTCCAGCATGTAATTCATCATACTTAGCGTTTGGCTTTACTGAGTCACTGTTTTGAGCCCAGGCAGTCTGTTGAATATTCCATGCTGCTGTACAGTTTTACTTATTCTTAAATGAACAGAAGAATTTTCTTTTTGCTTTCTGTAAGTTGCTTTAGTTTCCCCACAAAGGTAAGCTTTGAAAACTGTGCCTTTTATCTTAGAGCAATGCCATGTAGTGGTTGTGCACGTACTATAGTGCGGCTGTGAAATGAAGGAGTTGCAATCTGTGACCCAGTCAGCCAGCACCACGAAGAGGATCTTGGCATGCTGTGGATGACTTTGAGCCTGACAAAGAAGAAACCAAGGTCTTAGGAAGGAGAGGACTTGGTCTTCCTCAGTTCACCTTTGGTTTTATTCTTTCTTTTTTTTTTTTTTTAACAGACAGCTGAAGCCAGACCCTACTCCTCTAGTCACTTCTCGCTATAATGTTTCCAGAATGATGAGTTTGATGTTTTCAGTAGGGATTCAGTGGATGTTTCTCGGATAAAAAAAGACAAGTGGTGAGTATCATGTGCCCTTAATTAACCCTGTCTGTGAGGAGGAATAAATATCTGCAAACCTGCGAGTTTATTTCTCGTACAAACCTCCTGCAGGAATTTGTTGGCAGGGGGTAAGGCTTATCAAAAATGTTTCCCACCTGTTTCTTCTGTTTCTCTGGGGAAGTAAAATGAAATGTTATTAGGGGTTGGTTTCAGTTAGTGTTTTTCCTAATTGGCTTTCCTCTGTATGCTGCTAGAGATTGCTCTGCCTAGCTCATTTGTAATGTCGGGCTCTTGCTTCTTGGTCTTCATGTTAAACCTGTACTGAACAACAAACCTTGAAAAGCAACCATCTCTACGAGCCTGGGATTGTGACTCAGAACGGAGAATAAATAATGACTTGGTTTCGATCCAAGTGAAGCTTCAATATCCGTCTGCTTCAAAATCTGATAACGCTCAGTGGCTTAGACTACTTTTGTTGTTCCTGCTGCTGTAAGCTTCCTGCAGAAGGGCATTTCTTTTGCTTTCCGCCTAGTTTGGCGTGTTGTGCTGTGCTGTGCCACGCTCCATGCAAATTTAGGTTAGGGTACTGTCCTGCTGGCTCCCGTCGATATCAACTGTATCTCTCTAATATGGTTGACTTGTTTCAGATTCTTTTTAAACACTTTCTCTAACCAGCCAGGTGTAATCTTTATGTTGGTATGTATTTACACAGAATGTAAATAAAAGTCTGGCTGGAGATTGAGCCACATGACCCTGGGAGCTCCTGGTTAAGGTTCTGGTTGCAAAAGCTGCATCAAACTCTCAGGAGAAAACCACTTTTGTCCCAATGTCCAGTCAAACAGCTTCTCAGCAGCAGTGCTATTGTGTTTATACTGGCTTGGCTAGGCAAGAAAATAATTTCTTTTCTCTCTGGCCAAGACAATGACTTTTGAAGTGTCCATAGCTAAGAATTCACAGGCACAATCTCTCTCTTTTCTCCTCATCGTGTTGCTTTGCTCAGAGCGCAGGCAGGCACCTTGTCAGCAGGAGCCTTGTGCACAGGCGTGCTTGGTTATCTCCCATCTCCCCAAAGTCTTGCACACGTGGGTAGCTGCTGCAGCGGCTGGACAAGGCCAGAGAGCACTGTCTTGAGTTCAGCACGGTGCATCCAGTGTACGGAATAACCCTGCTCAGAGCTCCCTCTGCAGATCACTTAGAGAGCTTTGAGAGCTGTAAGCCATCTCTGAGCTGGGTTGTGGGACGCTGCTCCCATGGCGTTGTCCTCCGGCTGCTGCCAGGGAGGCTGCGGCTTCTCTCCAATGGTAACATTGCTCCTTGAGAAAGCTGTCACCTCTTCTGTACTGTTACGTGACCTCTTGGGATTATCCTCTTACTGCTGCTGTTCCTAGTGTCTCTTGGCCTCCCTCAGGCTATGTCTTCATTTCAAAACAGTTCTTCTTACACTGAGAACACTCTCTGCAGGACTCCGGACACGTTATTTATGTTTTGAGTGGTTTTTAAAACCTGGAGGTAACTAGCTGGGATCAGCAATGTATACCCTATGCCCAAAGTTGACCATATCTAACTAAATCAAAGGATAAGCTATAGTACCTTGCTCTCTAGGATTTAACATTCAGAACTCCATAAATATGGAGTGTGTCCTTTCAGCACTGAAAGAGCAACTTCCTCAGTAGTCCTTGTTCCGCAAGCAAGAAGCCTGATGCTTTACCCAAGCGTCTGGGTGACAGGGTTCTCCTAGCCTAGTTTGAGATCTGCTTTGGATTTGAATTTTATCAATATACCTTTTTTCATCCTTCACCCCCTTTCTTAAAATCTTTTGCTCACCAAATTCTGCTTGTGTTTAGAGTGGCGTTGCTGCCTAAGCATGATGTCGCAATAGTGCTTCAAGAGCCAGATCAGGTTGGGTCCCATTGCGCTAGCTGCTCTGCGGGTAAGCGTAAGCAGTTTGGGGCAGGGACTGTTAATGTGAAGGAGAAAGCCACACCAGGATGAGGAGAGAAACGAGCACGAGGAAATGAACATACTAGCGTATATGTGATTCTCTGCTGATCCTGAAAAGTGATCTCGCCTGTCTCTGCCTGTCCAGCTATAATTGCTGGCTGAATCTGTCTCTTGAAGTCAGAGCATGCCCTGAACACCGTGGGACTAGAGGAGCTATCCCACTGTTTTTCCTGGAATTGGTGCCTGAAACACATCATTGCAGCTCTTCTGCAGTCATCAGACCAGCTCAACAGGAAACAATTATCAAATACTTAGTTCAGTCTCATGCTGAATACCAGCAGAAGATGTTATCCCAGCCTAGGTATGTGTGAACTAACCACATGCTTGTAGGGCATTTTGCAGCTAAATGCAGGCATGTAACAGAGTGAGTCACGTTAGAGAGGGGAACCACATCTATCTGTAATGTTACTTTGTTTTGAGATTCTTCATGAAAATCAGGCTGCTTGGATCACTTCCCCACTGCTTGCTAGTATGTCACGTAAGTCTATCCATTCTTGAGTCACTGACAGTCTGCCTTGGACGGGTTCTTTCTCTGATAATATCCAGATGCCAAATAGATCACTGATGTATGTTCCTCCTAGACTTTGAGGGCTGCAAGTTGTCCTGCGAATACTTGGCAGTGGATCCTTGCTTTGCTGCAAGCATATACTTGGCTGGTCTGAAAAATGGGACTTCAAAGAGTTTTGCTTGTGCAGCTTGAGACACAGCATCTCAGTGGCTGCTTTTTAATATCTCTGTCAAAAATCTATTTCTTGGTCTTCCCTTCTTTAAAATGACTGTAATTTTCTTTAAATTAAAAGAGAAAAAATTGTACGTGCAGTGCTTTGAGATAGGTTGGATCAGAATCACTAGTCTACTCTGTTTTGTTCTTTTCATTCTTAGTTGTGCTTATTCTAATCCTTACTTGCTGCACTGGTAATTATTTGGCTTCCCCCCATCTACGTTCGTATTTTGCATCTCATGTTTGTGAGCTGAGGTTCTTGACTAGAGGAACACACGTGTCCGTGCAGCAGTTACTCTAATGCAGCCCTGGGCCCTGATTTGCAGCTGTGAGTGCTACCGCAGCGAGATGATACTGCAGCATGGTGTTAGAGGGCACTCTGGGCCTTGCAGAGCCGTCTCGTAGACTGGAGTCTTAGCCCTAACAGCTTGCCATTCGAGATTCATGGGACTTCTTGTGTTATTTGGATCTTGGCCAAATTTCACCTTGAGTATAATTGCATTTGGCCTCCTGCAAAAGCTTTCTTTCTCTCTCAAATGACAGCGGTGGTCTCCAATTCCTGTTCTTATCTGCTGTGTAATCTTGCTGGGCTTCTGTTTAAAAATGAGTTCGTTCCAAGCCAGGAGTGGCCGTTTTTAGTAGCCAGACAAACAGCCCTGTTATAAATCAGAGGGGAAACAGGGAGGCTTTAGTGCTTGTGGAATTTGAGATGAGACTTCTGTTGCTTCAGCTTCCACTTACTAACAGGAAAGAAAGTAACTTATAGAGAAGATCTTTACGCTGCCTTTCTGTGTCTGCCTCTCTGTTTCCATGCTGTGGAGTGCAGGAGGCAGAAGGACACGACCAGGAGTTTGCTGAATGACAAACGCCTGATTGCTGAGCAGAAGGAGCGCTACAGCCAGTACAGCATGATTGTGGAGGAGATTCCTGTGCAGCAAGGAGACGCTCAACTCTACAAGGAGGACTATGAGGACGAGTACGATGACACTTACGATGGAAACCAAGTGGGGGCAAATGATGCTGACTCAGATGATGAGCTGATCAGTAGGAGGTAGGTGCTGTGGCTTCAGTGAATGGGAGGTTGATGGGAATTGCCACCTAGAGTTGTCCGGCTCGCACAAACCTGTTCAACACTGGTTTTGGGCTCTGTTTCTCAATGAGGACGTGCATGCTTCAAACCACCCCTTTTTCTGCTGCTGCTGCTTTCTCTGTAACATGCAAGGAGGGAGATCTGGGTCTCCCTTCTCCTGTTGGTAGGGAGTGTTGCCATGGCATGCACCCGGGACGTTCTCAGGCTTCCACTTTCTGTGTCTGCAGGACTCGGCCATTGCCTCGACAAATCTAAGAGGGGACTTTGCCATTGTGTTGAAACTTGCACTCAGCACTGCTGCTGCTTATAGAAAACTATCCTGCAGCGAGGGAGAATGGGCTATCTTGAATAATCAGGATTGAGTGTAGCTGGGCAACGTAAAATGGCTGGTTAGCAATGGAAAACTTCAAAATTTGGGAAACTGTACAACCGGACTTCTCCTCCTTGCCAGTCCCCTCTGACATCTCAGAGTGCTGACACCTGGAATTCAGTCCTCGATGGACTGCGCAGCACTCTCCACAGTGACTGACGGCCGGAGACAATTAGCTTTTAGGAAGCAAAGGGTTAGGTCGGGATGGGGGTTGTAGAATATTTATTTTAGAAATAAGAGCTAGAGATAGGAAACACGTGTTTTAAAAGCTGGTTTAACATTTCTGAAAGTGGCCTTCTGAATTCTAATGTATTATGAAGATGTCACCATTTCTAACCTCAAATCAAAATGCATCTTTGGGTTTCCTTTGTCCCTTTTGCTTTTTTTTTCCCCTCCTAAAGCGTGGTAAGGCTTCAATTTAAATCCTTTTTGTGGTTTGCCTGTAACAGTGCGGCACTCTGGTCTTCTCCCCTATTTCGGGCACTCAGTGCTCACTGCTCCTAGAGAGGCAGTAGGAACAATCAGTGGATGTTACTGCTGAAAATTAGATCCATGGGTCTGAAGTAACAAAGGCTTTTCTGGTATTATATTTATTTCTGTGACAGTAGAATGATGGATCTGAATTCCAATGGAATTTAAGCACATGCATATATGCCTATAGCTCTTCTTTAATACATATATGTGTGTGGTAAGTTCTGCCTCTACTCCCCCAGGCCCTTTGCTGCTCTGTGTGTGCAGGGTGATTCATAAAGTTGGATGGATTTCTCCAAGTATTTCCCCCTGTATGAAACTGGGGCACAGCGATGAAGCTGGGGCTCCGTGGACAACCACTGACCAGTCATAGTGGTTTTAGAGCACAGCGCTTTCTGAGCATTAATGTTTCTGTCTGAGTTTGAGCTTTTGGTTTGAGGGTTTGTCTTTCTACAACAGATGCTCCTTGGCTGGTGAGCTAAAGCTTAGCAAAGTATCCTCCTTACTAATGCCTTGTGGCTCTGCCTGGATCCCCTCCTCCCAGAGGAAGCAGTTGTTTCCTTGGAGAAATTCCTTGTGAGGTTTCAGGTTTTTCCTGACCTGCTCCTTTTTTTAACTATTATTATTTTCAGTAACAACTTCATAGTGAACATTCCCCAGTGAAGAATGTGTGTTCGTTAATTGCCCACAGTAAATGTGTCATTAGCTGCTGGGTCTCTCTTTATTCAGAAAAAGAAGCAAGTCCATGAAATTTGTAGATTCTCATTTTTGAAAGATAAGATGCAAACCAAAAAGGATAAGCTGTTCACTGAAACATTTGTGGCTGTACTGTCTTTATTGCTGACTGTTTGTGTCTTAATTCTCAGGCCATTCACAATTCCTCGGGTCTTGAGACCTAAAGGACAGGAGGAAGGACAGGAGGAGGAGGAAGAGGATGAAGAGGAGGAGGAGGAAGTGGAAAAGGAAAGAACAAAGGTGACATTTATTTTGTGGTTGGAGTGGCATTAAGATTTACCGTATGTCTTACTGCTTCACCTGCAGAGTGACGTGGAGCAGATTTCCTCTTTGGAGAGTGAATCTTTCAACAGCAGCATGGAGACTGAGCTGCTTTTCAGAGTGGCTACTTCTGTGGTCTGCTGGACTCTGAAATGTCCCCTGAGGACAGCTATCCACTGCTTCCTAAGCTAACCATACAGGAGCAATGACACTTACTCTGTGGAGAGGCTTAATCTCCTTTATTTCATAGCCAGACGATGCCAGCAGAACACTTTGAGGGTCACTAACGCTCTGTTGTCATGGTTATACTGGAAATAGTGACGTTGATGGTGTTGCTGGCAGAGGTAGGATGTGGGTGGAAGTCTCAGTCAGGTTTTCTGCCAGGTTTTGTGTTTGGAGTCACTGACACCAATCCTGCTGGCTCAGCCAGAAGAGATAATGAACCATGGATTGACTCTGTTCCACGGTCCAACAGAATCACCTCCTGCTCTAGCCTTTTGCGTGATGCTGATGACTTTACTGACCTCTTTCCTTCCTTCCCATGGTAGGACCATTTTGTGCAGGACCCAGCTGTACTGCGGGAGAGAGCTGAAGCCAGGCGGCTGGCTTACCTTGCGAGGAAGGGGTAAGTAAGCATCTCCCTCTGCGGGGTGAAACCGTGGCTCTGCAGTTAGCAGGTGTTTTGCTGCTGACTGGAATTGTTGAGGGTGTACCTGTTCCCTAACATTCCTGTACGTCAGCGTCACTACCACGGTGGTGTTAGCTTCCTTGCCCAACTCTTACTTCGCTGCTGGTTGTTCTGTCCCATCAAATGGGTCGGCACGTCCCTTTTATCATAAGCAGCAGAACCCTGTGCAAGATAGGATCTTGGAGAGCGCAGCTTCCCAGAGCTTGAACAGCTCCCACAGGGATTTCAGGACAATTTAATAGCTGGCTTTAGCTGATGGACTCAATGCGTAGAAGGATGCAGTCGTCGTGTGGCTAATGCTGGTACTCAGCTGTTGCAGAAGCCCTAGAGAGCTGGGGTGAGCTGAGGCTCAAGGCCTGACGGCTGAACTCCTCACACCCAGTTGTTTCTCGGGATCAGCGTATTTTGTCCCCCAAGTGTGCAGTGTGCTGCTGGCGATGCCCTTTTTCTGTGTACTCCAGGCACAAGCACGACAGCTCTGCTGTTGTTGGGAATGTGAAGGGCCATGGGCAGAACCGGGAAACAGTGCAGGAACGAAGGAAGAAGGAAGCAAACAAAAGCACAAGAGCTAACCATAATCGACGAGTCATGGCTGACAGAAAGCGGAATAAAGGCATGATTCCTTCCTGAAAGACTCTTAGCCCAGGTGTTGCATCATCCCCAGTCCTCTGCATAGGAGGAGGCGGTTGTGCTCCGTTCCCTTGGCACTCCCTTCACTCAGGGGACTGGATGTCGTGGTTCAATACCTGGCACTTCAGCTCATGCGGAATTGCACGCCCTGTGGGAGGGCTGCCCGTTCCCGGAAAGCCACTGCGCTGCAGGCAGACCCCGACTGCTCAGACGCGTGTATGACGGTGGGCTGCGCCGCGATGCATCAGACAGGCTGCACCAGCCGTTCATTTCCTTTTGTACTATTTATAATTCTGAGAATTTTATTTTCATACTGGCTCCTTGCGCTCTCTCCGCAACTCAAGCGGGCTTCCAGGCCGCGCAGCGGGCAGCTCTGAGAGCAAGGCTTCCCTGGAACAGCCTTCAAAGCTTTCTACTCCACTGAAATGCCTTATCCTGAAGTACAACTTGAAGGTTGATAGGAAAACGCTCAGGCTATTCCCGTTGCCGACAGACACACAGGAGTTCAGGCGAATAAGACCTTGTCATAAATTTCTGTCCCTTGAGTGTGTGAAAACAGAATGTGCAAATAAATGATTTAAATCTTTTACTTGGTGTTTTAGGCTCTTACAAACCGTATTGATCTTTAACTTGGAGGAACCTCAACAAGCCTTTTAATGTGCTGTATCTGCAGGCAGTGAAATTCAGTTGCTGTTTTGTGTTGGTTTAGTGTAATGAGATCTAGCCACAGCCACTGAGACTAAAGATACTTGAAAATCAGGATCAAGGCATCCTGAGAGAGATGACAGTAGTATGGAAATCAGAGTTGAAGGCAGCAGGGTCAGAGTCCCTGGGGAGCTGCCTCCTCAATAACCACTTGTCACACTCTGTGAAGCAGAACTGCCTGGATCAGCATGTTTGCTGGAGCTAAGAGTCAACAGCAGTTTCTAGTTGCCAGAAGGACTTCTCCTGAGGACTGTCTTTTGTTATGGAGTTGTTCCCTAGGCAAGGAGACACACAAATTATCGAGTTTACTTTGTAACCTGTTTTTGTAAGGTGCTCAAATGCCATGGCAATGGCTGCCACACCGTGCCTAGGCAAGCCTGGAGTATCTGCCGGCAGCTGGTGATAAAACTGTTCCGGTCGCTGTTGTCACGGAGCGTTAGCATGGTTTTGGAGTGCCGTCCCCATCGTGGAGATGAACTTTCAGGTAAACAATTAGGCTTTGCTTGGTTAATCTGCTCCGAGTGCCATCTCCCCGCCACCACACCGTGTTTTTTCTAGTACTGGAAGGTGCCTGTGGCTGTCATCCGCACGCTGAGAAAATCAGCAGTGGGTTATGTAGTGTTCGAGCTACTGTTCCAGGGTAAACCTAGTGCTGCCTTCCCACTTCCGAGCGCCGCAGAAGGAGCGCGTTGGTAATAAGCCCTGTAGGCACGTACCCTGCTGCCTAGCTTTACGCAGAGGGCGGGGAGTACGGGGCTGTGCCATTAGTGCTGCTGCCACGCGCTGTTGTGCTGGGGCTGTTTTCAGAAAGTGTAGAAATGGCTGTCGCCGTTGGGCAAAGAAGATGAAGTCCTGAGTGCTCTGAGGGCAAGGTTTTTTCTTTGTGTATCAGTACTGTCATACCCCCTCATGACAAGGCGTAGGAAAAGGGGAATTACATTTACCAACTTCCCCAAATCCGCCATCAAGGGGAATCACCTGCTAGGATAACTAACTCTCTCCTCTTCCATAGCTACTGTTCTCGGGACTAACAGCTTTATTTACTCTGTGTCAGTCTGCTACAATGCTCTCCCCCTGCTTCCTAATACTGTATTCATCTTTAGTTCTTCCTTCTAAGAAGCTGCAAATCTCTGTCGCCTGCTCAGCATAGCGTGAAGCTATATCAGCACTGCAGACAGCGCTGGGAGTAAAGCAGGCAGTCTTACACTGTACGAGATTATCCCAAGAAAGCTTAAACCGTTCCTCTTAAGCATCTCTATAAAAGCACAGCTGGGACTGTGAAAGCTGTAGTTGTTTTTTGCTCAAAAAACACAAGCACAATGTTTTCCAGTCCTCTTTGTGTTCTTAACGTTTTACTCCTGACGCCTATTTGCAAACCCAATAAAGCTGCTTTCATTGGCACTGGCTCTAATTTGCTCTGCCTCATCCATTGCTAGAATTCCTCCTTATTAGTGAAAATATAGTGAGGAGGGAGAGATGTGGCTTCTGGGCTGGTATAGAGGGAAAGTGGGAAAAGCAGGAGTCACTCAGCCAGATCTTCCTACAGCCACCTCAGAGCCCAGAGTAATTAACTAACTGAATCATTACCCCAAGCAGTACCTGACTAGCCCTTCCCTGTGAAGATGGCTTTGAAATGGCCAGCGAGAACAAGGCTGGACTCTTCAGAGAAGTTGCTGAGAAGAGAATTACTCCTTCCCCTCTGACAGTCAGCTGCTGGAGCCGCACACCCAGCCGGAGGGGTGAACGCTCCTTGCAGAGCTAAAAGCAATTCCTCTCCCTTCTCGGCAGCTCCCCTTTGATCGGAGGGGATGGAGGCAGGCTTATAGCGTGCTACACAAGCCCGACAAGACAGTTCTGCCCCTCAAGCCACTTGAAGAGCCAGAAGGCACAGAAATAGCTAGGAAAGAGATCTACAGCCCATTTCAATAGGTTTTGGACAAGCTAAAAGTTCCACCCCACCCGCATTTTCAGCCCCGCAGACTGACGGGCACGCACCAGCGCTCGCTCAGAGGCTCAAAGGGCCAGCGGCGAGGCAGGTTTCTCACCAGTTAAGGCAGGGGTGGCAGCAGCATCTGCTGCAGCTGTGGAAGGATGACAGGCCAGGGAGTGGCCCAGTCCTGCATTAAAGATGTACATGATTTACAAAAGAGCATGTAAATGATTGACTTTTCTTTGAACAAGACTAGAAGCAAGCAGACAGCTCCTTACCCCTCTCAGAGTTCTCATCAGGCAGAAGCCAGGGGTAGCGGCAGTACACCACAGCTGTATAAACGCTTTCAAGTCTTTCAAACCATTTTTAGGACGTCATGATTTCTTACAGTGTCTTGAAACTAAGGAGTAGGGCCATGTTTAAGCATTCTCCGTCTCCTAATAAGGAGAAGTTAGAAGCAGGCCAAAGGATAAGTCAGGTGAACACACAGGCATGAGACATGGACCAAGAATTTATTATTTTAACACAGCAAGTTTGAGTACAGCAGCAGAACTCCTTGAGTCCGTCTTGGTTTACACCATATCAGGCTGATATGATCTGGCTCGGAGTTGTTCAATCAGGAATCCATTTCCGTTTTGATACAACCAGTTTCAGGAGGCCGAATCCTTCTCTGCAGTGTCTTTTGCCACCCCAGGCTGGATCCTGCTGCTGAGCGTTTCAATCTTCACTTCTCTCATACTTGTGCTTGATGTGTTTCCACAGTTTCTGTATGCAAAACAAACAAACAAAAAAACCCCAAACTGTAATCTTGGCCAGCTTTTCAGTGGTCCTGGGATAAAGTTGCACTTTAAAATGCAAGTTATCGCGAAACCTACGTCCGTAACAGGCAACGGCAAGAGGGGAAAGAAGAGTTTGTACGAAAACACATCCCCAAGTAGCACCAGGGTACACGACAGCGGGGGTACCGTCATCCTGCGCTTCCCTGCTATGCGGGGGCACAGCCTGCTCCGCAACAGCAACAGTCCCACACAAAGGTTTCGAGAGGAGCAGCTAGACGGCAGCTGAGAGCCGGGAGCCCACGCTCGTCCTGCCGTGGAGGAGGCGGCAGATGGAGTCCTGTACCTGGGCCCCTGGCTTTTAAACTAGAGGGGGAGGAAGCTGCTGACATCCCACGTCCCCTGTTCTACTCTGCAAGCCGGAGGGTACTACAGCATTCCAGTCACATCGCCTCGGCTTCCCACTCAGAGTGGAGAAGGCATTTCTGCTCCCGGAGATACAGGATGCAGAAAAGAATCCTGTTCCAGGCGCTGAAATCTGCTGGCGCAGTCGGGACTGAGGGAAGCGCTGCGCAAGGGCAAGGCGCGTGCCGCGCTTTGCTGTTTGTCGTAGACAATGCTTTAGATTTTCAAAAAAAGTGAACTGCCTCGATAATTTCATTTTACAAGCCTGCTTGAGAAAACATTAGCCCACAGAAAACTAATGCTACAATTTAAAAAAAGGAGTTGAGTGCAAAGCCGAAGTTCAGATGTGATTTTATGTTAGCTTTTAACAAATGACTGTTGCTAAAAAGGAGGAGACAGGAACCCTGGTCTTGCTCTTACTGTATTTCCTCAGCTCACCAAACCCCTGGTGAGTTACTCCAGGGCGGTGAAGCTGTCACTTTCTGCGGTACCAGTTTTCAGCTGGTTTCATGCCCTGGTTCAGGAGGCCGAAGAGCAGACGTCGCACTGTCGGGGAAGGCGCAGGGCAGCTCTTTTCAGCATCAGAGCCAGTAAGATGACCTGGCTATCCTGGGAAACCGCGCCCTGCGTGCTCCGAGAGACCCGAGGCACATCAGCGCTGCAGGACAGGGAAGAGGACCACTGAGCTGCAGGTGGGAATGTGCAACACACTTAAGCTATTCTTGTACTTGGTGCAAGAGAGAAGTAACAGCACCTCCTGCCTTTTCTTAGGGCACGCCTTGCATCACCTCATCCTGTCCCGGAAGCCGTTATACGTCCTGTCCATGTGACTCAGTGTCCAGGCAGTTATTATCCCATCACAGCTCTACTTGGAAATATAGGGATGACTTGACCCATCACATCTAACGTTATGCCCGAGACAGCAGACTCCGCTGTCCCGTACAGCACTGCATGTCCCGGCCATGACTGGATGGCACGGCATGTTCACCAGCCCTTGTCCCCTCTCTCTGCTAAGGCCAGATCGTGAAAGGCGGAGGGCTACAGACCTACGGAGCGCGAAGCAAGCTCAATCCATTTGAACCTTCCTGCATCCCACCGCCTTTGACACCTTTTCTCCAGCGGCTCCGCAGCCGGAGAAGCCCAAGAACACACCGAAGCCCTGACTACCAAGCGCCACGGCACCAGCCAAACCTCCACACACCGCGGCCTTAGCGCTCGGGGCCTCCTCGGGGAAACCAAGGTCGCAATTCAGCCGAGGGAACGCCTGCCGCAGGCCGAGGGGCCGAGCCGCGGGCCCGGGAAGGCAGGGGCAGCCCGAGGTGCGGGCCCCGGGGCAGGGCCCAGGCGGGACCGGCCTGACCTTCAGGGCCCAGGCCTGTGCCGGGCGGGCCCGCGGTGCGGTACCGCCCTTCCTTACCCCCTCGTTGAGGTGCTCGAAGATGGCGTCGGCGCCCTGGTCGAAGGCGCGCTCGAAGAGGACGGCGCCCAGGACGATGGTGAGGGCGAAGGTGGAGGTGCGGCGGAACAGCGAGCTGTACGCCCGCTGCAGCAGCGCCATCTTGCCCGCGCGCTCTGCGCATGCGCCGCCCGACAGTGGCGGGCGGCGTGGCGCGCAGCCTTCTGGGGGATGTAGGCGCCGAACCCGCCGCTAGGCCTTCTGGGGGATGTAGGCGCCGGTCCCGGTAGGCGCCGCGCGGCCTAGGCCCGAGGCCTGGCGGGAGGTGAGTATCGCCGGGCCGGGGCCGGTTTGAGGGCTTTGCTCGGCTCTGTGGGTTGAAGCACCGTCCCCTCCTGCCACCCCTTCCCTTCAGCAGCTTCCGCTGGGCAACCCGAGTCTTTATTTTCTGCTTTTTTTGAGGTGAAATCAGCCCGGTTAGCGCGGGCCGGGGGGCTGAAGTCCTCATGCCCGCTGCGGCAAAATAAGGGGTGTTGGGTGAGCCCCCCCCGGCTGCCAGGTGGGTCCAACGCCGGCTGTGGAGCCGCGGGGGCAGCTGCGGGTGGGGGGCCTTGCGAGACACCCCTTGCCAGGGGTGACCTGCGAGGGGTGAAACGGAGAAGAAGGAGGGTTTTGCGTTAACGTCCTCTTCTGCTCACCCCCTCGGGGAGAGCTGGGGGGGTGGTTCGGGGTTTTGTGGTTGTTTGGGCCAGCTGCGGAGGGCAGTGGGCGTCATCAGCGTAGTCCGAGCGGGAGATGGATGCTGTGGCTCCTAAAAGCCGGAGGACGCTCAGACGGCCGCTCCGGTGGCTTCGGGAAGAGCGTGACATGGCCCCATGTGGCATAACTGAAATGGAAACGTTCCCATTCCTGCTTGCCACCTTGTCCTCGTGTTTATCTTTCTGTTTAACCTCATCGAGGGCAGAGGGGGCCCAGGATGGCTCCTGCACTGATGGGAAAGAGAGGTAAATTTGGGTTTCGAAGGCGAGGACAGACAAGGGGGGTGGGGGAATCTTAAAACTGAAGTTGTCCCTCGGCAGGATTCTTGTTAAACGAGCATCTACATTAAATTTCAGAACAGATCCTCAAGTGACACTTGCTGTGTCGTTTCATTTGTCTCGGCCGCTCAGGAAGAGTGCATAGACTGGCTGCGTAGTCATTTCTCTTAATTTATGTTTGGTTCTCTGCGTGCAGCTACTGTGGAGATCCATGGGATTTCTGGGGTAGGGCAAAGCCTCTGCTTGTGCTGGAAGCCCGTACAGAGGCTGGAAAGTGCCTGATATATTCCCATGCCCTCTGTATAGTGTTATCCCTTAGGCCGGCCCTTTGAAAAGCTCAATTATTATTTTTCAAAGTTAACTGCTAGGGATTGTCTTGTAAGACAAATCCCCCCAGATAGCCTATAAACTGCTGCCACCAGGACGGGTTTTTGTAACGGTCAGGTCAGTGTTAATCCCGAATCGAGCTCTGGATTTACGCCAGGCGTAATGGAAATCAGAATCTGTCCCTCTGTCATTGTGAAGGCGCTGGCAGACTCTGCCGGCGTTTTGCGTGTTCCCGTAGAGATATGAGCACATTTAAATTGGCAGCTGAGTATCATAAGCTTGACACTTGGATTTAATTAACTTCACATCTGTCTGGATAGCCAAAGTGGCTGAAATGGCCCCAAGCCTGGGCTGTGAGAAAGCAGGAAATTGAGGTCAAGGCCCAACAGCAATTCTCAGGGTTCGGCGTGGAGAAAAGCAGTTACACCCAGACGAAAACAAGTCTGCCGTATGCCCGTTTCTGGGTCACCTTCTTCCCTCTGTCCACATCTCGGGGAAATCAGTGAGAGAACCTCCGGAGAGTCCTAAATAAAATCTGCAGCTAGTAGAGCGCGATGTGGAGTGTTTTGGCAGCAATTTGAGAAGGGAAAATGTAGGATGGTGCACGTGAGATCTTGCCTGGAGTTTTACCAAGCACCTCAGCTAGATGAGTGCAACACCTGCTAGGTGTCTTAGAACATGCTATTTCTTATAAAACGTTGCTCCAGTGTAAGCCTCCAAGAGGCTTACAGCGGAGGATCTTTTTGTTAATACTTTTAAGCGTCGAGATACAAGACAAAGCCCTGATTTTTTTTGTATTTGGATTTATGCAGAAAGACTTTTAAGCTGGTACAAAGCCTGCCTGAAATCGTTTATGGCTGCCTGTGGGTCCAGGGGTCTGTTCGCCTGAATTCCGTTGCAAATTAGGGTCTAGAAATGTTAAGAGGAAATGGCCAAGCTGAAGCAGTTCTTTATAAAGCAGCTACATTTACTTTATTTCATAATGACTAAGATGGATTTAATTAGAAAACATCTCTGTTTTCAAGTGAATAATGCTCTTTGTTTACTGTTTGAGCCATTTGGGAAAATGGAAATAGGTTAGCCAGTGTTGCTCAGAAGCAGCTTTTATTCCTACGTACTAGTTCAGCGCAAAGCACTGTGGATTGCTGATACTGCAGAGAGTTGTCGGAATCCAGCCAAGATAATCCATGCAATTGAATTCTTAAAAAGATGGAAATAAGTCTTCAGTGTAATCTTTGGAGGGGGCGATTTCTGGGAGAATCTGATGCTCCTCTAATTGCTTTTTTTTATTCCATTCATCCCCTGCAATGGGAATTGCTAGGAGGATTTGGGAGCTGGCACCTCTGGGGTGTGGGATCTGGCTGCCTGAAATCTGGAGGAGCTTTCTGCCCTCGTTGTTGGGGAAGGAGGAGGGGGAATGAGCTTCTGCAATTATTGCTGTCGGGGTGATGAAAGGAAAAGTTTGAAATACGATTTCAAAGGCTGGCTGCTGCTGGGCTTCTGCAGGCAGAATTCCCATTGAGATCTGTGGAAACTTGTGGGGGACCGCTGCAGAATCTCATTTGTTTTCCCCGTTCACAGCAGCCGCTTCTGCAGAGATGGAGTGCAGGAGCCAGCAGCTGAAGCAGGAAGCTTTTATGTTACCAGAAACTTTGGGAGACTAAGCTGCGGAAGAGGGATTTTTCAGTACTTAAAAGCCACAGCAGAGCCTGCCAGTCGGCCAGACGCTGAGGGTAAGAGCGTTCCCTCTGGATTCCAGCAGCCCCACCACAGTGCAGCAAAGCTGGCTGCCAGACTGGTTGCAAAACTCTGGGATGATCTAGTAAAGGATGGGGGAAAATTATGGCTTAATGTTCATTAAGCAGCACTTGGTTTTGGTTTCTTGGGCTGGAGTAGGACAATTTCAGACCTCAAGCCCTACAGAGCTGAGTTACACCTTCCAAGGAGGAGCTAGGTCTGATTGTGTTTGTAGGTGAAGCAGTTTGCAGTCGTATCAGGGAGAGATGGCTGGCTGATCAGCACCACCTCCCAACAAGGTATTTCACCTGGAGAACAAGGAAAGGACCTTAAAACAAAGAGATTTCGGGTTCAGTTGGAGTCTCTGAACATTTTACCTTCAGTGTGAAGGTTTGCAAGCCGATTCAAAAAAAATCAGATCTTCCCATTGGATGCAGGTGGAGGAGACTACGTTTTAACTTGTGATGTGAGACCTGAGAGATTTCCAGGGACTTGATTTTGAAGCAGCAGTTCTCGGGAGTGGGGGAAGGAAGGGAGTTTGGCGCGGTTGCTCGTGAGATGCCAGGATGGATGGCTGGCAGGAGGGCTTGGCAGAACTGCCTTAGCTCAGCATGCTTGGCTCTGAGGGATTGCCTGTTGCTGCTGCTCTTCCCGCTGATTCTGAGGAATCGTTAGGGAGGCTGTGATTGATTCTGACCCTGTTTTATTTATAAAATCTTTATTTCTTGCGCTGGTCTCCGTGCCATTTTTTAAACGCATTTGGCTGTCAAGGTGTCAAAAACTGGAGAATTGCTTTTGGAGTTTATCTCGCAGTCCATCCATCTTTGGCATTTATCGGGTACCTTTATATCACTCGGGAGAGAACTTACAGCTCCTTCAGGGTATCTGTTGCACCTCCAGCAAGGACAGCCGATGGGGACAGGGCTGCCCTTAATCACAAACCCCATCTGCCCTCCAGGCCCAGCACAGATGAGAGCACCCAAATTCTGTCCTGTTACTTCTCGATACTCCACAGCAGTCTCCGGACTACAAATACGTGTGTGATAAGCCCCTCTCCCCTGTGGGAGGAGAAGGACCGGGCGTCTCCAGGTTGCTTTCAGTGGCCGTGGAGTTGGGGGTTCTTTCTCCTGGCTGTAAGGCTGTTATAATCTTAGTTATTGCAAGTGCTGTACTCGGTGAAGCAGACGCATCTTGCTGCCGTAGGCTGGGGAGGATGAGGAGAGCAGTCCTTGATGTACAGGAGTAAATATGTGGCTAGGTGAACTGAATGAAACGTTACATCCTTTAGCGTTTGTAATGCAGCTTCCCATTTGCAGTACGGGGGAGATTAACTTTTTTTTTCGCCTTTGAGGAGTTGCTGAGTTTCTTCCTTACCTTGTAGAGATGGACACGGGGGAATTTCCTTCCTCTTGCATGGCAGCTTGTGGAGGTTGTCTGTGGTCCGACGTTTAAGTCCTGGGGCCCCAGGTGGAGGCTGTGGCATGGACCTCTAGCTCCTCCTGTTTGCAGACTGGGTGGTTTCTGCTGCACCTTCCCTGGTGCAGGTGGTGACTGGGAGCCGTTGGCTCTCTGGGGTCTCTGCTTTGTCTGGTCTGAACTCCAGCACACTCAGGGAAGGAGAATTCTCTCAGCAGAGATGTTGTTGCTTTGGGTAAGGGAGGTAGGAAATGCAGATCCGAGCCTGTTCTCCCATGTAGATGCAGCAGATGCTGCCTTACCAGTCTCTGATGGACAAGAATACATACTATTGGGTCTCACCTCTTTCTCTTGTCTGCCAACCCTAAATGATTTGAGTTTTTCTCCTTTGGAAGCAGGCGCTGTAAATCTTGGATCCTCCGTCCCCAGGGCAGGCGTAGCTGGGCGCTGAGGATCTGTCTGGTGGTTCCCAGGACGCGCTGATGCAGCTCTGCCAGAAGACAGATGGGGAAAAGATACTTTTGTGACTACTGTGACAGGTCTTTTCAGGACAACCTTCACAACAGGAAGAAACACCTCAATGGAGTGCAGCATCTCAGGGCTAAGAGAGTCTGGTACGACTTATTCCGAGGTGGGTACGACCAACTGTCTGCCACTCCCTTTCTGGGACTGGGGAGGTGATGGATGAGGTCAGGGGGAATAGATAAAATAAATCAGCGCTGATGATTTGTATTCAGATTGTCTGTGCCAGTGAATTGCAGACTTGATACTGTTGCTGTCAAGCGGTCTCGGAGGCAAAACCCTCGTGTGTCTGGATGTGGGAAGGGGAAACTGTAGACTTCAGCTAGGACTTGAAATGAGGTGGAAGAGATAGGGAGGTTGTTTCTGCGGACCGGAGTTGCAGGTAAAGCTCTCTTGGCATCATGAGCAAATCTGAGACAGGAGACCTGAGAGAACAAAGTGAGTTACAGTTTCTGAAGGTGAGTTAGGTGCCTCCTGCAAACCAGAGTTGATCTCTGACGTGTGAGGAGCAAGGAATATGGGTGTGTATGTGGAGAAAGCGGCTGGAAGGCAGGCTGTACGCACGTGTTGTGTGAACGGGTGGGAAGCTGGCAGCAGTTCTCTGCACCGGGTGGAGATGTCGGTTCTGAGGGTGGCCGTGCGAGAGGCTGAGGATGCGACCGCTTGACTGGAGATCCCAGAAGGGTGAAAGGGCTGGGGAAGCAGCTCAGAGCACTGGTTTGCTCAAACCTGTCTTAGCCAAGGGGACGAGCAGAGGAGGAGGGCTAGGTGCATTGAGGTTTTGGCGGAGGAGGAACTGGAATTCTGGGGCTGGAGGCTGTGTCAGGACATGCTAGAGGAAAGCCTTGTGTCCTCTGCCTGTTTAACAGGACTCTTCTCACCCAGCTCAGCGCTCTGACCCGGCTCGCCATGCGGTTACATGTGTCTTAGTGCCAGCCTGAGGAATATAGCAGGAATGTGTGTCCAGGGTCTGAGAGAGCGAGCAGGACTGTGTATTTTGGCAGTAGCAAAGACTTAGTTTGGGTTAAACTGATTGTGAAACCATTGCCTGTATGTTCCTCTGCTTCCTTCTGGTTCCTCAGGATCAGGAGTTGCAGGCTGTGTTTGTGTCCTCACTAGCTAGGTGAGGAATATGCTGCGGAGCTCTGGGTGGCTCTGCTGTCTGCTTAACCGTACGTGGAAGTTGGAAAGGTTCTCTGTCATGGCCAAGTGTGGAGGACCAACAGCCCCAGTCCAGCGCAGTTGTAGCTGGGTCAGGGATGGTGAGGCAGATTACCTGGTACTTGTCTTCTCACCAGGCTGCAACCCTTAATTTTCCTCTGATTGATAAAATTCCTCATCCCGTCCCTGATTAGGGGGTTCGTCTCCTCTTGCCTCCAGACTCTGTGGCCTGGCATCAGCCAGTGCAAGTTCTTCTACAATCTATGGGAGCTGCTGTATCTTTGGGGCTCATTTTCCCCAGGATGTCTCCGGGAGGTGAAGGACCATTTCAGTGGTGTCCACTGGAGACTCGGCACGGGGTTCTGTGAGACCTCGCAGAGAGCTTTTCTGAGAGCTCTGTGAGTCTGCCTGGTCTTTCTCTGCTGCCTAGAAGTGCTGCAGAGCCCTTGCTTTTCTGGCATGCTTCTTTTCCCCTACTGGCATGGGGAGAAAGCATGAAGCAGAAAGCAAAGAAGGTGATATTTGCAAGCCAGTGAAAAGCTGAAGCCAGGGGTGCAAATAGGGACTGTTAACTGTCAATTTAAGTCTGTGGCTTAAGTTCCTGGTTGTCATGTAAAATGGCTTCCCACTCGGCAACTGACCTATTTGGGACCACGATACGATGGGGTATTGCTGTGCAAGAGATCTTTACCCTGCTTTGTCCTTTGTCTCCCCTAGATGCTGCCGCTATCCTGCAAGAGGAGCAAACCAAGAAACCGTGTCGGAAGTTTCTGCAAACAGGTGAGTTCTTCTGAGGTAGAACTAACTGCCTGAGCTCCAGCAGCTCCTTCGTGAGCCAGCCCAAGGCTGTTCTGGAGAGCCCTGGTATGTGTGTTTGTCTTGGAGGGAGTGAAGGGCTTGGGCCTGTGTGTCCAGCGTGCAGGTGTAATGGATCTTGGGTTTGCATGCACACTTACAAGGGGGACCTTGTGTGTGCGGCTCACATGGAGCTCCGTGGCTTTTGTTCCAGGACAGTGTGATTTTGGGTCCAACTGCAGATTTTCCCACATGACAGAGCAGGACCTGGAGAAGCTGAGTGCTCAGGTTCAAGGTGAGTCCTCGAACAAGAAAATGTCCAGGGATCTCTGAGGAGGGGGAGTTGCTGCAGGGAGCGTGGGCTACAAAGGGGCGCGTGAGGGGTTGTGCAGCGGAAGCCTGCGGTCCCGTGCTGCCTGTACGCAGGAGCCGAGCGTGGATCCCTCCCGCATGCCTCTCAGTGCTGTGTGAGCCTGTAGCCTGGCTGTAAGTGCTGCAGTTTTTCATATGCTTTCTGCTCTTGATCTGCTGGCACAGACACAAACCTAGAGTTGAGCAATGCTGTTACTACTTAGCAGCAAGCATCTGAAGCAGAGAGTGGGCTTTCTGAGCCCTCGGGGTTTTGTTCAGTCAGGGAATAAAAACTGTCAGCAGCAGAGGGCACTGGTACATCGCTTCCCCTTAAATTTATGGATTTGATTTCCCCCCACCTCTCTACTATTACCAGGGAGCTGCTGCTTCCACTCTTGGGAAGAGCTAGCCTGCTGTCAGTTGAGTTGTCCTGAGGCGAGGACATGGGGTCTTGGATCCAAAAATGGCCTCTGCTCACGTGGCTTCAGGTGGAAGTGAAGTTTGGGCAGAGGATGAATGGCAGCTGCTCCCCTGCTGTGAGTCTCCAGAGCGCTTTTGAACTTTTTCATTCTGGGAGTACCACCTCCTTACCCTAAAAGGGGTGGCAGCTCTGTTTTCTCAATAGGATTCATTACTTTGGTGGTTAGAGAAAATGTGAGGTGTTGGTGAGAACTTATGGAATGGTTGAGGTCTCCACTGGAGATTGTCTAGTCCCAACCCTACTTTGCTCAAAGCAGGGTAAACTAGAGCAGGCTGCTCAGGACCACGTCCAGTTGTGTTCTGAATATCTCCAAGGCTGGAAACTCTACAGCCTCTGTGGGCAACCTGTTCCAGTGTTTAACCACGTTTGCAATAAAAATGTGTTGGGTTTTTTTTTTTATATTTAAATGGAAATTCCTGTGTTTTGGTTGTGCCCATTGTCTCTTGCCTTTGCTAGACTCCCTCCAGTATGTCCCTGTCTCTGTGGTACTGGGGAGCCCAGCGCTGGACACAGCACCCAGACATGGCCTCACCAGTGCGGAGCAGAGAGGAAGGATCACTTCCTTGACCTGCTGGCATTGCTCTTCCTAATGCAGCCCAACTTCTGAGCAGATCTTGTGCCCACGCTGCTAGCTGAAGCCAACTGTTGTTTTGCCAATAGTCTGGCAAAAACAGGCTTAAGTGTTGAAAGTGTAGGTGTGTATGTGCATGCATACATATGAGATTTGGGGCGTGCGTGGGGTAGAGAGTCTCTCCTGGCCTTCCAAGGGACCAGATTTGGGGAGGCAGGGCTCTGGTGACCCTGGGGGAGCCGGAGGAAGGCCGGCATTACAGAGCTATTCCAGTCCTCGCCGTTGCTGAGTCAGTCTGCGAGTCCCTGAGGCAACTCTGTGAATCAATCGCTGAACAACGCTGGCAGTCAATAAAACCCATCTTGTCGGGCTGCGCAGGAGACGGAACGCTCCAGCCAGCCCTTCTCGGAGCGGCACTGCCGGGCTGGCAGTCACGCTCCTCTTCCCCGCTGCTAACCCAGAACCTCTCCCCGACCCTTCTCTGCTGCGGGGTTTAAGTGCTGGGCTCCCGAGAGGTGGCATAGGATGTCAGCCTATTTGCAGGAACCTGTAGCGTTTCCAGTCATTGAAGGCTGTTTATTGCAGGGGAGGTGAAAGCTCTTTGGAGCAGAGCGGAGCTGCAGGGGAAGGCTGGCAAGCTCCTCTGCGCTTGGGCAGGTTTCTTTGCCAATTACACTTGTTATTGAATATTGACTTCTGTCAAATGGGTCAGGTGTAAGTGGAGAATTGGCTAGTGAGAGAGCTGATTCCTGGGAGATTACTTGGAAACCTTGCATTTGTATTACCAAGTCAAACATCTAATTAAACAATTAGACTTCAAGGAGCGATGGCCAGGGGACGGCAGGGTGCCTCGTCCTTGGCTGTGCTGCTCTAACACAAATGCCTGGTTGTAGAGTTAAATCCGGCTCACCTCTCTCGTGGTGTTGCTTCATGGAAATCCCGTGTGAGCCGAGCAAGCAGGCTGAGCATGACACAGACCTCTAAATCTGATCAGTTGAGCCCACAGAGAGCTTGGAGGGATTTGATGGAGGGAAGAGCTCAGCAGGACTTGGTGGAGAAGAGGTGCAGCCCGTAACACTGTAGACTGGATGGAAGGAACAGCTGCAAAATCCATGCCGCCGTTTGGTGTGTCATGGGGACGTTTCACCACTCCTTAGGCTACTGAAGCATCAGCGTCTCAGATGGTGAGGCTTAGGGCAGAGTTTAAGGCAAGCTTGTGTGATGGGAGGTTGGACTGCAGGTTGCAATAGTCAGGCAGGAGACCTGATCCTCGTGCGTGTCCATCAGGCGCCTCCATCAGCGATGTCTCTGTGTGCATTAGCACCTAGTCCTGCTGTTTCTGTGCTGTCAGGCATCGCAGGCCACAGCCAGTGAGGTGACACAGTACAGGTTAGAGCAGTGGTCTGGATCAGGCTGCCTCTTCCTGAATTGTCAGTGTCCTCAGAGATTTCCCGTCTGAACCCGCAGCGTCTGGGAGATTTTGACAGGCTTGCAGCCTGGGGTGGTCGGGGATTTGAGATGAGCTGAGAGGCCGAAAGCTCCAGAGCCCTCTCGCCATTTTGTACAGAGTCTTGTGTGACCGTGCTGGAGGTGACCACGCTCTGCCTCTGGTGGGGTAAAAGTGGATGGTCTCTTGGTGCGTCCACAGTGCTGCTTAACTCCGCTTTCCTCAGCTCTGGTGCATGGGCGTAGAAGCAGAGGAGCTGTCAGACTGCGTTCAACGCATGTCTCCCCTTGTCCAGGGCCAGATGCTTCAGAAAAAGGTGCAAAGAAATCCTGTAGTGAAGTGGTGTAGTCCACTGACCCGTGTTCAGGGGTGGGCTTGCATCCTAAACCACAGTAAAGCCTTTTCTGACTTCTTTTAACACTGCTAAACTGTGATGGCACTTTCTTTGTCATGTAAATATTGAACCTGTCCCTGAATCCCTGTTAAATGTTTGGTGTTGGTAGTTCTGTGTCAGTGAGCTCCCCTTGCTCATGATGCATTTTTATTACAGCCGAAGGAAACATTACGTTATTCTTAACATTTGGCCTTTTTAATGCAGGGAATTCCCCCTGTTGTTTGTGTTAATCTTGCGGGTTAAGTAGGAAAATTTCTGGACAATTCGCTGTTCTATAACAGCTTAGAGTGTGTCCTAGTTTGGCTTTAGCATTTCTGCACCCTGTAGAATATACTCATCAAGGAGCAACAGTTTCCACCTTCAGCAGGGAGGGAGGCATATTCCCAGCTGTTACCGCATCAAAGCATTAGCCTTCTGCATCTGCTGCATCATTCATCAGCGAGACGCTTCCAGGCTGTCATTTTAAGTACAGTCATGTCAGGAAAAGTCACTGTCAAATTGCCATCTTCTTGCTTAAAGTTATTAGCTCCCCGCTAATCTGCATCAATTCTGCTGGTAGTATTGACACAACCCAGCCTCTTTGGTGAGCTCCAGCTAGCCGGAGCTGTGAGGGGAGAGTAAGGGCACAGTTGGGTGAGTGTTTGTAATATATCCATGTGATTGAAAGAATATGAGTGACCCTGCTGGGGGTGGCTGTAGTCAACCAGTTTAACTTAGCGATGAGCAGGAGAAGGAGCGCTCTCACAGGCGGCTGCCGCTTCTTGGCTGCGGGGCGGTAACTTCTTAAGCTGCTCATATTGCAGGGCCTCATCAAGCTCATCTCTCAGCCGCAGTCTGCCACTGTTCATGTGCTCTGGAGGAGTTTGGGCTGCCACATCTTCCGGCCCAGGGAGGGAGCTGAAGGATTACATGTAAACCTCTTTGCTGGGTGACCTGCTCGGTACTGGTGGTTGCATCTTGCATACAGTGGTGCCTCGTTCAGGAAGAAAACTCATGCTAGAAGTTGCATGGGGAGAGAAGATAAATCTGGACTCCAACTCTGGCATCATTAGAGAGGGACTTCATGACTACAGATGCTCTTTTAATTGGCTGTAATTAGACTTTGAAGCAAATACCCCGGTGAGAAGGAGGGGGGGAAGCACCTTCACACCTGTCTTGCTACTGCAGTCTGGCTGGCTGCACGACCATGTATGAGGAGTAAGGGCTGGTAATTGTGTTTCAGAGCTACATCTTGGAATACCTGTTGACATTCAGGGCGTATTTCCAATCTCATGGTGGTTTCGGTGGTCCCTGGGTGGGATGTGTGCGCTTCAGAGGAAGATGAGATGAAAGATTTGCCTTTTTGATGGGCATGTATCAAGGTGGACAGAGCCAGACAGTTGCCCGTACCTGCTGCCTTATTTCTCAGCCTGAAGGTTGGAGTGCTTTGGAGCAGTAACTCATGGAGCTGCGTGAATAGGGAGCCAGCTGGATGCCTTTCTAATCTGGACACCTGGGGCCTCATTTAGGCCAGCGTGAGTCTGGAGCCATTCCACAGCAGCCAGTGAGCTTTTCTGGACAAGACAGTGAGTTGTGGCTGCTTGAGTCCCTGGGCTCCCACCAGTTCCTGATGTGGCACTTTGGGGCAGTCGCCTCGGAGCTCCCTGCTCTGAACAGAGAGGCTTTGGCAGTTTTTGGTCTGTTCTGTGTTGGGGCTTGGAGTGGGATGAAAAGGAAATCTTGGTGGTAGATAGAGGTGGGAGAGGTTTCTCTCTGTGATTTTCTTCCCTGCCTCATCAAAGCCTCTCACCATCACTGCTTGTCCCTTGCTGAGGTGGGATGTGCCCAGGCACTCAAAGATGGAGAAACCTGGAACAAAGGGAAATAAGGTGGCTGTGGTCAGGGTTGCCAGGGAAGTCTAACCTGGGAGCTGAATTCAGATATCCTGAGTCTGAGCAGTGCCCAGCTCACCAGACTGAGCTTCTTGCCTCCGCAGTGCCCGCAGCTGGCCAGGCTGTTGGATTGACCCCAGATAGCTCTGCTGGGGCTTTGCTCCTTGGGAACAACTGTAGGAGACTTGAACAGTCCTGTCTCCAACTGTATCCTTATCGCCGGGTTGCAGAGCAGCACCTCGACATCAGGACCACAGCAGGCTGTCTTTGTGGTGGCAGTGAGTACATCGTCACCCCTCCCAGCAGCAGCAGATGAAAAGGCTGGATGACAAATTATCCATCTCCGGCTGCTCATTGTGTAGCACATTTCTGCCATCCTTATTAATATTCAACAGGCAGATGAATAATTGGTTGCCACCACTAGGATGAAGTGATCCTTCACTCTGCCCAAGCAATATTAATTTCACACCCTGTCTGGAAACGTATAATATTTTCCTTGAACGTGTGACATATGGCGGGTGGGTGTGGAGCGGGCTCCTGGTGGGCACGGCTGCAGGTGGCTGCTGCTGGGGTGGGACCGCTGGCGGGTTGATCTCGAAATAGGATCAGGGTTCCCCCAGAGCGCTTGTCCCCAGAGGGTTTGATGAGCGGGGCGAAGGGGAATGACACCCGGCTGCCTCGGTTTCCTTTTTATTAATATCAGTGTTTATTTTGCAAAGTATCACATTCCCTTTTCTGCTAGGTGGGAACTTTCCACTAGGCTGGAGATCTAATAGCTCTGGGCGTCTCCTCAGCCCGCTCTGCCTGACGTGCTGTCAGGAGTACGACTGCGTCGTTTGTGTCAAGGACTCGTGCTAGACCCTGTTCTCTGCTAGCATCCCTTCCCGCTTTGTCACTGGTGCTGGGGGTGACCCCGGAGCTTTGCTAACTGGGCAGCTGCAGATTTCCGCCCAGTGGGAGGGACTGGTGAGTGCTGGGCTGCCCCGCTGGCTCTGTGCCCTTCTGCCCGGAGAGGACAGTGCTGCAGGACAGGGTGCCTGCAGGCATCTGCCCCACGCAACGCCCTCGGGGTGACGGCAGGCTTGAAAGCTTGAAAGGACCTCAGGCTGCCCTGTCTCTTGGTAGACAGCAGAGGTTTCGTACTGGCACTGCGTTGCTCGTTTCTAACTTGCATGAGAAAACGCAGGAACTTGTTCCCCTCCTCCCTCCCTCCCTCCGCCGTGGTCTGCTCTGATTTTGCACCTAGGCTGAGCAGGGCTGGGCGACAGCCTCTCACCCTGTCTCTGCAGGGGCTGGGGATGCGTCACCAGCGTGTGCCTTGAACAGACCTGACAGCGTCTCTGAAATCCCGTCTCCTGGCTGTACGCGCACTCTGAACCTTTCAGACTCTCGCGGCCTGCCAAGTCTGCATCGATCCGGACAGACGTCCCTGTCACTCCCACCTAACTGGGCAGAGGTGGCAAAGTCCCTCCTTGCCAGTTGGAGGGACACGTCTTTGGAAACGGCTAAGGGCCAGCAGAGGCTGTTTCGGGCGAGGATGAGGACGATCTACCCCGGGGGGAGATGTCCGACTCCCCTCAGTTAAGTGCCCGAACTGCCGCCGTGCTCGCTGGCTTAGTTCTTGTTCCGGGCTCTGGCTGGCTGGAGCGGTCACCAGTGAGGAGGCCAAGCATCAGATGGCAGGTGGACAGTGGAGGAGGAGGAGGAGGAGGGGCCGCCACAGGCGAATTGCAAACTCTCCACCATAAGAAACTATGCAGGGTAATGAGCAGCGGGTTTAATGGAGTGAAAGGACTGCAGCGTGAGCGGCTGATAGCCCTCTCTCTCTCTCTCTCAACCAGGGGAGCAGAGATCGAAGGAGCTGCGGCAAGAGGGAGCAGATGTCCCGCCTGGCACAATTGAGGACTGGCTGGAGAAGAGAGCAAAGAGACTGAGCGCGGCTCAGAGTAACAGGTACCGGTGGCTGGGGAGCGTCCGTGCGAGGGCTGGCTGCTGCTTCTGGCCCACACGATGCAGAGGGGGGATCCCACAAGAGGGGAGTGAGTGGGGTAGGAGAAGGCGCAGGTGATCGGAGGTCCCAACTCGATGGGACCCTCTGGGCTATCATTTAACACTCGGCCTGCCAGTGCTGTGCGCCTGCTCTTGGCACACACTACAGACACACGTATGGATCCGATCTTGCATGCCCGCATCAGAGATGTGTGCACGTGTCTCCCCATGTGCCCGGGGGACAAGCCAGGCCTTGCTGCCTGTGGCTGCTTCCCTGGGGAAGGCAAGCAGAGGGGTACTCCTGTGCTCTCTGCAGAGTGCACAGACATGCCTGGAAGGACAGTGCCACCGTGGTCCTGAGTTATTAATGCCCAGAGTTCAGTGGCAGGAGCTCGCTCTCATCTGTTGACAGCTTCTCCATCCTCTGCCTGCCCTGTCTGCACATCTCTGCCAGTCCCTGCCAGTGAGAGGGTGGAATTGGCTCCTCCTCGCAGCATTCATTCGATTCGGGCGCCTGCCGGTGCCTGCTGTTTCCTTGCTCACCTGACTGTGCCGCAGGCTTAATTGGATGACATTTGGGCAGGTGCCAAATCTCTCTTTTGTTCTTTTTCTGTTTGCTCCTGTCCTCTCTGTGTTTGATCTGGGCAGGAGCTTCCTTCTGGTGCTTGTCTGGGCTTGTTGCTTTCTGTCCACTCCACCCATCAGCTTGGCTGCCCTTAGCCTTGCAGCGGTGCTCACCGACAGCCGTAACCTTCCTACCCCCCATACACTTCACTTGCCCCATTTTGCTTGTCCTGCCCATGAATCCCTTGATCTTGGGGTAGATCATCTCTTACAGAAGATAGCCATTGCTATACCCAGAGGAATTTCCAGACCTTCATAACTCCTTGGTCCTTGCTGCCTCCAAAGATGCACAAGACCTGGGATTTCTAGGGTGGTTGCTCTCTACCCAGCCTCTCTGTCCCTGCAGGCTCAAAAACCGTCTACTACAGGAACTAAACACCAACTGTTCAAAGCTTCTCTTCCTCTGTCTAGCCTTGTTGACGCCTGTCCCTATCATTCCTCTTCTCCCCCTGTGCTCTCCAGCCCCAGCATTGCTCTTCTGAGCAACTGTGTGGTTTGCTTTGTCTCCCAGAGAAGTTGTTTTGCGTTGCCAGGGAAGAGGGCCTGTTTTAGGCAGGTCCCTGTGCTCCTGGTGCCTGGGGAGTCCGTGTTCCTCCTGAAAATGCTTTTAAGGACAAGGACCTCCCTCTCCCTCCTGCAGTCCTCGAGGTCCCTTAAATGTGGCAGAATCTCAAAGCAATCTAACGGTGCTTTGGGGAACTTGTGGTTTTGGATGATAACCTGCCCAGGGGCTGCCTTGCCTGGCTGCTAATGTCGGTAAAGACCGTTAGTCTGCACAAAGTGGTAGAGAAAGTGCTCTCGAGGACAGTCAGCTCCAAAGGAGATGCTAGAGACCCAGCTCCACCTCTCTCTTCTCTGGCAGCACTGAGTAGGAAGGATTCAAGCTGGGATGGAAGAGGTCTTGGAAGCGTGATCTCCCAGAGTGTGATGGGAAGCTGTTGCTGTGTTAAGCCTCAGCCTGTCAGCGTAGCTGAGTTTCTCTCTCTGCCTTGCCGGGGCCTTTCTAGCATGATACCTGCCACAATCACAGGTGAAGCTACCGCTTTGCACAGTCTCCAAGTACACCTCAGCGCAAAGAAAATGCTGTGCTGAACTAGAAGTGGCCAGGCACTGCCTCGCCTGAAGGGTAGCAGTAACTTGAGCACCATTTCTGACTGTCACCTAAATTAGCCCCGTGGATGGAGAGTTGCCACGCTGCCTTCCGCCCATCGTTCGTGCAGCCGCTCTCGCAGCCTGGCTGGGCTCAAGGGGACAATCTTCATTTGGAAGCCTCCACCTGACGCGTACTTTCAAAGTCACCCTGTGCCATTGCGGTCTGGAGAGCTGGGGTGGAGTTGGAGGGAGTTTGTGTCCTTCTCTTAGCAGTGGAGCTCTGCCAGGGTGTGATTGATTTTTAACCTGATTTCCAAAGGAAACGGAGCATGTCAGCACACGCGAGTGTGTGCTTCTGCCGTAACTGCCGTGGAGCCCACTTGCTGATTGCCGTCAGAAAGGGCTCTGAGGCCTCAAAGATACTGAGATCCTACAGGTTTCATGAACGTGGAAGTGGGTAGAGGAGAGGGATCCCATTAACGCCTTTGGAAAAGAAATATTCTTGACCCTCGCTGGACACCGGAGAATCCACATGGGACAGCCATTCTGAATGCTCCAGCTGTAGGTAAACCTTTGATAGCACTTGTGTCTTATGAGACCCCAGGGAATTGAGTACCCAGACAGCATCCTCCCTATTGATTAGTTCTGCTGCTCACAGAACAGCTCATTAGTTGATAGCTGTGCTGTTCCACTTTGCAGCATGCCTCGTCCTGCTCCCCACCCCACCGTACTGCTGCTGCGGGGGCTCCCCTGCCTGCAGGAGCCACGGTGCCTGGATGTAACAAAAAATATTCCTGCCCGAGAGGGGCTTGGTGTGTGTCCTCGCGGTCTTGTCTCATCCTCGGCTCTGAAGAATCCCCATCAAGCGGATAAGCATTAGACCAAATGACTTTGCTCTGTGTTAGCTGCCTAGAAAACACTGCACTCAACTTCTGTAGCTGGCTTTCGGCCACGTCGTCGGCCCTGCAGGGAGAGAAGGGTGCTGCTTCTCCGGAGCATTATGTAAAGCAGTTTGATTAGATTTCTTCTGGCATAACAATTAAAAAGATTCATCAGGATCGGAGGTAGAGGCCTGAGAAGCTGGAAGGCTGCTGTCAGGGCTTCTGCTAAAGAACAAATGAGTTTCCTGCACTCAGGAATTAATGGAAAAGGTACGTTTCCCGTGAATTTAAACCTGCCCTGGCCAAGCGCTTTCTTCAGCTGGAGACAAGGGAGCGATGCTTCTTGCTTTTGGCACTTCTTCAGTCAGGTGTGTTGTTTGCAGCAGCCTCAACTAGTAAACTTGAGGGAGAGAGATGGAGAAAAAGTGTTTCCCGGGCTGTGAGTTGGAGGAGGAAGCCTGTTCCCTCTGCTGAAGGGTGCTTCTGTGAAAACACCCCGTCGTTTTGGCAGCTTCTCCGTTTCCGAGGGGTCCTTGTCCTTTGGGAAGTGCACAGCTGGCTTGGGATTCAGGCTGCTCGGAAAGAAACATCTGCTGATTTTGTTTGTTCTTCTCAAAACTCAGCTGTGTGAAGAGTGGAGAGCAGCCGGGGGTGGGAGGGGACGGGGCCAGCCGTGCTCCCAGCACGGGGCCTCTCCTCCCGGCAGCTGTGCCCGGGGCTGGCGCTGCTGCCCCTCTCGGGGGGCTGCGCCTCCTCTCCCCCCCCAGCAGACCCCCTTACCTTAGTGCTCCCACCTTATTTCTCAGTGGCATGCGCTACGTTAGCAAGCACTAACTGCTTGAAGGGGCTTGGGGGGTGGTTACACAGCAGTGCTGCTGGTGGATTTGGGGGGCCGGGGGGAGGATGAATCTACCTGCTTGTTGATAACCAAAACCCTCCTCTGCTGGACCCCTCTCTTTTGGGGGCTAGCGGCGGGGGCACAGGGAAGCTCAGCCCCTAAGCAGGGCCTTGCTATCAAACTGAGACAGCCCCGTCTCGTCTCTGCCCTTCCATTTCCCCACCTCCGCAGTTCTCTGCCTGAGAAACCAGCGCCTTTCCAGTACCCGCCGGGCTGGCCGCCGGTGCAGGATCTGCCCCCGTCCCTGCAGGCCCCCCCACCCGGAGGGTGGCCGGTCCCCCCCAACCTGCAGTGGGGCTGAGGCATAGGGACCCCCGCAGAGGTTGCGCTGGAGATGGACTTCTTCCTTGCCTGCTCTAAGAAAGGGACAGAATTATTTATATACGCTTTTATATCAATAAAAGCCTTCCCCCTTGTTGCGGCCTGCATGTGTCGTGTTATTTCTCACCTGGCAGCCTCCCGTGGGTTGAGCCGGTCGGGCGGTTGTCTCCCTGCCCCTGAAACGGGGATCTGCACTCGGCAGAGCTCCAGCCCCGCGCTGAGGGGCTGTCTGCTGTCGTCTGGAGCGGACAGCCCTCATTTCAGCCCCCATTTCCCGGGGCAGGATCCGTCCCCTCCGACCGCTGCTGTCTGTGCTGCGCCCTGCGCTGCCCGCTCTCAGTCCCGCTCTGCGGCTGGGCTCTATGCGGCTGATCCAGGCCAGGGAAGGAAGCTGTAACCAGGCTTTTAAAATTAATGTTTAATATTTCCTCCAGTGTTTATGACTTATGTTTGCTTCTGTTAAATTCAGTGTGTAAAACTGCTTTGGTTCAGGTACTGGAGCTCCTAATGAAGAGCTTGGGGAGCTCCCGTAAGCCCTCTACTCCTGCTCCCACTATGCTGAAGGTGAGAAGCCAGGAGGGAAAAGTATCCCAAGGTTTCTCCTTCTTCAGGAAACTAAGTAAACAGTGAATGCCGGCGGGGCAAATACCTCCGTGGGTCGCTCCCTGCTATGGGAGCTGGCTAGCCAGGCGCCTGCGCTGAGGGCTTGAGCTGGGAAGGGGCAAGGAGGAACTCCACGGCCCTCCTGCTCGCTGCGGGGCTGCCCTGGGAGCCGAGGGCCGGGCACAGTGGCCGGGGAGGCCAGCCTGCCTGCCTCCAGCTTCTCCTCTTCCTCTGGAAGGACTGCCCTGGAGAAGACTAGAGGGGTGCTTTTAGGGCGCAGCTTTGGTACGGCCAAGCCCAGCCCAGCCAGAGGTAGGCTGAGCCCAGCCGCGTGGCTGCCGCAGTGAGACTTTTACAGAGTCATCTCTCCTCACCAGGAAAGGGCGGGATGAACGAGGCCCTTGGCTTGGCTTTCTCGGGAAGGCTGGTGGGTGCACGGCTTCACCGCAGAGCTGCCGGGCGTGCGGGGGATCCCGGCCAGCAACGTCATGGGCGAGCAGCTCTCCGGCAGCAGGTCTGTCCAGGACGGCTGCACCGGCTGCCAGTGCATTTCAGGTTTGGCCGCGCGTGGGAGGCAGCAGGTCCAGATTCGTGAAGAGCGCAGGCAGGAGCCAGCTGCCTTTGGCCAAATCTCGCCTGGATCGCGCCGGCACTCGGCTGCCGGGGACAGGCAGAGCTCCCGCCTCGGGACGTGCGGGCAGAGCCGTCAGCCTGAGCACGCCCCGTCCTGGGACGCAGCTCTGACACGAGCAGGGGCTGGATGTGACCGCAGCGTGGCCGAGTGCGGAGCTGCGTGAGCCCTGCTGCGGCGGTGAAACCAGCCTTGGCCGGAGGCTGGCTGAGCTTTAAGCCAAATTAAAGGGTGTTTTTATCCTTCCCGGTGTGACTGCGGTTGCTCTGCTGAGCCCTGTGCTTGCTGGTCTTTGGAGAGCGGGAGCCCAGGGCTTGGGCTCAGAGGATGCGGCATCAGCCCCGCATCCTATCCTCGCTTCCCCGTGCAGGAGCCGGGAGGTAAAGAAGGTAAAGAAGAGCACCCGTGTGGCACCTATCGGGGGGTAAATCAGCGTTCCCTGGAGGAAGGGGACCCCTGCCCTGAATGCAGAGGTTGCACCGCTGCAGGAGGCCAAATGGGGGAAAAAACAAACCCCAAAGGGGCTGCGGGGTGCTCAGGAGCGGGGGTGCGGGGTGCCGGGCTCTGCTCTCGGCCGTCGCGGGAGCAGCTTTGGCTGCTCTCTCCAACCTGCTTTGATGTGCATCCCCGCGCCCCCAGTGCGGTGCGGGGGGGAGAGCCCCGGGGAGCTGCTGGGGGGGGGGGGGGGGCTCAGCCCGTCACCCCCACCGCTCCACTGACTTCAAAGGGTGACAAATGGCTTTGCTTCAAGTCTGAGTCACGGCGGCGGCAGCCAGGCCACGCGCGCGGGCACCTTCCTAACGAGGCCACGGCTGCCGCCGCCGCTGCCGGCAGAGGCAAATCAAAGAACAACCGCTCATGTCTCTCCCGCGGACGTTTTGAGGACGGCGGCGAAGCGATGTGCCGGCTGTTTCGCAATCAGCCGTCAAAATACTTCGCAGTTCCTCGCCTGTGTTTGGAGACCCGCTTTCATCAGCCCCCGCGTCCCGTCCCTGCTCCGGTGTGCTCCGCTCCCGGTGTGGTTTGGAGCATCCCTGGGAGGGCGGCTGGTGCAGGAGGTGTTGCTTTACCCAACGCTCACGAGCTTTGCTGCTCCGAAACCGCTCCCCAGATCCAGCTTAAATTTGGTGGAGAAACATGTCTCCGGCCGAGCGGGCTGGAGCACCAGGCAGCTCCCAGGGCGAGCTGCAAAACCGAACTGTAAATGAAAATTACAGTGTAAAACACAAACACAGCCGCGGCCGCTCCGCGCTCTTCCTCGCTCCTGAAGGGACGAGCTGCTCGTGACACAGAAACTCCCAATAAAGCCTGAAAGCCGAGAGCGGGAGCGTTCCCTGCCAAGCACCAGCCTGTCCGGGGGAGGCTGGTGAGGGGGTTTAATTAAAACGGGGTTTTCCTGCAAAACCTTGTGTGATCTCCGGCCGTCGGGGCCAAGCCGAGCGTTGCTTGGAGGGTGTCGTGTATTCACGGAGCCGTGTAACTCCCAGGTACTTGTAGGAGCCTGTAAATTACAGGCTTTTATGGGGGTGTATTTTACAGCATGGTGTCAGGAGATGTAATGATGGCATGTATCACTGCCGGGGACGGGACGCAGCCGGTGTGGGCTAACCCGGGGAAAAAGGCTGTTGGCAGAGAGCTGCACGGCGGGGGGAAAACGCCGAAGCAAGACCAGGGCGCTCGGCTCCTTCCCTTGCTCCCGCGCACCCCCGGGGGACGGCTGGTACCCGGCTCCCAAAGGATGCTGCAGGGACGTGCACGACCCCGTGGGGCTCGGTGGTCCCGGCGGGTCCTGGGTGCCCCCGGGGTGGGGGGTGAGGAGCTGCGGCCCGTTAGTGACGGCACGAGCCAAAGTGCCTTTTATAGAGCAAGAGCCGGAGTAATTTATCGGGAAGCTTTTAGGGAAATGAGCAGCTCCTGGGCCCCTGCCAAGGCGCAGCCCACTGGGCTCTGCCCGGTGTCCTCTGGCAGCTCTTGCTGGGAGAGGAGCGGGGGGACGGGGACGGGGATGGGAGTAGGGATGGGAATGGGGACAAGGATGGGGATGGGAGTAGGGATGGGAATGGGGACAGGATGGGAAGAGGGGTGGGGACAGGGATGGAGACAGGATGGGGATGGGGATGGGAACAGGGATGAGGACAGGACAGGGACAGGGATGGGGAGAGGGATGGAAATAAGGATGGGGATGGGGATGGAGATGGAGACGGGAACTGGGATGAGGATGGGGCAGGGACAGGGATGAGGAGAGGGGACAGGGATGGGGCTGAGACCATCCCTCACTGCATCCAGCACCAGAGAGAGAAATAACCTTTACCAACACTTTCCCTTCCTATCCCAAAACACTTCCCAGTGCTATGGCAGTCTCAGCCCTGCAAACCCCGGGGGTTTTGCTGCCGGTTCTGTTCTGTCCGGCGGGGACCGACGGCAGCACCCGCGCAGGGTCCTTCTCCCTCCCGCCTCCCCTCACCCACGGCAGCCCTGCACCTCCCCGGCTCCTTCCCTCGTCCCGCTGCAGCGCTCGCATAGTAAGATTTTTTTTTCTTTCCTTTCCTAGCGAGCATTTAATTAAATTAGCGAGGAGCATCGCTGTCTCGCAGCAGCCGCAATGAGCCGTCCCCGGCTGCGGCAGAGCAGCGCAAGGCCGGCGTGCAGGGAGCACGGCCGGGACCCCGTGCTGCCCGCCTGCAGCCCGGCTGCTCCTGAATCGGGAGCTGCCATCTCCAAACCTGCCTGAAGAAATCCGTTCTCCCAATTCCCATTAAAATTAATTGAGCAGCTTTGAAAAGCTGAGCTTGGGGGATCACATTATTCCTTTTATCTAATTTTTCTTTTATGTTATTGTATTTTCTAGCAAATTAAATTGTCCTCTTTTTCTTTTTGGCCCCCTTATGTTTATTCACAGCATCTATAATAGACCTGGTTAAAAATATATATGTATATACATATACACACACACATCTCTGAGGCCACATGGCTTCTTTTGGAGATGCCAGTTCATAAAAAATCAAAACTTTCTGCGGGGAGATGGATGAAATTTCATTACAGACACGGAGCCTCCCCCACTTTGCGAGGCAGCCGAAATGATTTCATTGCCGTGGAGCACTTCCCATTTTCATTTCTCATTTGGACGTTCGGTTCAATTTGTTTGATAAATTATACGAGATCAAAAAAAAAAACCACCAAAACCCCAAAAAACCCCAAACCCTAAATCAATAAAACGCAGCCGATTCCTCCTGGCATCCCAAAAACGGAGTGTGTGTGTGTCCCGGTGTTTGGGAGGCCCGTCTGGAGGGTGGGAAATCCCAGGCAGGCGCAAGGAAATGTGTTTTCCCCATGTTGGGGTCAAACAGGGCTCCAGGGAGATGAAGGCTGGGGTTGCCCCAGCCCCGACGCCCCGGGGATGGTCTCCTCCAGCCCCGTTCCCCACGGGGGGGAACCCCCCCGGCACCGCCCGCGGCGGGGGGCGGCAGCCTTGCCCCATACGCTCACGGCACCGAGAGCTTCCCCTGTTTTTATTTATTATTTTAATCTATTTGCCATTAAAAATGCATCATTCGGGGGCTCGGGGAGGGCGATCCATTAGGCAGGCACGGGCCCCCCCCGAGCACACGCAGGCGTGATTGCCACGGTGGTTTGCATGAGCACGGCCGCGTTTCCATCAGCGGGACGGCGTCGCTCAGCACGGGGCAGGGTTACACCCGGGCCAGACCCCACCGTGGCGTAAATCAGGAGTAACAGGGGTGCTTCCCTCCCTGCCAGCCTGGGTGCAGGATCCCCAGCCCGGCCCAGGGATGGTGACCCCCCCGCCCCCGGAGCCTCTCTGAGCCCCCCGTGCCGGCCGGATCCTCGCTCCCCCTGGATTTGCGGTTAAGCCGGGTGAAAGCGCTTTTGGGAAGGCGCTTACGCTGCGTGTTCTCCCCGCCGAGGCGCTTCGTAAGGCAAACGGCCTTAAAACATTTACCAAACGCTGACGTAAAGTATCGGGGCACGGGGACGAGAAAGGGGGAATAAAACCACTCGGCGCTCACACCGATCCCCGGGAAAGGGCAGGATCCACGGCAGGATCCACGGCTGGACCGGGGTGGGGGACATGGGGGTGTACCCCCCCTCCCCCAGCGCTGGCGGGAACTGCTGGGAAGGAACCAGGTCCCCACTGGGGACCCCCCAGGTTTGGGGGTGCTCCAGCCCCCTGGGATGCTGAGGGGCCACGGACCTCCGGCCGTTGCCCGCCTCCCTTGCCAGGAGGCCTCAGTCATACACTGGCAGCGGCTCAGCAGCACCCATGGGTGCTCCCATGGCCCTACACCCACCTGGCACCCATCACCCCACCCCTGCCCCATCGCATCCCCGCCGTGTGCACCCCCCCCCGCATCACCGGGAGCCCCAGCAGCCCAGAGCACTTCAGAAATCCCAGTTTTATTTCAGATCGGAAACAACCAACCAGGAAGAAAGAAAGAAAAAAAAACAAAACCCAAAAACAACTCCAAAGAATGAGAAACGGCCCCAAATCCGAACCAGTCCGGTGCCCAGGTGGGTGCTACATACAGGCTGGGGGGGGGCTCGGGGCTGTGCAGGGCGGGTGGCCCCGGCCAGCACGGGCTCCCTGGCCTCAGAGTCGCTCTCCGGCTTTTCCCAGGGGGATCGGCTCAAAGTGCATCAAGCAGGAGGTCAGCGTCGTCCCCCCGCATCTGGCAGGTGGGGAAACCGAGGCACGGCATGGGGCCGGGGGGGGGCAGGGGGCGTGGGGGCGTGAAATCCAGCCCTTGGCAGCCAAGTCCATGCAAACGCTCCCATCTCGAGAAACCATCTCAGGCGCGTGTATTGCTTAGGGGATGATTTGGTTTTTATCATAAATATAGAGCTATAGACGCTAGTATCGGTGTATCCGACGGGATCCTACGCCCGGGGGGGGCAATCCGCCCCCGGCGCGGGGAGGGGGGCAGCACACGGGGCTCCATGCACGTTACATGCACTTACGGGTTTGGTTTTTTTCTGGCGAGGGGTTTTTTTGTGTGTGTGTGTTTGTGTGTCTTTACCAAAGTTTCCATGTTCTGCAAACAGCCATGCGATCGCATCGCCCCGGGACAGCGGGGACCCGGCGCGGGTCTTCCCCCCACTTCGGGTTTGCCCCCCTCCCGGGGGGTGGAGGGGGGTTTGCGTGTCTGATTTGAATATGGAGATATATATATATATCTATACTCCTCGCTATAGGTGTGGCTCCCCGTCGGTGGCCGGAGGCAGGCGCTCGGGGCGGCCCCGCTACTTCATGCCGCTGCGCAGCACCTGGTTGGCGGCGATGAGCATCACGCTGATGATGAAGGCGATGGCGAAGGCGCAGATGAGGCTCTTCCGCACGCAGGTCTGCCGGATCTGCTGGCTGGAGCAGGCTGTGGGGAAGAGCCGGGGGGGGTTACCCCAATGCCCCCCACTCCCCCCATTCCCCCGGATAGCCGGTGCCATCCCCGTTGGCGTCAGGGCTGGGACGGGTGTTTGGCATCGCCGGCCGCCTGGCACTCACTCTCCACGTCGACGGGGCACTCCTCGGCCGTGCCCATGTGGCTTTCCTCCTCCGTCATGATGATGTTCTCGATGTCCTTCATGGAGAGGTGCTCGCAGAAGGTGTCGTACAGCAGCCGCTTCAGCTCGTCCACCGTCAGCTTCTGCATGTCACACTGCGGGGAGCGGGCAGGGGGGCTCGGGCGGGGCTGACGCCACAGTTTAGGGGGGCACAGTGACACTCTGGGATCCCCCGGCACCCTTGGGTGCTGCGTTTTGGATGGATCTCCCCGTTCTTGGCAGGGAAAGGTCTGGTGTCTGACAGGCACCCGGTGGGTGCTCACGCCATCCGCCACCCCGTGCCGTGGCAGGGACAGAAAAGCTTCAGGCTGGTGTACCCCGACCCTAACGCTTCCACTGACCTGAATCTGGAGCCTGAGCCTGAGCTTGACCCTCACCCTAACCCCAACCCTGACCCCAACCCTAAACCTGACCCTAACCTTGATCCTAAACCTGACCCTGGCCCCAACTCTGACCCCAACCCTAACCCTAACCCTTAAACCAGCTCCGACCCTGACCCTAACCCAGAGCCTGATCGTGAACCTAACCTTAACCCCAACCCTAACCCCAACCTTCACCCTGACCCCGAGCCATCCCCCGGTGCTCTCGGTGCGGGGCTGGGGGTGCTGCCCCCCCCGGGGTGGGAGGTGGGGGGTCCCTACCTTCCAGAAGACGGTGTCGAAGTCCGTGCCGTGGAACTTCTCCGGGATGCCCGAAGTGGACAGCTTGGGCCCCAGTAACGTCACGAACTCCTCGAAGTCCACCTGCCCGTCGCCTGCGGGACACGGAGGCGGCCGTCACCCCCTGCCCGGGCACGGGGGCACGTGTGACACCCCCCTTCCCCCCCCCCTGCCGAAGGGTCCCTATGGGGCTGCTTGGGGGGGGGGACACAGTGGACTCAGTGATGCTCAGATCCCCTGTGCAGCTGGGGGGGTCCTGCTCCAAGCCTCGGTGTTTTTTGGGGGGACCCCACTCCTGGGCTTGACACTGCCTGGGGACACCCTGCTCTGGGGCAGCCTGGGGGCACCCTCTTCCTGGGCACGGCACTTGGGGGGCTCAGGCAGCGCCCAGAGCCCCCCATCCCACCCAGGGGTCACTGATATCCACCCGCGATGGCCCGGAGCAGCAGCCGGTATTACGGGAGCTTGGACTCTTGGACTTCACCAGCCAGGGATCCCCAAACTGGCTGGGGACCCCCAAAACCAGTTGGGGACCCCAACACCAGCTGAGGACCTCCAGCAAAGTTAGGGGTCCCCCAACATTGGCCAGGATGCCCAACGCTGGCTGGGGTCTCCAGTGCCAGCAGGGACCCCAATGCCATCTGGGGACCCCCCAGTGCTATCTGGAGATCCCCATTGCTGGCTGGGGACCCCCAAAACCAACCAGGGACCCCAACACTGAGTGGGGACCTCCAACAAAGTTTGGGGTCCCCAACACCAGCTGGGATGCCCAACACTATCTGGGGTCCCTAGTGCTGGCTGGGACCCTCAGTGCCATCTGGGGACCCCCAGTACTGGCTGGGGACACCCAATGCCATCTGGGGAGCTCCAATGCGAACTGGGGATGCCCAATGTCGACTGGGACCCCCCAATGTTGGCTGAGGACCCTCAACACCATCCAGGACCCCAAACACCAGCCGGAACCCCGATTCCAGCTGGGACCCCAATGCCAGTTGGGGACCCCCGTGGTGGCCGTGACCCCGGGGGGGGGGTGCTGGGAGGGGACGGGGGCAGGGTGCCGCTGGGCTGGCCGTATCCTGCGGCTGCGGAGGATGCTGGTGTCGGGGCTGTCAGGCCAGCACTAACGATGAGTAATGAAGGGAGCGGCAGCTTGGCAGCGCTGCCGGAAAGGCTTTTAAATGGGGGAAAAAAAGGAAACCAATAAATTAACGAGCTCTTTAAGGTCCCGATGAGCGCGGGAGCGACAGGGACAGGCCGACGGCGGCAGCGAGTGCACGGCCAGCCCAGCCCGCTGGGTGGTGAGGGCATGGCCCAGGGTGCAGGATCCGACCCAGGGTGCAGGATTCGGCGCCAGCAGCCGGACCCCGGCAGGTTTGCCGAGCCGGGAGAGGTGCCGTTCCCGCCCGCAAGTTCTCCAGGATCGCTAAATCCTCCTAAACAAAGCTGCAGTGGCGATGATGATGATGGATGAGCAGGCAGCTCCGGGCATGAGGCAGAGCCTGGATCAGGCCCCTCCTGCATCCCGCATCCCACATCGGGTCCGGCAGCCAGCGGGGAAACGGGGCAAATTGGGTGTTTCAACAAAGCAGGGGGTGGGGGGGTCCTGTCCCCATCCCCGTCCCCGTCCCTGTCCCCATCCGGGGTGCCGGGGTCCTACCGTCCATGTCGAGGCGCTGGATGATGACTTCCAGCTCCACCTCGTTGGGCATGTAGCCCAGGGAGCGCATGGCCGTGCCCAGCTCCTGCTTGGAGATGAAGCCGTTGCCATCCCGGTCGAACACCTTGAAGGCTTCGCGGATCTCTGCGGGGGGAGCGGGGATGAGTCCGGCCGCCCCCCCGGCACCGGTACCCCCCCCCAGCCCCGGTCCCCACGGATCTCCCATGGGCAGCGGTGGTGGCCCTAAGGAACCACCCATCCCTCCGGCCGTAGTAGGGTGCCCCTTACAGAGGGGAAACTGAGGCACGGCAGGAGGGGCTGCCACCCCTGCAGGGACCAGAGCCCCCCCAGGGAACACTCTGTGTGTCTCTGTGTGTGTGTGTGTGTGTGCGCGCGTGCGTGTGTGTGTGTGTGTCCTGCTGGGGGGTGTCACGGGCTGGGGTGTGATGGGGGGGGCATACCAGGGTGTGAGTGGGTGATGGGTGTGCACGTGGGTGTGCTGGGGTCCGGGTGTTGGAGGGTGGGGGTGGTTGTGCGGGTGGGGGTACCAGGAGGGGTGTGTAAGGCACACACATGCGCACACACACGCGCACACACACACACACACACACACGGTGTCTCCAGCAGCACGTGGCCCCACAACCTCTCCAAGAAGGGTCTGACCACCCCAGGGGGACACTGATGGACCCCAAGGTCCTTGCTCCAACTCCGGCCACCCACTCGCAGCACCCATCCTGCCCTTGCCACTGCCCAGCCCTCCACAGCCAAAAACCCGGCATCCTACCCCAAAAACATCTTCCTTGGACATGCCTGAGCTCGGGCTGCCCGCCAGAGTGGGGGCTGTGGGGGGGGAGACCCCCACACTGCTGCAGCACCCAGCTGGGAGCATCCCTGCACCCTGGGTGCCCAGTGTGCCAGCACCCTGGGGACTTTGCACCCATCCTGGGGTTACGGGGTGGGTGCCGGAGCCATGCTGCACTTCAGCCAAAAAAATACCAACTCTTGCCGGAGTCGCTTCAGTGTTCAGCCCTCTCCCGTGCAGAGGAAGATGGGATGGAGAGGGGGAGAAAGTGGGAGGATTTGGGGGTTCTGGCTCAAAATGAGCCCCTGGGACACGGGGGCAGATCCCTGCGGGGCGGCAGGGAGAGGCTGCGCCGCGTTCGGAGGGCAGCGGGGAAACTGAGGCACGGCGCTCGCCATGCCACGTGGCTATCGCCCACCCAAAAGCCTCGCGGTGCCCATCGGCTCCATCCCGCCTCCCGCTGCGCTCGGGGCTTCGCTCCTTTTTGGGGGAGTTTCTGCCTTTTTGATGCCTCCCGACACGCGGAGCTCGAACCAGGCTGATGGGAAAGAAAGGACCGGGTGAATTTGTATATCAGGAACACCGGGAAGCCGGGCCGGGATGTCAGTGCCCTCTTCCTTCGCCAGGCGGCAAAGCTGCCGGCACCGGGCAGCGTAAATGTGCGGGTCTTTGCCGGCTGCCGGAGGGCTTCGTGTTGGAGGAGCCCGGCAGGAGAAACGGGGGCTGAGAATTTTGGGTTTTGGGGGGAAAAAAACCCACGTCAGGTTGTGCTATCAATCCCCAGCGCTTGGGGACGTCACTGCCTGGATGATGGCCCATCGGTGACGTCTTCCGAGGTGTTTTGGGGGGGAGTTTTAGGGGGTTTTGGCCTGCCAGCCTGATGGCTGAGCTTCTCCACGGCCGGCATCCCCGCCTGGGCAGGGGGATGCTCCTGGGTCCCCCTGCGCTTGTGGGGAGCCCCGCTCTGGTCCAAGCACCCCCAAAATTCATCCTTCGAGGATGCTCATCCCAAACCGCCCAAAGGTGGTTCCCCGTCACCCTGCTCAGGCTGTTGGGGGGAAAGGCAAGGACATGTCCCGACAGTGGCCAAACTGGGGTCCCAGCAGGGTGTCACGTGTCCGTCCCCCCCCCAGCCAGGGCACCCCGGTCCTCCCCGGCTGAGCCAGCGGCACTCTGCCGCAGTTTGCACCCTGCGTCTTCTCAGCCCCAACGCGGAGCCCCGAGGGGCGGCTGCGGGGCCGGGAGGGCGGCCGGGTGTCACAAACGTCCCCCCAAACCGGAGGGTGACCGGGGGGAGGTGGGAGCGGGTGGCAGCATGGCCCCCCCCCGCAGCGGCGCGGGTGTCTGGCGCCTCGTGGGGGTCACCTTGGGGCTCCCGCCGCTGCCATCGATCCCCGCGGCCACGCGGCGCAGCGGGCGTGCGGCCGCAGGTGGGGTGCTGGGGGGGGGAGCCCTGAGGTGAGAGCACCCCGGGGCCCGTCAGCACCCGTCGGTGCCACGCGAGGCTGGGTGCACCGCCACAACGCCCTGGCGCACGTGCACGCACAGGCGGTGAGTGTGCGCGCGCGCACACACGCTGCAGTGAGGCTGTGCACACGCACGTCGAGGCACAGGCTGCAGCGAGGCTGTGCACACACGCACCTTGCAGCGATGCTGTACTCGTGCGTGCACACACGCACCAACGCCTTGCAGCGATGTACTTGTGCACGCACATGCACACACACCTTGCAGCCGTGCTGTACTTGTGCGTGCACACACATGGATGCACACACACAACCACGTTGCAGCGATGCTGTATTTGTGCACGCACACAAACACCTTGCAGCCGTGCTGTACTTGTGCGTGCACACACACGGACGCACACACAACCACGTTGCAGCGATGCTGTATTTGTGCGCGCACACAGACAAACACCTTGCAGTGACGCACTTGTGCATGCACACACACACAGAACCACCTTGCAGTGACACACTTGTGCATGCACACACACACAGAACCACCTTGCAGTGACACACTTGTGCATGCACACACACACAGAACCACCTTGCAGTGATGCTGTGCTTGTGCATGCGCACACGCAGACACCCACAGAGCCACAGTGCAGTGATGTACTTGTGCATGCACACCCCCCCCTTGCAGCGATGCTGTACTTGTGCATGCACGCACACACACGCTCTCTGCAGCAGTGCTGGGCATATGAACCCATCCTGCTCTGACGCCGTACGTGTGCGCACACAGCCTGCAGCGAGGCTGTACCTGTGCGCACACACGCTGCAGTGATGCTGCCCGTGTGTACACGCACACACGCTCACACAGACACCCTGCAGCGAGGCTGTGCGCGTGCATAAAAATGTGTGAGCGCACACGCACGCCCCGCGTGCAGTGGGGCTGTCCGGAGGTGTGCGTGTACACACTCGTGCACGCACGCACAACCCCTGCAGTGAGGCTGTAAATGGGCACGTAAGCGCACACGCACGCAACCTGCAGAGCTGTGCGCACACACACGCTCTCGCACACCCGGCGTGAGCCCGTGTCCCTGCCTCCTCGGGGCTCCCCGCCAGGCTTTGGGGCCAGAGCCCTCACACCCCAGCCTTGGGGCTCCGTGCCTCAGTTTCCCCACGGGGAGTCCCCAGGGGCTCCAGGCCTGATGCCAAGCCCCCTCCATCCTCTTCTGAAGGCACGGCGGGGCCGTGCGTGGGGTCGCCCCATGCCTCAGTTTCCCCTGCAGTGCCGGTGCTGGGGCAGCGACGGGAGCTGGGGGCCATGGGTGCTGCTTTCCCCAGCAGAGTGGGGCTCCCCGGGGACGCCCCGAGTCGGGGTGGCCTGGGGGTACTGGCAGTGCCCGTCCCGCCGCCCTGGTAAACTTTTGGGGTGGAAAAGGCCATTCTGGTGATAGCGAGCTGAGACCGGCCCCGCTCATCGCATGGGTGGGCAGAGCCCCGGCGGCCGCTCCTCCCGGCCGGAACCCGGTGGCACCGGGGCTGCGTGGGGCTGCCGTGACCCGGGTGGGGTGACACGGGTGACAGCCACCCCCGGGGCCCCCCGCGCCGCCAGCCACTGTCATATTATGACAGCGGGGAGGGTGGCCCCGCCACGCCGGGGGAGGGGGGGTCCAGCCCCGCGCCGCCACCGCCGGTCCCTGCTGTGTCATATTGTCACAACGGCGACACCGGGGCCGGGACCCCCCCCTTCCCCCCCTGCCGCCACCCTCTCCCGCTGCCCGGCTCTCTCCCATGCTTTCCTTCCTCCCCTCCTCCTCCTCCTCCCCATCCATCCATCCATCCGCATCCCGCTCGCCTTGAACCTCCCCACTGTGCCGGGGAGGGGGGGTGGTGGGGTTGGGGGGGGGGACGGCGCACCCCAACCCTCCCCGCAGCCCGCACCCCACACGGGATGGCCCCCCCAGCCCCCAGCCCCCCCCCCCCAGCCCGCTCACCCTCCAGCTCGTCCTCCGGGATCTCCACGGGGTGCTGCTCGGCGAGGATGTTGGGGATGGTGTAGATCCCCCGGTACATCAAAGCCGCCGTTACCGGGTGGAAAGGCATCTTCGGGGCTTCCCAAAAGCCAAAGTTTAAACCCAAATCTCCTCGGCGGAAGGTTCCCCAGCCGGTACCGGGGTACGCTAACAACAAGTTACCGGTACCCGCCGCCCCCGCCCGGCACCCACCGGCCAGGGGCGGGGGGCCAAGGCGGGCGGGCGCTCCCCGTCCTCCGGGGCCGGTGGTGGGACGGGGCTGGCGGCGGAGCCCCCCCCTCACCGGGGAATCAGGGCGCGGGGGGGGGCCGCGCCGGAGGAGGCTGGGGGCGGCCCGGTGCCCCCGCGCACATGCCCGCCCGAAGTGGAAACGGGAGGCGAAAGCATCCAAGCACCGGCTAAATCCCGGCGGCGGCGGCGGCGGCGGCGGCGGCGGGGGGGACGGGGCTGGCCATGCCGCTCCGGGCCCCCCCCCGCCCAGCTCCGCCAGCCCCGGGCCGCTCACAGCCCCCGGGGGGCCGCTGTCACCGGGCCACGCTCCCCGGCGGGGCCCGGCATGGCGGGGCCGAGGCCGAGGGCGGCCTCTTCTTCTTCTTCCTCCCTCCTCCTCCTCCTCTTCTTCTTCCCCGTTAAGTGTCCCGGGCAGGGCCGGGGCTCCGTTCCCCGCCGCTGGCTCAGCCCCCGCCGCCGCGCACCCGCTCCCCCCCCGCCACCGCCGCCGCCGCCGGCAGACGGAGCATCCTCGGCCGCGGCCCCGGGGAAGCGGCGGCGGAATCCGGGGAGAAACGGCGGGGCCGGGCGGGTTTTGAATGGTCCCGCCTGGCAAATGGGGCTGGGGGCGGGAGGGGGGGCGGGGGGGGTGGTGCCTCCCCCCCCCCCCCGGGCGGGGGAGGGGGGGGAAGAGGGGGGGAGTTGCGGCAAAGAGGGTGTCACAGCCACCCGTGAACGTCCCGGGCCGGATCCTGCCCCGGTGGGGCTGATGGAGGAGCGGGTGCTGCCGGAGGGGCTGGGGCACCCGGCTGGGGTGGGTGCTGGGTGGTGGAGAACGGCAGCCCAGCACCATGGTGGTGCCAGCGCCAGAGATGGGGGGGCCCTGTGGCACCCCGTGTCCGGGCAGTTGTCACCCCAGGGTCCCCACATGCAGCACCCCATGCCCAGGCAGTCATCACCCTGAGGTCCCCGTACTTGGCACCCTAGGCTGCCGTCACCCCGAGGTCCTTGCACACAGCATTCCAGGCTGCCACAACCCCGAAGTCCCCACACACGGCACCCCATGCCCAGGCAGTCGTCACCCTGAGGTCCTCACACACAGCACCCCAGGCCGTCATCACCCCAAAGTCCCTGCACACAGCACCCTGGGCCAGGGCAGCCGTCACTGCAAGGTCCCCACACATGGCACCCCATGCCCAGGCAGTCATCGCCCCACGGTCCCCGTACTTGGCACCCCAGGCTGCCATCACCCCGAGGTCCCCACACACGGCACCCTGGCCCAGGCCAGTCATCACCCCGAGGTTCCCAGGGTGCTGCGAGGTGGCAGGGACACCACAGCCGGACCTCCTGCTCCCGCACCAGGGCAAAAATGAGCCGTGGAAGAGGAGCGAAGCGGGGCCGGGAGTGAAGCCCTCCATCCCCATCCCCGTTTCCAGTCGCCCCCCACTTCCCCCCCAAGCCGTGATTATATTTTTCACCTTATTTCTCACTTTTTGTCATTGATTAATCAGCGTTGGGCTCACGCGCCGGGGCAGGACCCCCCTGTGCCACGTCCCCGCGGCATCCTTGTCCCCGTGGCATCTGTCTGCGGCCCGGTACCCGGGCAGGGATGCTGCCCAGGATCCGGGAGCTCTCTCCTCCCAAGTCCCACTGTCCGCCTTGCCCGGCTTGTCTCCCTGGCTGGGGGTAGCCCCGGCAGACCCCGGCCCGTCGGGAGATGGGGGTCACGGTGTCCCCCATGGCCCGGGTGCCATCTCTCTGGCTAGGGACGGTGGCACGGGCAGGCTGCCGAAGCCCCTGCTCCCCGCCGGAGGCTGCCTTTGGAGGTGCCGTGGTGGGAGGGAAGGGGTTGGGGGCAAGAGGGAAAATGTCCCCAGAGCCGTAACAGGGTGGGAAAGAGAAAGGGAGACGGTCGGCACCTCTCAGGTGCTCCTCCGAACCCCAAAGATGCTCGAGAGTGATGGGGAAACTGAGGCACAGCTGGACGGGCTCCAGATGTGCTTCTCGTGTCGGGAATGTCACAAGAACCCCCAAAATTTCAGAATCGGGTTTCTGCCGCTCCAACCCCTTCATTAAAATCCCCCCCCCGGGATCCCGCAGCCGCCCCGGCCACGTGCTCAGCCTCGGCCGTTGCCTCATTCAGTTCACCGCTGCCGGGAATTTTGGGGCAGACGCCAGCTCCAACCTGCCCCTGCTCTAAACCTCCCACCTCTGGCGGCAGCGTCAGCCGGCACCCCGCTCCGGGGCTCCCCGAAACCCATCGCCCTTCCCCGGCCGCCTCCCGGCAGCGCTGCCTGTGCAGCCGCCGGTTGCTTTTAACCAGCTGGGGTCCCCTTTAAGCTATTTTTTAGCTGGGAGAAAATTTCCTTCTCCGGCGACGGAAAACCATCACGGCCGCGCTCCCGAGCTGAGGAATTTCAGGGATGATCAAATCCCCGATGCTGCGGGGTGTCGGCCTCGCAGGGCAGGATCCTTCCTCTGCGGGATGTCACGGCTCCGGGGGTGGCTTTTTCCAGCTCTGATAAAACTTCATCCACCGTCGGGGTTCGGGACGGTGTTGGGGCACACGGGGAGTCTCCAGTGTCTAATACTGCGGCTGAGCTCACAGCACGGCCCTGAGGGGGAGGAGGCTGATAATAATAATAAGAAGAAGAGACTTTTGGGGAGAAAGAAACCCAAAAAGGCAAAGCAGCCTCAGTGAAAATCTCCTCCTTTTTCCTTAGCGGATCAATTTGCTCCTCAATGCTAACGAAGTTGCCCTCCCAATTAATTCTCCGTTCGCTCACCGGAGGCCCCCCGGGGTGGAAACTCATTAATTTCTCACCGCCCAAACCCCGGCAGGAATAATACCGCAAATTTCTGGGCTTTTCCCCACAAATCCCCCCCCCAAAGGAGATCTCCGCGCTCGGCAGCAACGGGGACCTGTCGGAGCATCCTTCCCCGCGGATGGCGGAGGCAGGCGGTCCGTCCCGGCTCCTGCTGCTTCATCCCTGGGGATGGAGGGCGTGAGCACGCGGCGGCACGGGGGAAAAGTGAGAATTAAACAACGGCTTAATTGCATTTGAAGTCGTGATTGGTTTTTTGTTCATCAGGGATCGTCGGCTCTCAGTGTTTTCCCTGAGCCCAGCCGGAGACCCCCATCCCGCTTGGCCGCACCGCTCTCTTCCTCACGGGATGAAGGCTGGGACCTTCCCCCGGTACAATCCGCGCCGTCGCCCACCGCTCTGCCCCGCAGCCCCTTTGCTTCAATTTCCTCACTTATTTTGGGGTGAGAAGCTCTGAATTGGTTTCCTCAGACCTCAGTCCTGAGATGATGGGGCGGAGGCAGCGGCGTCCCCAAACCCCAGGGATTTCAGCTGAAAATCCCAGCCACAGCCGGGTGATTTACACGTTTCCCCACACCGCTGGGACGTTGCAAATGTTCCTCTTCATAATTCTCCCGTTCTTTTATTAGCGGTTCCTCTTCACAAGCTTCCCTTTATTTTATTAGGGGCTCGGGCCAGCCTCGCCAGCAGGTCAGTGCCACCTCTCCCCGCCATCCCTTCGTCCCTCCCGCGACGGCAGCACCTTCCCGACACTCCCGGGCGGTACCCTCATTAGCTGAGCCCACTAACGAGGCGGGAGAAGCGCGATCCAGGCCTGGCATTTGGCCCCTTATTTGCGGCTTTGCGAGGATCTCGCTCTCGAGAGCGCTTGCTCCCGGGTTCGCATCCCGACATCAACGTCTTTATTTCTCTCAGGAAGGTTGGAGGGGGGGGAATTAAAAGGAATAAAGCCGTGCTGGCACAGAGGCGGTGCCGATTTATCTTTAATTTAATCTTCTCCTCCTCATTTATTACGGAGCGTGCTTCCGCAGCCTCCCCTGGCAGGGCTGAGGGGCCCTCCTCGCTCCCCGCCGTCCCCCTGCCCAGCAGAGACTCCTGTGCCGGATTCTTTCCCTGCCCTGAGCGTATCCTGCCGGCTCCATTTATCCGGGTGTTTGCAAGTCCGGTCTCTGCCTCGTCCCCACTTGAAATTCCCAATTGTCTTTGTGGAGGAGAGAGGGAAGCTGCCAGGGATGGGATGGGGATGGAATGGGATGGCATGGCATGGGCATGGGATGGGGATCCCTCACAGGGGATGGGATGGGATGGGATGGGGATCCCTCACAGCGGTGGGGATGGGATGGGATGGAATGGGATGGGGATGAGGATGGGGATGGAGATGGGGATTGGAATGGGATGGGGATCCCTCATCAGGGTGGGGATGGGGATGGGGATGAGGATGGGGATGGGAATGGGGATAGGGATGGGGATCCCTCACAGGGGATGGGATGGGATGGGATGGGATGGGGATGGGGATGGGGATGGGGATGAGGATGAGGATGGGGACAGAGATGGGGATTAGAATGGGATAAGGATCTCTCAAATGGGTGGGGATGGGGATAGGGATGGGGATGAGGATGAGGATGGGGATGAGGATGAGGATGAGAATGAGGATGGGGATGGAGATAGGGATTGGAATGGGATGGGGATCCCTCGTCAGGGTGGGGATGGGGATAGGGATGGGGATGAGGATGGGGATGGGAATGGGGATAGGGATGGGGATGGGGATCCCTCACAGGGGATGGGATGGGATGGGATGGGGATGGGGATGGGGATGGGGATGGGGATGGGGATGAGGATGGGGACAGAGATGGGGATTAGAATGGGATAAGGATCTCTCAAATGGGTGGGGATGGGGATAGGGATGGGGATGGGGATGAGGATGAGGATGGGGATGAGGATGAGGATGAGGATGAGGATGGGGATGGAGATGGGGATTGGAATGGGATGGGGATCCCTCGTCAGGGTGGGGATGGGGATAGGTACGGGGATGAGGATGAGGATGGGGATGGGAATGGGGATAGGGATGGGGATGGGGATCCCTCACAGGGGATGGGATGGGATGGGATGGGATGGGATGGGGATGGGGATGGGGATGAGGATGGGGACAGAGATGGGGATTAGAATGGGATAAGGATCCCTCAGATGGGTGGGGATGGGGATAGGGATGGGGATGAGGATGGGGATGGGGATGAGCATGGGGATGGGGATAGGGATGGGGATGGGGATCCCTCACAGGGATGGGATGGGGATGGGAAAGCCCACGGGGATGGGGAAACCTGGCAGGGATGCGATGGTGCAAACCTGGGCTGGGTGCCCTCAAATCCCCAGGACAACCCCATGGATAACTCACCCCGGGGCAGTGCGAGGATGCTGGGGGGGGGCGGTGACACCACAGTGTCCTTCGGGATATAACATCGCTCACGCTGAGCACAGGGAGGGGACGTGAGCGGTCCGGGGTGGCCATTGTGTCATTTTAAAGTCACCCGCTGGCACGGAGCCCTCGGAGGCGCCGGAGGCATCAATCTCCCGGGGCCGGTGCTGTCAGCTGGGTATTTAGTGAAATGTTTCTTAAATGAACGCTTGATGGAAGAAGAGGGATGGCTGCAACGTACCGAGCCGCAAGGTTATCCCTGCCGCTGCGCCGGCTGCCAGCTCCCAGCGCCCGCTATTAAACCCGGGGAGGGCGGCTGCGATAACCGGCCGGGGAGGGTTTGGGAGCTGCCACCCGGCGCGGCTCTGGCCGTTCCTGCACTGGGATGCATTTCGGAGCAAATCACACCCGTGATGGGGGAAACGCCAGGCAGAGCTCCAGGCAGCGGGTGCAGGCAGGGAGGGAAGGGAGGACGGGAAAGGCTCGGAGAGCCCCATTTAATTTGGCTTTGCAAGGGGGAAAACAGCCCCTCTGTGGGAGGAAGCAAGGCTTCTGCTTAGGAGAAATTTTTCTTTACGAAAACCAGGAAAATTTGAAATGAGCCTGTTCTTCGCATCCCTCCGAGCGGATGCAGCCCAGGATGCCGAGGGCAGTGGCGACTCCACTTGCCAAGAGACCAAGCGGGGAGGTAACTCCTGAAGACCTCAGTCCAGGACCTTCTTAAACTCATTAACACCATAAAAAAAGATCCGGGGGAAGCGCAGCCTGCCCGGGAAGGTGTGCGGTAGCACAGGCTGGGATCCGGCTTTTCGAAAGGGGCGCACGAGAGGGGAGTAAAGGAGAGGGCTCTGGCAGAGCCGTGCTTGGCCCCAGAGGCACCACGCAAGGGTGAAGCCACCCCAGACCCCCCCTGGCTGACCTTCAGCCCGTGCCCTCAGTGCCAGCGGCAGGAGGAGGCATGAATGTAACAAACCCCACGGCACAGCGCCCGTGCATCTGTGACACGGGCGGGCACCGGTACTGGGCACGTCACTGAGCGGCTTTGCTTTGCCACAGCCGACGCTGAAGTCAGACTCCAAAACAAAACCCTTGGCTGAGCGTTAAGGCTGTTTGGAAACGGCTTCCACGCCTCCCTCGCGGCATCCCTGCGGCCTTTTCCTCTCTGTACGCACCGCCCCACCAACCCTCCTTGCAACGAGTTTTGCCTTCAGGACACGGTTGTGCTGGGCCAGGCTCTGCCTCCCATCCCACCGTCAGCACGCAGGCGATGCTCACCAGGAGACACCAGCAATCAGCCGTGCCACACCGGCACAGCGACCTCAGGTAGCCACACCAGCTCCGTCTCTCCAGGATGCTGTGAGCTGCTGCCCCGGCATGCCCTGGTACCATGATGCCAGCATCTGGTGGTACCCGGTGCCATGGTGCCAGGACCCGGTGGTACCCAGTGCCACGATGCCAGGAGCTGGTAGTACCCGGTGCCATGGTGCCAGGACCCGGTGGTACCCAGTGCCATGACACCAGGAGCTGGTGGTACCCGGTGCCATGGTGCCAGGACCCGGTGGTACCCAGTGCCACGACACCAGGAGCTGGTGGTACCCGGTGCCATGGTGCCAGGACTCGGTGGTACCCAGTGCCATGATGCCAGGAGCTGGTAGTACCCGGTGCCATGGTGGCAGGACCCGGTGGTACCCAGTGCCACGACGCCAGGAGCTGGTGGTACCCGGTGCCACGATGCCAGGACCCGGTGGTACCCAGTGCCACGACGCCAGGAGCTGGTGGTACCCGGTGCCATGATGCCCAGGCCAGGCGGCACCCAGCACCACGACGTCCAGGCCGGCAGTAGGCAGCCTCCCGGCAGGGCTGTGAGGATGCCCGGTGCCCCCGCAGCAGGTGATGCCGTGGCCGGGCAGGAGGAGGCGATGGGAGCGGGATGCCAGCATTCCCATTCTGGATCCGGCCCCAGGGCTCCCCGAGCAGCGATGGCAGCAGATGCCTGGGGAGGCCGGGAGGGATGATGCTGCCTGAGGGGATTAATAGCGGAGGGAAAATTAACGGCCAGAGTGAAGGGGTGGGATCCTGGCCGGCAGGATCCTGGCCGAGGCAACGTCTCCTTCCTCAGGGCCGTGTCCCCATCAGGGCCAGCCACGCGCTCGTCGGCAGCGCCGGCTCGCTCTCCTCCGTGCCCGGAGAGATATCGGCCCTTGCGCTCTCAGGGCAGCAGCTCACGAGCTCTCCTGGGCAAGCACTGGTCCTGAGCATGCCGTACGGTCCTACACCAAACCACACAGTCCTGCGACCCGCCGCATGGTCCCACGTCCTGCCGCGTGGTGCTGCAGCAGACTGCGAGGTCCCACTCCCCACCGCGTGGTCCTGCACCAAACCATGTGGTGCTGCAGCCTGCTGCACCATCCTGCACCAGACTGTGTCATCCTGCGGCCCGCTGTGGGGTCTGAGTCCCATTGTACAGTCGTGCAGCCCAGCACCCTGTCCTGCACCCCATCGCATGACCCTGCACCTCACCATGTGGTCCTGTGCCCCACCATATGGTCTTGCAACCCATCGCATGATCCTGCGCCCCGTCACGTGGTCTGGTACCCTTGCTGCGTGGTCCTGCACCCCATCACACAGCCCTGCACCCCATCACACGGCCCTGCACCCCACTGCGTGGTCCTGCACGCCATCACACCTCGCCCAACATCCCCCCGCTCGGCCCGAGCAGCCTCCGGCGATTCATCCTCCGCTCGCAGGGAAACCGTGGTGGCTGGAGCAGCTCCACGTGCTTTTTATTTTATAGCATCCATATATTATCGGCTCCCCGGTGCTCTGCCTCGGTGGCTGAGTGGGCACCTCTGGTACCAGCCAGAGGTTTCAGCTCCGGAGCTGTGGCTTCCCCGCTGGCAATCCTCCCTCTTAGCCCGTTAAGCCCCTAATTAAACCGACAAGACACACGTCGGGCTTTTAATTACAGCTTTGCGGCGGCTGCCCCAGGGGAGGTGTCGGGGCAGGGGGAGATGCACCGAGCTGGCCAGGTCTCTGCCGGGAGCAGGGCGGCCCCGGGTGCCATCCCCCCAGCGAGGCTGCCTCTCCCCTCTCCTCTCCCTCCTCATTTTTTTCTTTCCTCTTTTTCTCCCTGGAAGACAAAGGGCCGGGAAGAGGGAAAGGTGGAGGGATGCAGACGGCAGCGCTCTGCCGGCCATCAGCCCGCGCCGGCGGTGACGGATGAGGATGGATGCGGGCAGTGGGGACGGCGTGGGGCTGGCAGCCACCGGCCAAGGAAGGAATAAGGCCCCCACGTCCCCAGGATGCTGTCCCCAAAGAGCAGGACCCCGGCCGGCTTTGACCCTGAGGAGCAGTGTTTTACATTGTCATCCTGCAACCCAGACCTGAACCACGTGGGTGCTGAGCACCCATGGGTGCCTCGAGTTCCCCAGGGTGCCTGACAGCAGGGATGGGGTGTCCCATCAGCTGCACCCCACCCTGTGCTGGGTCCCATTGCTGGTGGGCAGAGGGTGACCCCGCAGAGCCGCCCGCAGCCCTGGGGTGCCCCGGTCCCCCCAGCTCCAGCCTGCACCCACGGTGGCCCACGGCCCGGTGCCCGCCGTGCTGTGCCATGCCGTGCCAGCCTGCATCCATTAAGTGGTGAGTCAGAGCCGGGCCGATGCTGACTAACGCCCGCATGCCGGCTCCGAGCACCCATCCCGTGTGCCAGGGCGCCCGCTGCACCCTGACATCGCTGGGGTGCACGAGCGCACTTCCCTGCTTCACCTCCCCAGGCAACTACACCTCCCTGGGCAGGCACACCCCGGGTGCGGGTGTCCTTCTCTTGCACAAGCACACTTCCCCTATGGAAACGCCCTTCCCTTGTGCACACACTCCCTTAACGCAAAAGCATCCTGCGTGCAAACGCAATTCCCTTGTGCAAACGCACACCCCGCGTGCAAATTCTCTTCCCTTGTGCGCACATACCCTTAATGCAAAAGCTTCCCTCGTGCAAATGCACTTTCCTCGTGCAAATGCATGTCCCTTGTGCAAATTCTCTTCCCTTGTGCGCACATACCCTTAATGCAAAAACTTCCCTCGTGCAAATGCCCTTTCCTCGTGGAAATGCACGTCCCTTGTGCAAACGCACGTCCTACGTGCAAACGCCCTTCCCTAGTGCAAGCGCCTTCCCTCGTGCACACACGCTCCCCGTGCGAGCCCACACGTGCAGGAGCTCCCCAGGCCCCTGCGGCCGCCCCCAGCCCTGCCCGGGGGTTTGCCAGTGTCCCCCTCGCCCCCCAATCCTCCCCTCACCCCTCTGAGACACCCAGCGCCGGGGCAGCACCCCGGGATGGGGGGGGGGGGCAGCTGGGGGTGCGGAGCAGCCATCAGGGTGGCAGCCCATGAGTTACGGGCCGGGGGAGGCCACGGGTGCTGCCTGGACTCCAGCACTGCGGGACGAGGCCGGCACACCGATCGGCAGCCCCTGGAGCCAGACGGCCACGCTGACGCCATCCCTGCCTCAGTTTCCCCATCCGTCCCCACTGCCCCCCCCCCGAAGGCCTTTTCCTGGCGGGTTTTGCCAGCCAAAGCCGTGCACATTTTGGGTGGGCACCGAACCAGCACCCTGACCCCCCGCCCAGGGCTGCTGGCGCTGGCCTGGACACCCGTGGGCCACCCGGCGTCCCCTCCGCCTCGGTGGCAGCGGTGACCCCCCTGTCCACAGGTGCCGTCCCGCTCACAGCCCCGGCTTCTCGGTGTTTTCTTCTTTTTTTTGAGAGTATTTAATGGTTTGAAAGCGAAATAATGTGAGTCGAGGAGGCTTTGAAGGGCTCTGTCCGGAGGGGCTTCCCGCCGCGCCGCCCAGCCCCGGCCCCGGCTCGCTGCTACAAGCGGCTTTTTGGGGACAGGGACACACACACACACAAGCAACAAATCGCCCTTATCCGAGCGCTGGGCACGAGCCCGTCCCCAAGCCAACGCCAAAGCCACCTCCACCGTTAAAGCGCACGGAGAACCGCTGCCGAAATGCTCAGCTGCTGCCTCGGGTTAGCAAAAAAACCCCCAAATATTTCCTTCCCGAGGAATCCGCGGCAGGAGGAAGGCGCTGGGAGAGGTACACGGGAAACGCTGTTTGATGGTTTGGGGTTTTTTTTTCCCTTGGGCGAAGTCATCTCAAGCCAACCCACACCCCCTCCGCCGCCGCCTCGGCTCTGACGAATTTAATTTCGCTAAAAAGGAAAAAAATCAGAATGAAATCTCCTTTGAAAGCGGAGGAACGGCCCAGCCTGCGGCACGGGAAGGCAGGGAGCGCTGGCACGGGGCTGCCCGCTCCAGCACGGGGGCTGCACGTGTGCAACGCTGCCAGCGTGAGAGGCTGCACATGTGCAACGCTGCGAGTGGGAGGCTGTGAGCGTGCGAGGCCCTGAGCATGCGAAGCTGGGAGCACGGGAGGCTGCAAGTGTACAAGGCTGCAAAAGCGTGCGATGCCGTGAGCGTGCAATGCTGCGGGTGCGTGGTGCTGCGAGTGTGCGGTGCTGCAAGTGTGCAACGCTGTGAGCACGTGGGGCTGCAGGCGGGCGATGCAGGGAGTATGCAACGCTGTGAGTGTGCAAGGCTGCAAGCGCGCGATACTGTACGCACGCCAGGCTGCAAGTGCGCAATGCCGTGAGCGCGCAAGGCTGCAAGTGCGCAATGCCGTGAGCGCGCAATGCTGCGGGTGCACGGTGTTGCAAGTGTGCGAGGCTGCAAGTGCGCAGTGCCGTGAGTGCGCGGGGCTCCCGGTGTGCACGGCCCCTCTGAGCGAGCAGGGGGACCCCTCCCACGTTGGAGGGGACGAGGAGATCCCCCCGCGCTGGATCCGGCACCGGCTGCGCCCAGCGCATCCCCCTGCGCTGCTGCCCCGACCCCGGCATCACGGCCTGGGCTGGGAAAAGCCCTTTGGGCTTCGCTTTGGGGCCGAATCCCCCGGCCAGGGGCTCTGCCTGTCCCTCGCAGGCAGCGCAGGCAGCGCAGGCAGCACAGGCAGCGCAGGCAGCACACCAGCTACATTACTGACACCGGTGGCTGCGGGCAGCACTCCCACCCCGCGTGGGAAATCAGGTCACCCTCCGCTTCCCTGGCCTGCTGCCTCCCCGCAGCCCCGAAATCTCTCCCGTTTCCCCATCAGCATCCCTCTGCCAACCCCCCCCACCCCCCCACCTCCATCAGCTTTGCTTAAAACAACAAAAAAAGGGGAAAAAATACCCCCCCAGCCCACTCACTTCTCGGAGGGGACCAGAGCCCTCGCCAGGAGCTCCGTTTAATCTCCCGGGGTTTTGCTGCCGGTGAGCAGATAAACAAGCGCATCCATCGCTGAGTGCATCAAGTCGCAGCGGGGCTGGGGGGGCCGGGAGCAGCCCCCCGGCGTCGGGTCTTGCCCGGTCTCGGGGTGTTTGGCACGGATGGTGGTTTGGTGAAGCCTCACTGGCAGCCCCAGCTCGGGGCCGGCAGCTCAGCCGGGTCCCCGGGTCCCCCAAGGGGTTTTATCGGTAATTAATTAAAAAATGGAGGTCAATGCAGCGTATCGTTTATTTATTCCAGGCAGGCTGAGATCAGGCAGCGTCAGGCAGAGCCCCAGGGACGGCAAACATGGGGCTCAGCCCCCCCCGGGGCACCCCAAACCTCGGGAGGGAAAAGGGCACCCCGCTGATGAAGGAGCCCCGAGGTACCGGGGACAGCGGGACCCCCGGAGCGATGGGGAGGGGGAAGGCACCCCGGCCCCGCAGGGAGCTGCCGGAGGGATCCCAGGGCCGCAGCCGTGCTTCCCATTAAAACCTCCCCCTGCCGTTAACTGCGGCAGCGAAGGGCTTCGCGAGGTTTTTCCCAAAGAAAAAAGACCAAACAAGTCCCAGCTCCCCCTCCTAGTCCTTTGAATTTTTATTAAAACAAAGGAGAAAACCGTTATTTCTTCCGAGTACAACAGTCCAGGGGAACGGGAAAGCGGCTGCGCCAGGCCACAGCCACCCGAATCGCAGCCACGCGCGGGGAGTCGATCCGAGGCAGCGCGGTTTTAAATAAAAAGGGTTCAGGACGCGATCTATGACACGTCGAGCCCTGGGCTGACCCTCCGGCCAACTCCGGTGTGGCTGTCGGTCAGGTGAGGTTGTGGGAAGGAGGAATTGGGGGTCCCGAGGGGATGCGGGGGATGCCCGGGGCAGCACCGGCTCCATTAAAGGATAAATCGCAGCTGGAAGGGAGGCTTCCCCCTCCGGAGCGGAGGGCAGGATTTGGGATGGAGGCACAAAGGAAAGATCAGGGCATCCCCGTTCCCCCGCAGCCGCCACCGCCGGGGGGTCCGAGCTGCGAGCAAAGGCACCCGCTTAAGGACAGGCAGGAGCAGGCAGCCCCAGCGCTCGCCTGCCAGGACACCGGCAGCCCCTGGCTCAGCCCGGGGAGGCTCGGAGGAGCCTGGGGGGGCCCACGCCGCGTTAGGGGGTGTCAGACCTGGGCACCCAGCGAAAGCCCGGCCCTGAGCCCCCCAAGCCCCCCTGGCCTCAAGCTGCCCAGGTTTGTCACAGTTTGCAAGAAAAAAAAAAGGTTGCATTTGGTTGGCACTAGCTGTTCTCCTGCTCCTTATCCCTTGCAGAGGAGGAGGAGGAGGAGGAAGAGGAGGAGGAGGAGATCTTCCTCCCCACCTCCTGCCCCTGCCTCCTCTCCCCAGAGAAGCAGCAGCCCTAATCCCCACAGACCGAGGTCCCTGCAGCCGCTGTAATCCCGCTCCCTGCCCGCCTGCCTCCCACCTCTGCCGGGCGCTGGGAGAGCCGGCGCGACGGCCCCTGATTTACAGCACTCTACTAGAACATGCTCTGTGTTCCTAATGGAGCTCCAGGCACCGCCGGCGTGGGGCTCCGGGGCCAGAACGCCGCTGCCGGCAGGAGAAGGCAGCCCGGAGAGATGGCATCCCTGCCAGGGGAGACCCTTCGGCACGCTCCTCCGCTGGCTGCCAGACTGGGGGGCACGGCCGCAGCCCCGATCCCGGCACCGGGGGAAAGCCTGGAGGGCCAAGCCAAAAAACTACGCTAGAAAAATAAGAAAAAGGCTGGGGAAAAAAAGGAAAAAAGAGGGGCAGGGAGGAGGATGAACGGACACTACGCTAGAGAACGTCACACAGTCCGTGGGCAGCCGGGCCCCGAGTCCGTCGGCGTGCAGAGGCTGGCAGCACCCAGCGGGGACGGGGGGGCGATGCCCGGCTCCCCGGTCCCGGTTGGGGCACGCCGGTCCTGGGGGAGAGGTTCCGGCTGGCGGGGGAGCCAGCCGGCAGGCAGCAGCGGTGCGGAGCGGCTGGTTGCTTCCTAGAGCTCCTCGAAGAAGGCCACGCGGGACTTGGTGCTCTGTAGGGTGAGCTGCAAGAGAGCAGAGGGGGCGGCTGAAGGGGGACGGGGCTGACCCCCTTCTTCCCGCAAGGCACCCAGCCCCAGCTTCACACACCCCCCCCAGCCCCGGGCAGGGTACCGGGGAGCTGCCGCCTTAATCCCCTCCTGGCCCAGCCCCTGCCTTTCCGAAAATCCCAGGGAAGGCAGAAGCAGGGATGTCGCGGATGATGAAGGCGAAGCGGAGGGCAAGGGGAGGCAGGCTGGGCTGGGCTGGGGGAGCGCGACCGCTCTCTGCTGCCGACACCACCTTTCCCCCAAGCAAAGGCTGCCGAGGAGCTACAGATTCAAGCAACGTGATCAGCGGCCCTGCAAGCTTTCAGGTTGTGGGATACGGAGGAGCCCGGACCAAAGGTGCCAATCCTGGGCATGGGAATGGGCCCTTGGGTGCAGCGTGCTCCGTCCTCTCCTTGCCCTGACCGTGGGGGAACGCACGGGGCTCTTGTAAAGCTGGAGGAGAAACAATCTCCATCAGCTGAGGACAGAGGGAGAACCACGCTCGTCTCAACCCACAGCTTCCCCAAAGCCAGCCGGGTACGTGTAACCTCTGTCACCAGTTAGGGACCATCCTCTGTCCCGTGCTCATGTCCAAGCTCAACCCATCACCCTTGATGGGACGAGCACGCGTGCCCGGTGTGGTCCAAGCAGCCACAACGTGGCTCGCCACCACCGTCCCAGCACCCGCCTGGGGCTGACGCCTTCCCCCTGCCCCAGGACCTCACCCCAGACCTACTCCCTCCATCCCGCAGGAGGACGGAGCTGGAGAGCCCTCGCTCGCAGGACTGTGTCCTTGGAGCCAAGGCTCTGCAGGACTTGGAAACCCAGCGCAGAAAAGCTTTTTGGAGCACTAGCAAGGCTATCCGAAAAATAATATCCCAGGGAGGAGCCACGAGCCCATTTTCTAACGGGCCAAACGAGAGATGAAAGAAACATCCTCAGTGATGAGGAAGAAATCACAGTATTTACAGACAACCACCCAAAGGAGCACGGTGGGAGAACTGCCACCTTCCAACCAGCTGCTGAATCACCGCAAGAGTTTGCCAAACCGGCCGGCTAATTGCAAAGGCTTCGTTTCAACTGGATTAAGCAGCAGTGCCTTCCGCCGGGGACGCCGGTTTTGCTGAAACAGGAATCCTAGGATCACGTTACAGTGAGTTAAGCCCCGCAACGGAGCTGCCAAGCGCTTCCCCCCACGGCCTTTCCTCGGTAATTCCTTCACAGCTCTAATGCCATTCTGAAAAAATCTGTATTGCAGAGGAAATATCTGCAGGGCCTTAATACCCTTTGCTGGCAGCATCTCCTGGGCCAGGGCTAGCTCTCCTCCTCCTTAGCATCCCCCTGCTCCTCCAGCATCCCCTCCAGAGCTGGATGGAGGGGGGATGAGATGGGACAGGGGCTCCGTGTGCTACGGGCAGCTCTTTGCCTCTCTTTCAAGGCTGGAGAGGGGAAAAAAAAAAGGGTGGGCAGCCCCAGCCTGCTGCCAGCCCCACTGATGGCCCCAGCGCAGGCTTCGTTTCAGCTCTTCCAGCAGAAATCCCGCCGGTGATCCCAAGCAGACACCTGGCTGGGTCACAGGCCAGAGAATTTGGCGTATAAAACCTGAGGGGACATCACGGCGTGCAGCAGGGTCCTTCCCTTCGAGCGGGGCTGCCGCCTCCCACCGCAACGCCCTGGTGCAAGGATGGGGAGAGCGGTCCCCCGGCAGAGAACGGCGCTGGGCGAGGGGGCGTCACGGGGCTGGAGAGGGGTGGGTGAAGCTGAGCCGTCCCATGCATTTGCACGAGTGCCAGGGCTCACACCGGAGCCCATCCGCCCACCGCAGCCCAAAATGGGGCAGCTTCGCTTTCCCATTTCACCCGGGGAAGACCTTGGAGAGACCAGACACCCCCAGGGAGGAACATTCACCCGCCAGCTATCTACTCCCTAACACCCTGCCGCTGAAGTCATCTCTTCCGCAGGCCGGATGGTGAATCAAAGCATCCCCCCAGCTCCCCAGCCCGCGGCAGCTCGCTCCACTAAAGCGCAGCAAGGGAAGATGCCCCCCAGGTCCCCCCCAGCAACCTCAGTGCCACGACGGAGAAAAGAAAGGAGCCGGCTACAACTGCTGATAAGGCAGAGAGGGAAGGTGTTTTCCCCAGGCTTATACAGGAGGTTCGACTATTTCGAGTCTGCTCCCTGCCTTTAGCCACACGCAGCTTTCCATTAATCCCCCGCGCGTTTTCGTGGTCCCGGGGTACCTCAAAGCACCGCTCGGGCAGCGGCCTCTGTGCCCAGAGCCGTGCTTTCCCGAGCAAATGCTGCTGCAGTGCCGGGGGAAGCACGCGGAGGCAGAGCTCCGAGGGCATCCAGCACAAGCACAAGGAGAAAGAAGAGATGCAGCCCTGCTCTTTCACCAAGGGCTTTCATCCATGACTTTCAAAGGCTCCCCGAGATGCTCGATGTTGCTTTTTTGACCTATCCAGGGAAACGGAGGCACGGGAAGAGCAGCCCAGCTGCGGGAACAAAAGGAGCAGGAGCAAAGATGGGTCTTGACGAAATGGGGTCCCACAGAGAGGTGTGAGCACTGAATTTCCAAGAGGGCCGTGCCCTGTTGCACTCGGCAGTGACCAGATTTTGCCATCTGAAAGGCAAAGACCACAGGGATTTCAGTGGCGACAGAGCAGGCACCTGCGCTGCCCGCCTCGCTCCCACTGTGCAGAGGCACCCCGCCGTCTCTCAGCACCCCCACGTCACGCTCTGGCTGTTTCCGAGAAAGCCAGGAGGCTCGTGCAGTGCTGGTGTCCGGGGCGGGAGGATTTCTTCCCATTTAGGCTCCCCGAAGAGGAGCCTCCGGCTGTCTTTCTCCCCAGTAACCTGGAAAAGCATCACACAGCGGGCATATTTCTTATTAGCCGGAGCTGGGTTATTGCTAAGACCTCGGCGGTGGCTTGGGCAGAGGAAGGGGCCAGCAACTTCAGGCTGCTCTGCCGCCATCCGCCCCGGAGCGAAGGCACCTCTGGCAGCCACCGGTGCGACCTCCCGCACCGGGAACGGGGGCTGCCCGGCAGCTCTCAGGCAGCTGCCTTCTCACATCCGATTACAGTCAGGCACATGAATAAAGAGAGAGGAAATCAGGATTGCTCTTGACTGCACACTGACCCTCCACCCACCGCCGCTCCACTGTGCCTGGAGGGAAAAATGCCCCCCCCCCGCTCCCTTTTTCTTTCTTTTATTCTTGTTTTTCTTGCTGTTGAGCAGTTGCGGGCAGGGCGATCCTCGCCCCCATGGCGGGCAGGGCGATCCTCGCCCCCATGGCGGGCAGGGCTCAGGCGAGGCGCGGAGGGAGAGCTCTGCCACCGGCCGGTGGTGCGGCCTCGACAGCGAGCGTGGCACGGCTGCAGCCTGACAAAACCCGAGGGGTGCGCAGGAGGAAGGCGGGCAGAGCCAAGGGCCGCTCCTCGGGGCACCGAGCCCCCCGGCAGCCTGCCTCATCCCACCCAGCGCTGCGGGGGTACACGGAGGTGCTGCGTAAGCCGGTGGGCGTGGGGAGCCCTGCAGCCGAGCTCGCTTCCCGTCTCCTTTCGGCTGCAAAAAGGATGAGCCCCAGAGAGCTCTTTGCAGGGAAATCTCACTCCCTCACGCAGGGAGCAACCGCTTTTGCTCTATTCTTTTCTGCACCGGGATGTGAAAGCGAGGAGGAGAGCAGGCAGGGAGGAGAGCACAGCCCTGCTCCGGCCTCTCCACCATCTCCTGGGGGAAAGCCCTAAGGTGGCCTCCAGCACCTCTGCAAACTCTCTGCACTCTCTGCCTCCCCTTTGCCCGGCCAGGCAAGGAGAAATAAATATACATACCCGTACCGTAACGTTGTGCAGGCGAGGCAGAGTGATTAAGAGCAAGTTACATTCTCGTCAGTGCGGAGAGGGAAAAAAAAAAATTGATTTACAAGCAGTATTATGATAATCTCCTTCCTGCAGGAGGGGGGGTGGGCTCCACAATGCACTCCCAGAGCCATCAAAGAAAATTTAGAGAGAGAGAGAGGGAGCGCAATTAAGCGGCCAGAGCTCAAATAAATCAAGATATGAGAAAGGGAAGAGTCCCACTCCCTGCATTCCTACGCTGGGGTTCCTCGGAGCTCTGCTTTTACCCAGGGCTGCTGGACTGATTTGATTTAAGAAAAACAAACAAAAGCAACCCAATAAGTCCCTCATAGCCAAACGCGGTTTAGAGCGGCTAACCCAATAACTGCAGGCACATAACTTCTGCTGGCAGGGCAAACCGAATAGAGAGAAACCGCCCGGGCTCCCAGCGAGCCCGCCGGAGCCGGTGCCCTCCCCACGCACTGGAGACGGGGCACGGGCAGGAGAAGGGGGTTGCAAATCACATCAGCCTTCCCCCATGCTCCCGGGTCCCGAGGAACAAGGAGAGATTTAACATCTCTCATTTCCTTGCCGTTTCCTTGTTTATCCTGCAGCCCGGCCAGGCTGGAGGAGAGGGTGACCCGCGCCACCCCCAGCGGCATCACCTCACCCCATGCGATGCCGGGGACGTCTTCCTGCTGCCGGGAGGGAGATCTACGGTCCCTGCTAAATCACCAGCCGGTGCTGCATACAGTAAATCCTCTTTATTCCCCCCCTCCCCGGCTCCCCTGAATGTCTTTCTCCATCCCTGCCCACTCCGCAGTCCCCACCGGCCAGGTGGACCTTTCAATTCCCACATTTACTTTTGAAACTAAAACCTTCCTATTTTTCCCTCCCCACCCCCTTTCCAGTCCCCACCTCGCCGTTTCTCTTACTCCCACGCTGCCGTTTATTCTCTCCCAAGCACAACTTTCCCCCAGCCTCCAACGCTTTGATGAGTGCATTTAAAAGAGAGAAGATGACGCTCCATTTGAAGGAAATGCTTTTCAAAGGCTGCCACAAAAATAGCTGATAGGCCTGACGTTTCCTAGTTTCCTTTCGCTCCTTGTAAACAAGGAAAGGAGGCTGCCGTGTCCCAGTTTAGCTGCCAGGGAGTTTCACTTCCCGGCTCCGAGGAGAACCAGGGCAGAAAGAAAATGAACCTCGCAGGGACACGGCCTCGCACACACGGGTACGTGTGGGCAAGATCCACGTGGGATGCGCCTCCGTCTCCTCCTGCACTCAGAAAATGTGTGCCCAGAGATGTCTAGAGCTGCTCTGCTCACCGGCTACCTCCCGGCTCTCGCCTGCATCCTAGCCGGGTGCCAGGCAGGGCGAGAAGCCAGCATCCTCGCTCATCTTTTCTCTCTACCCTCACAGCTCCCGAGGGGACGGGAAACGCCGGTGCTGCTTCTCCTGGGAAGTCCCTCGCTGGTCGCGTGCCTGCTCTGCAGCACACAGCCTTCCCCTCTCCTGGTGGGAGTGGATTCTACAGCGATGCCACGGCAATGCTGCAGTTCTGCACGAGACTACGGAGCACCTCATCCATGTCCGGGCTGTCACAGGATCCACAGGAAAGGATGGACCCATCTGCGTGCAGCTCAGCCTGCTCTGTACCACCCAGGCTCCCTCCTTTTGCCCTTCCCAGAGCAGAAGTATTTCTTGTGCTGGTCCCCTCCCTCTGCAGGATGAAGCTCCAGAGGCACAATAATGTTCTCCTTCCCTGAAATGGCTGCGGTCCTCCATCTCCCCAGCAAACCACTGGAGTAAAGCGGAGCCGTTTCAGGCAGGGGAGTCTGCAGGTCCCAGAAGGGGAGAGGTGAGGAAGGGAGTCCACAGGAGATGACAAAGAGACCCCACCAGATTTGCTGAAGTCCTCAAGGGACGTGTTTCAGTGATTCCTAGCAAGATGCTAGCCAGGCGTAGCTGGAAAACAGGCAGAGGGAAGCCGTCTGCCCCAGCGCCAGCCTCCCGAAAACCTTCAGCCTGTCCAGATGATTAAAGTAGCCTCATGACATTTGGTGGTGGCACAGCAGCTTCGTATCCGCATCACGAGAGACTCCGATGGCAGTGCCCATCACTAACTCACCAGTGTCCTTACACTGCTGTAGAGGACAGACCACAGCATATCTTGAAGGTGAGAGGAGTGAAGACAAGCCTGCAGAAGTCCACTTTGCTCTGCCTCGCTCACCCCTCCGTGCTTGGCAACCCCCTCGTTGCCTAAACCTGAAGGGGACGATGCTGCGTCCGTAGGAACGTGATAGAACATGACTGTTCGTGGCCCAGTAATGGAGGAAGCCCAGACTAGTCTACTGGTGATAAATAAGCAGATTTGAAGTAGCTTATCCAAACCCCAAGTGCCTCAACGATAGGAAAAAATCCTGCGTTACTCGAATTGAGGGCAACGCTGCACCGCAACCAGGATCAGCCAGGAGAGGAGCCGGCAAGGGCACGGTCAGCAACAGCTCACCCCACCACCAACACCCGCACAATCCCCCCGGGCACCAGAAGTGCTGGCCCCAAGGAGTGAGCTCGAGCCCCAGAGAAACGCTGCGTCCGAGAAAAAGCCGAGAGCCGCGTGAGAGCCTGGCAGGGAAAGGCCAAGCTCGCCTGTCGAAGGACCAGAGCGCTGCTCAAGGACAAAGCCCCTTGTCTGGGAACAGGCGTGGAGATTTGCTCCTTGCCTGGATACTTCAAAGGGCTTAAATCACAGTAAATAAGCATGACTGTGCAAGAAGAAAGCAACTAGAATGAAAGACCCGATTGTGTTTTAGAGCAGCAGCCTGTCCTGGGAGCCTTCCTACACCAGAGGATACGAGGAAGAAGTGGGTTTTTTCATCTTCTACCACAGCCTAAGCGGCAAACCCTCCCAAAACCAAGCCAGCTGGAGTCAATAGCACCAGCCCACGGCACAGAGCACTACGGAGAAGGGAAATCAGCTTCCAGATGAGGTGCTTGTGCTGTGCCCACAGAGCTCATAAAAAAGGATTAGCATGTTAACCACGTAATTAAACATGAAAAAACTTAGCAGGCGTCTTCAAAGGCAGGCAACAAAACCCAGAGGTCACACCGCAGCACTTGCTGTGCATCTGGTTTAATTATGGGGGCTCCTCCCAGGCACCGAATCTCTCCCAGCTGCTGGATTAGTCTTTTCACAAATTGCCAGGGCTTCACTTCACCTCCTCCTGCTGTGGCCACAAGTGGATTTTGCCCCAGTTTCACCTGCCATGGAGTTCCTCAAGCCCATCGGGACGGGACAGTGGGTTTCAACCACAGCCAACCTGCCCCAGAGAGACATCCAACGCCTCCCCCAAGGTGGCCCAGACCTGCAGAGTCACCCCTCGTTTTAGCCTCTTCCCCAAGGAAAGGCTTAACAACAAGAGCAGCCTGTCTTGGGAACACCCGCAGCCCCCCAGAGAGCGGCTGGCAGCAGCCAGCCAGCACAAAACCCTAACTTGAGTGATTTACAGCCCTGCCTGCAGCCCTGAAAGGGCTGGTCCGCTCAAGAACGGCACAAACTTGTGCTGATCGCTTCTGCGTACCGGCCAGGGAGAAGTCTGCATCTAAAGCATCCTCCTGCCTCTGCTATAGAGCTCCAGAGGTGCTGGGAAATTGCTCCACGGTCGGCTGTACGTGCCCGCCACGCAGGCAGGGCTGTGCAAACCCTGCGAGTAACTTTTAACAAAAGCTTTTTCCAAAGGTGCTTACCACCAAGGTTTGCCACCCGCCTTTGTGAGCACTGCTACCGCAGCATCAGTGCCGTTTCTTCCCTTAGCGCTACCACTCAAAACTCGCTAAACCCTGTGGGTTGTGCAAGAACCACGGTCGAGGAAGGAGCAAAAAAAGCTTCCCCAAACTCCTCCTCCCAATGGAGGGAGTCGATGCTCTGCACACACACAGCCTGCGGATTGAGGGCAAATCCTCGGAGGAAAGCAGGCTCCGGAAAGAAAGAGACATGGCGTTAACAGAGCAGGAGTCACCGGAGTGCTGAAGGAGGCAGAGGACAGGCAGAGGCACCGCAGGCAGGCAGGAGAGTGGCTGACAGCCGGTGTCCCCAGGCACGATGGTGACCAACAGCACTACCTCCAGCACAGTCTCCCTGGATCACCCCCAGCCGCAGCCTTGCCCAAGAGCCACCCGCAGACGCCGGCTGTCCCTCAACCGTCTGCCTTACGTTCCTGTGATACTTCTCAAACAGGCAGACGGTGATAACACATCCACGTGCTGCTCCGCTCCAAGACGGAGGTGCGCATTTTTAGCCTGTTATGACAGTTTTGGCAGCAAAGAATTGACGGGGGTTGTTTGGTTTTTTTTAAAATCCTGAATTTCTTTCTGCAGCAAACAAGGGGGAAGGTCCTGATTTATCTCATGAAAGAAATCTTCAAAGGCCACCCTGAACCTCCAATAGATTCCCGGCCACCGGCGGCACAGCAAAAAGAGGCATGTTTAATTATTTAAGCATCTACGCCTGCACTCCCCCACTGACGCTGCCAACTCAACTTCTGCCAAGAAAGACGCTTCCCAGCACGGAGGATCAGGTGCAAAAACGAATGCAGAGGGGCTGTGAACGCGACCGAGGGAGCGAGAGCCGGGCAGGGTGGCTGCCTGCGACATGCTGCACGGGTTCACCACGGGGACGGGCAGGGTGCTGCACCGCGGCGAGCCCGGTCTCACCGGCACCGCACCCCACTGCGGTGCGTAAGGAGGGTTTTAGGGGTGGCAGCAACGGGAGCTGGCTAGAGCGGTGCGTATCACAGGCAAGCTCATGCACGGGTTAGTATTACAGCCAGTGATCCCATCACCCCACGCAGAGTACCTTGGAATAACCTACTTTGAAGTCTCAAATGCAGATAGGTCTTCTGCCCTGGGCTTGAGGCTAAACCAGCAAAATAAAATGAACAACAACAAAAAATAATCCTCTGTGATACGAGTAATGTCATTTGTGCAATCTGTACAATTTGCCTGGAGCGCTGAAGTGATCAGCAGCTTCCAGGTAGGGCAGAGGGTTGATATCATTTAAGTACTGCTGAACTGCTATCCTCTTTTCCATTTCCAGTGTCTTGCATTTTCCTTTCTATCACAACTGCAAAGACAAAAGCCCTCCTGACCTCCTGGCATGAACAAAAGCAGTCTGTAATTTTATTCTGATGTGCTCCACTAATAGACTATTATTTAAAAACCTTTGCTCCTCCGGCTAAGATGCAGGAGCCGGGCAGCCTCGGTTCTCTCCTGAAGGGAGGGGACAGGACAAGACTCCAGCTTCAAAGGAACAAAGACTGACCGCACAGTCCCAATTACAGCGATGAGCCCTGACAGACATCGAAATGATTGCCCAGCCACCTTCTTTAAGTGAGACAAATGGGACCATCAGCTCTCTATGAACTCCTCTCTGTCAGAAGTGAAAATTTAGCATTTTCCGTTTAAACCAAGGACTCTGAGCACGGAGACAAAACCTAACAAAACCTACTGGGATCAGAAATGTCTTCAGATTCTACGATGACCAAAGAGCCTATGAAGATTTTTATATTCTCTGCTCTGGTGGGACAGGAACCCGAATAGCTCAGGGCTAGCATGGGGAAACCAGGAAGCGAGACCCGCTAGATTCATTTTCCTGCCCCAATTCAGTGATCATGAACTCCCAGCCATGAAAGTCAGCATGAACCAGTATTTTCAAATCCTTTCAGACGTAACTCTCAGCTGGGAGTAGTAAAGAGAGAAGGATTTGTTTTTAAAACCTGGAGTTGTTACCACAGCCTGCATCCCGTGCCATACAGATTTCCGAACCCTTCACAAGGACAGGGGCTAGCAGAAAGCCAGCTGGGTAAAAGCCTTTGCAGAGTAAAAGCCTTTGCAGGTGAGTGGGGCTGACCACTACCTCCCACCGTACCAATTACGGATGTGCCCCCAGCCCCTCGTTACACTGAGCCTGGCTGGGAGAACAGCAGAGCTACTAAGCAAAAGGAAAAGGACGGGACGTAAAAATAAAGAACGGGCCTTGTTGTGACCTTGCAGGTGTGCACCCTGGGCTAGCAGACCCAGCCATCCTAAATTTTGGCTAAGTTACTCATCTCAGCTGCATTTCTAGAGGCAAGTGGTTCCAGGATCCACAGCACAGGGAGCAGACGTGTCACACACCCCCTGCTAGCGAAAGATTTTGCTGTTAGTATTTGAAGCTGTACTACAGGTTACTCGAGAACAGATTAAAAGGGAGGACGAGGCTTTGGGCTTTTTCTACTGAGAGCCCCTAAGTCAGGAGTATTTTTGCCCTTATTATTCACCAGACAAGCTCAATGCTGCCTCCTTGCCATGCCTGTAGGGAATGGTTCCCATAGGCAGGTAGGGCTTTTCCTGTTCCTGGGGTGACTAGGGGAGCAGATCCCTTCTAACAGCTCCCCTGTACAGCTTTTGTTAAGGTTCAGCAAGACCTTCAAACCTCGAGACCTTTGCATCCCTTCACACCGCACTGAAGAGACAAGGCTTGGTTGTGGCAAATACCAGCCAGGACTACCAGCAGCTGAAATTCTCTGCACCCTGGTTCAAAGCTAAGCAGCCGGGGAAGAAAGCCTAGATCAAACAATTTTATTATAACAACTTGTGCAAAAGCTAAACCAAACGGAAGGGTTATTTTGTTGTTGTTTTTAAAGGATTTCATCAGGCGAGATACAAACTGGAGCCCTCCGATACCTTTTTAATAGTGTTGTGTTTGCTGTTGCCTCGGCTGGCATTCTCGTTGTGCAATATGTCCAGAGCTGTCTCTCTCTCCTTTAGCTTCAGTGCCTCAATTTCTGTCTTCAGCTCATTCAGCTGCTCCTGCAGGTGCTTGCTTTTCTCCATGTACTCTACCCTAGCACAGACAAAAAAGTCCTGCATTAGTACTGGCCAGCTGCGTGTGGTGACATGATACCGATAATGGCAGCCGATAATGGAATGATAACAGAAAAACCTTATCTTCATCATTTCTAGTGTGTGGAACCGACAACATTAGTTTACAGCACACAGTAAACTACTCCGAGCAATGATTTGTTCGTTATTAAAAAGAGGACCCAGACAGCTGACCCAAGAACAAAACTGTAAGTTACATTACTATAAAAAAAAAACAAAGCCAAGGTGGAGCTGTTGGATGATATTTGTAAGTCTGCCCATTTCCGAGTGAAGCTGCACCATGACATAAGTTAACATTACACAGTTTCAGTCTACAAGATAGCGGTTTAAGCAGCGCTGCTCTACTCCACTGCACCCTCTCTCAAACCCAGCTCTCAAACTCAAAGGCATGAATCCTTCCCGTAAGGAAGGACCCTGATGTACTGACTTCTCATGTTTTAGAGGGATTTAGCTTGTAAACCGTGTGGGAGCAAGTACTGCCCCCAAAATATCAGGTATCTTTTAGACACGCAGCATCCCTGGGAGAGAGAAAGGTCTCCCAAAAAAAGAAAGAAAGAAAAAAACCCAAACCACTCAGCCATTCTCAGGATTCAGCCCTAACTGCCTTCCATGACAAAGCATCGACTGGAGAAAAATCACACCATGCCAGCCTTGTACTTGTGATTAAACACCGAGATCCAGGTCAAAGTACCAGCAGACTAACAAGAACCCTTTCAGAGTGCCAAAATTTGTAGCGAGGCTTATCTCAGCACCCGAGGAAGGCGAACAGTCCCAGAGAAGTCAGCAAAAGCATGCTATTGCTTTCAGCGTTTGGTAGAGCCAAGCTCTTCCTGCTTAGGAGAGTGGGATGACCTAGTTAGCAACCTGGGTACAGAACCAGGAATTATCCTGTTATTTTCAGCTTCTATCTTTTTCCTTCTGGCTTTAGGAAAAGTTTTTAACCTCTGTCTCTAGCACAGTGGTCTGCTATTTCATACACGGGAGAGGGTACTCAGCAGAGGCAAAATAAACCACCCTCTGGGATCCAGGGGCCTTTCATTCCAGCCCCAGGAAGTTTTGGCCGGAGCGCTATGTCAGAGCCCTTCTGGCTTTGATCTACTACCCAATCGATGAACAAAGCACGTTATTACTACAGAGATTAAAATCTGATCTGCTTTGATTTCTGCTAAATTTGTAATTTTGAAGGCTACACTTACACCCTCAGGAAAACACAAGATCAAAGCTCATAATCACATCCAAACTTGCTTGCGCACACTTTTTATATATAAACATGACACAGATTCCAAGAAAAAGGGGTTAAAGCCCTAACGCGGGACCTGAGCGCACACTCCAGCTGTCTTTACATTCTCTGGACACACTGCAAATGTACAAGCACCAGCCTGCAATAGCTCAGTGCACCAGCAGTCAGACTGCTGCTAACTCTTTTCCATCAACGTGGACAATTCAAGCCTAAACAAGAGCCAGATTAACCGTAACGGAGAGGAATTGACTGGTGCAGGGCTCAGCGTGCTTAAACTCGCCTTTAAGCGGGCAGTAGAGACGCATCTGTGACACCAAGTCCCCACCCAGAGAAACGGTCAACCAGTAGCTACATCACGCTCTGGGCAGAGCTACTAATGACCCGGTAAATGTGAATCCAAAAGACTTCTCCCCCTTCCACCTCACACCGGTGCTCGTCTGGAACGTAAAAGTCACATTCAGCCCCGGTGCAATTCCTCCCGCTCCAACAGAGGCACAAATCCCAGCCTGGGCCCAGCCCGGATGCATGCCACATACTTCTCTTTCTCGATTTCCATGGAAAGCCTCTTCATGTCCGTATCCTTGAAGTCAAAGGACAGGCTCTCGCTGATGAGGTTGAAGCTTGGCAGGTCGGTAGGCAGTGCTGTTGTACTTGAGTTCATGGACTGCTAAAGAAAGAGAGTAGAAATTAATCACTTTTGGCCACACAAGTGTTCCTACAGCAAATGTTCTGTAACAGAGGTAAAATCAGAGCAACCCTTAAGCACGCAGTACAAGGTGCTACTTACTAATGCTGTAATAAGGTCCTGATCTGCTACTCGGAGGTAACAACACACTCTCCTTGGAGCTGGGTGTACTCTACCTTGCAGCGGCGCTGAACTGGAAGGATCTCATCATTTGCAGAGGGAAATGGAAGGGGCACGTGTATTCCTGATGCAACACAGCCCACAACCCCATTTGTCTGAACCAGCCTCAAACTTTCTGGAGAGCAGATTACGAGGCTCTTTTTCAGCTAGTGATCTTTTAACGCAGAAGATGGCAAGCGCTCCAAGGCGCTGCGGAAGCAGAGCAGCAAACAAGCCCAGCGTCCCAAGCACCAGATCAGCCTGAAGATCCCCTTGCTCCATTCCCAATATCCTCTTCAATTTAGAGCTATGGCTCCTCTGGGATCCCACTCTTTGCAGTAGTAAAGAGGAGACAAAACACCACCTGCCTCCAAAATCTATTGACAAAACTTGATAAAATCTAGGGTTTATCACTGCTGTGCCACTTAAAACAACGTTGGACAGAAGCTGCCCCTTGGAAGACATCTAGAAGCTCTTTAACATTAAATCAAATTTTAAAAGCGCAAGCTGTGAACAGGGGCAATGCAAGACCCTGTATGACAGCAGAGTCCTGCACTCTACTGCTCCTCAAAGTGTAAGCAAAGAGCAATGAAACCCCAAGGGTTAACTTGGGATGCAATTTCAGCAAGGTCCATGGAGATGCACAGATACATTTTTATCTTCGCAGTAATTTACAGTTCCAAGTGTTTAGGAACCACTGCTAGATTCAGTTGGAAATGCAGAGATAACATAGGGAATCACTCATATCACACCTGAGCAAGGACTTGGGACTTTCTTCCTCCTGCAAAATGCTGTGATATCCTCCACTGACACACACCGCCAGGCCCTCAGGTTTTATCTTCCCCTAAAGAAATGACCCTTCTCTCAGTCATAAATTCTGTCACACCTCTAATAAATGGGCTCATTACTAGTAGAGGAAAAGCATCCTGACTCAAGTCATCACTCTGCTCTTGCAATACGTTAGATGAGGTCGCAAGCAGCGGCACACGTCAAGGATGGCACAGCGGCTTCAGATGGCAGACTGTGCGCGTGGATCTGAGTCAGAACGGCTGCCAGCGTGCTTAGCCCTCATTTTGGATATGAGAAATCCAGCCTGGCACCCAAAAGGTCACCGACCTCTCTGCTAGATGCTCCTTCTTGCTTTAAGGGATTTCTGTAATGAAAACAACGTGGCCAAACCAGCCCGGACTGGGGAGATGGCAGGAGACGGTGCTGCAGAGACAGCAGCACACACCAAACGCTGGTGGGATGGTTCTAGGGTACCTGCTCCAACAAACGAGATCTTGAGCTTCAGCTGGTTATTTCTTTCCCGCATTTCTCCTATTTGGGATACTCCAGGGATTGTTTGCAGCTAGCTCCACTTCAACAAGAACCGCTAGCACCAGGCGGTGATAGATTTACTCTGCACAATAACCTGCCTCTTCCCTCACCGCCAGCCTGGAATTCACAAACAGCCAGGGCTCATCCCCCGCTCGCTCTTCGGCTGGACAAACCTGAGAGGGACAACATTTCATTTACCCTGCAGAGGCAAAGCTGGAACGCAAACACCTAGTACAAGCATAAACAAAGCAGCACCCGAAACTGCATTGCTTGGCCTGGCTGGAGCGTTACAGGTAAGTTAGACTCACACGACAAGGAAACACGATTTCTTACTCCCCTTTGCAATCGCTGCTAGCGCAGAACACAGCCGCATTAATTCTGGAGCAGGCGCTGAAAGGGACAGCCGAGTACCTAAATTCCAGTCTCGAAGGAAAGGGGACAGGTCTGCCAAAGCACTTAACTGATTTAAATACTTGCATCACATTGACATTCAAATCCCTTCCCTGTAAGGCACACAGGTGCTCGCAAAGCCCTTCCCACGTGAGGTTCTACGATCTCTGCTGTGCGGGGGAGCCAGGATCATCAGAACCAGCCTGCTGGCCTTCAAACAACCTTTAGCATTTTTTTCAGCACAAGCTTGTTGGGTTTGGTTTTCAAAAAACCCAAACAGCAGCAGTAACAGTTGAGCAGGAATTTCAGTTGCTGCAATCATTAAGCCCAGATGCCAATTTGTCAGGGTTACTACAGCCACTTCCTTGCCCGTCCTCAGCACCGCTCTTTCATGTAGCAACGAAAAAATTGGTGGAGAAGTCAGAGAGCAGCAGCAGTGAGGAAGAGGAAGGAAAGAGCAAAGAAAGAGCAAAGAAAGAGCATGCAGAGGGCTTTCAAAGACACAGGCTTAATGTCTGGAGCAAAGCATTCCCCTGCCATTTGCAATAATCCTGGGCAAGCCTTGCACAAGGTGCAGAGATTTTTTAATCCAGGGGACATGGGGTGTCACTGGGACACGGGGTGATAAATGGGACACAGACCTTTTCCCTTATGTGTTCCCTCACTTGGAACAAACTGGATAACCCTGTTACTGCATTAAAGCAATTTCCTGCAGTTAATAGAGGCAAGCGCCACGCTGACAGTGGTCATCCCTCTGGAGTACAGAGCAAGCGAGACAGAGGAAGCGCAGAGCAAGTCATGTCATGAGGCTTCCCCCGCAGGGAGAGCTCCTCCTGTTGCTGCCACTGCCTTTACTTCGCTGCTCAAGAATTTGGGCAAGCCCAAGACAGCCACTTACTACCTCAAGAGGATCAGAGAAGAGATGACTGCCTTTAGTCTTGCCATGAGTGGTACCTGAAGGGCAATGAAGGAGGCAAAGAGCTGTTGCCAAGTCAGTAAAGAATGAATTGTTCTCCCAGCCCTGACGGCCTGAGACTCAGATTCACGTCTTCTTTCTCATGCATCACCTACCAGTCCCATCACAAAAGCAGCTTGGGCTTCAAGGACTAAAAAGACACTGAAACAAGCTTTAAAGAACCAGGGTAGGAGACTGGAAAGTTACCAAAAAAAAAAAAATTAACTATTTCTTGCCTTTTCTGCAACACATCCATCCACTCCCCGCTTCCTCTCCTGCTCTTGTTCCCCCAGAGGGAAGTCCTGTCTAGCTGTCAGTGCCAGGGGACGACACAGCACAAGTACTGGGACCACAGAAAAGAACAAGCTCAGCGTTACACCCTCATTAAGGAAGAGAGGAGCTGGAATCTTGCACTGTTCGTCAGAGCTGCCATTCACCTGAGGGACACGAGCCTCCCAGCAGCAGCTTTCAAACCTGCTTCATCCCCTCAGGCCACCCTGGGCTTACTCCCTCCCTTGGGCTGCGCTTGCTCGCTGGGTCCCTCCGCGCGCTGGCAGGGGAGGAAGGCTCGCCCGAATCCAGCTCTCTTGAGGCGCTGCACAGGAACAAGATCTCAGCACACCTCACTCGTCTGCCCCCAAACACGCACGCAAGCAGAGCAATGAGAGAGGCCACAGGGGAAGGGAGAAGCGAGGCAGGCGTAACAGGGGATGGAAGGCCCAGCAAGGTGTTGTCACCTGGATATGGGCACAACGGTCACGCTTGCATTCTCCTGACCTTGGAAAACAACAGCCGTCGAATCTGTGCAACACGGCGCTTCTCCCAGGGCTACAAGAGGGGCAGGAGGAGCGGCTGCTGCGTGAGGGGACCCTGCCACCGAACTGGGGAGGAAAAAAAACATGTCCCCTTCCCTCCTGGCACCAGCAGCCGCGTCAGGAAGGCCAAGGCTCTTTAGGGAAGGGAGAGGAGGCAGCGCCATGTGTCCGGACGAGGCAGTTCTGCGTGGATTGCCTCCAGGCAGGTGCAGCTGGAGAGGTGGAGCTGAGCTCCGTGCAACCCTACAACATTCCCACTAATGAGGCTTTAACTCGGCAGGCAGGAACAGAGCCACGCGGCTGCTCACCAGCACAGGCACGGGGATTTACGCAGAAGGGCTCGCTAGCTGGGGTTCTGCCCGTTTGACTAAGGACGGACACAGCAACACGAGGGAACACGGACGCGTAAGAGCTGCCCAAACATCAACATTGGGCCGATGTAGCCATGCAGCAGAGTTTCAATGAGGACACTCCACCGTGTGCACAAGTTAAACCCAGAATTAAAGAACTGGTGGATCCCAGAATCCTAGTGACTTGTAAAATAAGGAGCACTCCAAAGCCAAGCTTTATTTGCACTGAGGTAGCTAGCACTTGACTTGAGCGTCCCATAGCTAAGAGCACCTGACTATTTTCCATCACCACCATTTTTAAAAGCTTCTGAACGTTTTTGCAGGGAACTTCAGAGAATCGGGATGAAAAGTTACTTCATCTCAAAGCCCTCTTCAATCTGCTCCTCAAAAGTTTCCAGAGGAGGGGGGAAGGAGCCTGCAGGTACAAATTAAAACTTCAGTACTAGATAGGTCGATAACTGCCACATACGCCTGTGGAGTTTATTCCTGAAGCTGTCGAGCTCTTCCCCCTTCACCCCTCCGGACAGCGAGGCAGCCGAACCGGCAGCCGTGGCAGGTGTGAGCTGCGGGGAGGGGAGCACTTGATGGGTTTTGCAGGCCCTGCAGCACAATTAGAGAAGTTGAGGAAAGGAACTGCCAGACAGATCGGAGCAATGGTCGTTTAGTCTGGCGTTTCAGTCCCCGGCAGCAACCGGGACCAGATGCTTCAGAGGAAGGTGTGAAATCCTCTTAATGGGCAATTATGGAATAACCTCCCTTCAAGGAAGTTTTTTTCTAGCACATAGATGCACCGTGGCCAGTTTACGCCCAGAGAATGAATTTACAGGTTCTGAACAATGTTTATCCTACCTAACAAGAATAAGGGCATCCTCCGTTTCTAAGTATTTAACCCTGTTTTAAAGGCTATCGCTGAGCTGGTACACTCCACACATGCTAGCAAAGCATGGCTCTGACGTGTTTGTTAAATTGGTTTAAAATTTGCTGCCTCTAATTTCACCAGCAGCTCACTCGCTCTTGTAGCATGAGGCAGGGTGGGTGGGGGGAAAGAAAAAAGAGCAAAGTGATCTTCTGCTGGATGGGGCGCCTGGATGAAAAGGGCAAGCACTGCTAAGGGTTTCTGAACAGCTGCTAAGCGGTGCAATGAGACAGCTCATACCCCTCCACTGACAGGATGGAGATACAAGGCTCCTCCAGGCTACAGAGGAGGGCACATTTACGGGCTGGGAACTGGAGACTACAATACAGATCGCTCTTACTGTGTAGGATGACTTGCTGGTGATCTCCAAAAGCTTCTGCTTTGCTCTCCGCTCAGACTCGCGAGCCTCCTGAAGGTCTTGCTTTAGCTGATCAGCCTCCTTCGCCCTACAAAAAAAAAAATAGCAAATAGCAAATATCAGATTGAAGTTGAGAGGAATGAGAAGATGGAGAAGCAGGATTACAGTGTAGGTGTGGAATAGGTTGAGATTTGTCCCGCAACAAGCCTTAAGCTAAGAAATCATTTGAGCAAGGGAAACGCCAGAACCAGTGACATGTGGGACGTTTTAATTAGCACAAAAATCCAAGCCATAGAAGGGCAGCTCTGACACAGGCTCTACGTGAGCACCAAGGAGTAAGGCTAAGGGCTGGAGAAGTGTGCCAAGATGCCAGAACGGGGAGAACAACTTCAGAAGTTAAGCTCAGGCTTACAGCAGAAGAGGCAGTTTTCTGACAAGTAAGCCTCTACTAACGATTATTTACTACGTTCAAAAAGGAAAAAGCACCCAAGATTGCAAAGCTTTGCTACTCGCAGGGCCCAACAATTCTAGAACTAGTATTTACCCTTGAGGCTCAAGGATCCCCCACAAGGAGAAAGCCAAAGGAGGGAAGGACACTTTCTCTGCCAGACTGAAATGTGAGCGGAGACTTCACAAGATAGAGACCAAGGCAAGAAGAGATGGACAAGGGCAGCGTTCATCCAAGCAGAAGGGCTGACACCGAGCAAGCTCTCATACGGAAAGGAGTAATCAGTTGGAAAGAAACAAGAATGATCTTTTACTTGCTTACTACCAAATGCACCACGGGACCTGGGCTCTGGTATCAAGGGGATGGAAACACCAGTTTTAACAAGAAGCAAGGACTCCAGGAGCTAGGGAGACCTCAAGGCTAACCTGAAACAGAGACCTCGCGACTGGTAAGGAGAACTAAACAACTGAGAGGTAAATAGAGGAATAAAGAGAGAATAGGGAATGTAGATCTACCATCCAGAAGAAAAAAAAAAACTCCAAGCGTTATTAATGTTGTCAAGTACTTTGGGGAATGCAGTGGGTGTTTGCAGAAATCACCCAAGAGTAGAGCTGGCTTCCGCTGCTGCTGTCAGGGCACAAGAGGCACGAAAGGCAGAGTGCCAAGGACCACGGTACCTTCTCCCCCACTAGCTGACGGCCCCTTTCCCTGCTGCTTTCACCACAGTATCTCTCCCAAAGAAAGCTTCAGAGAAGGGTCTCCAGCTCCAATCCAGGGAAAGATCAGGGCCACCACTACTCTACCAGCACCGTTTCGCACTCAGGGCCAGCCCAGCTGTGGCAAACAGCAAGATGGAGAGAGAAACCAGCTGAGCCTTGGGGCCATTTGCTGTTGTACACGCACGGGAGGCCAAGGGCTTACTGCAAACCGTTGGATGGACTAACTCAAGGCATGAGCCACCGTTTCAGCTAAGTCAGAAGGGGGTTGGAAAGCAAAGCAGAGGCAGCTGCAAGGTTGTACCCTCTGACCTCCTCTCCGACTCCTCCGCCATTTTCAGTGCCAACATCTCTGCCTCTAGCACCTTCTGTTCCATCAGTCGCTTCTCCTCCTCCGTCCGGATGGCCGTGGCTTTGATTCGCTGCATCTCCTGTTCAGCCTCAGCTGCTTTCTGAGCCAGGAGCTTGGCCTCCTCTTCCGTGATCTGAGCCTTCTCAGCCAGCAAGTCTGCTGTCTCTTCAGACCTCATCTGAGAATTAAGGCACATTAAGCCATCAAGCGCACTGAATGTCTCCCCGAGTGTGCTTACAACCCCCGGAGCAGGGCCCTGAGCTGCTCGCTCCACGCGGCCGCCATGGCCCATAGAGTCCCTCCCTTCCATCAAAGCCTGCAGCCTTCTGCAGCCAAGACCTGGATGTGCCCAGGCTCTGACCCAAATCATCCTCCTTTGTGCTCCTGCCACAGCAGGCTAGCAGGATGATATCCACTCCATCCAGCCTCCTGATCACCGTCCACAAGTAGCAGTTTGAGAATAGCCATAAGACAGTCACAGTGTGCCTCCCGAAACGCTTCAGCAGTGGAAAGAGTGAGGAACAGCTGCAGTGCCTCAGGAAACAACCTCCCAGAGACCTACCAGAGCCTCGTTGGCCATCGTTGCCTCTTCCTTTAACTGCATCAGCCTTCTCTCCAGCTCATCCCTTGTCCTCTCAGCCTCTTCTCTCATTTGCTTCTCTCGGGCCAGGCGCTGTCGTTCCATCTAGGAAAAAGGGATCGGGGAAAGCGAGGAGAAATAACACACATTAGAATGGCTTTCCATAGGATGAGGAAGGGTCACTCCGTGGGGGTTAGAGCACACGACTGCACTGCTGCCTCCTCTCCACTTATCAACATGGGGAACTTCACTAAACGGGGGTGAGCTGATGCACCCTGCTCCCTTGAAAAGTGCCATTCCTGAGACAATCCCCTATGCTCTGATCAGGCTGTGACCCACAGCGCTGCCACAGAAGCTCCCTGCAGGTGACGACGTCCCCAGACAGTACCCTCCTACGCTGACTCGCAGGGCGGACTCAGACACGTAGGGTCCCAAGAGCTCCAGCTACGCCCAGAGTTTCTTACAGCAAGTTGAACAGACAGCAAGACGGGGCTTAAGGGCAGTCTGAGGGCATCTTCAAACTATCAAATATAGACACACAGCAAGGCAGGAGTCTGAGGAACGTGGATAGCTGCTACTTTTGATCAGACATCTTACCCAGCATGCTGGGAACTTCACTTCCACTCGTTTATAGGGGAGGTCACAAAGAGCGCGACCACCTCTATCAGTTCCTAGATACAATAAACTCTCTGCCTCCAGCTCGGTCTGCAGGAAATAGCAATGCTTCTCCAGGAGGGGAAGATCCAAGCTACACTGAGACAACCCACCAGAATCTGCCACCTCTTCCCAGAAGATGCCGAGAGTGTTGCGCAGACAGAACGCGCCCGACAACTGCCTCTCCGCTAGCCAAGCGCCCGAAGGGAGCCATCGGGCTAATTAACACACCGAGTTTAAGCACTCCAGTATGACAGAGATAGGTGCATTATAAATATCCACACTGCAGCTAGGACTCGCAGCCTTGCACAGGCCACCTGCTGGGTTTAATAAGGGAAATAAGTGCGACAAGACACATTTCTCTGCTCCTTGGACGCCAACTGTGTTCTGAAAGCAGGACGCCCACTGCTCTAACGGCTCTGCTTCCTTCTATTAAAGGTTCCCCTCATTAATTATCATTATGATCTGCATCCCACTCAGGACTTCCATTAACAAGAATTCCCGGTATAAAAGGACTATCTGGAACCAGTTAACAACTGTGGATCCTGGGGAGGGAGGAGAGAGCAGGCGAGACAGCACGGTGGCTAGCTCGGGAGAGGGCAGCCAAGCCAAGCAGAAGCCTGACCTTTCCCGTAGAGCACAAGTGCCCTGGATTTGAGAGCTCATGCGAAGCAGTAAGCTTCTGCTCGCTCTCCGTGCCCTCACCTCTCCCAGCAGCCCAACTAAGCACAGGATCTCAGGTCACGCTTGCATTATTCAAATGCATCAAAAACTCACAAGACTGTAAAACCTGTCCCTGAAGCCACCAGCGCTCGGACACCACGCTGTTCCTTCCAAGAAGTACCTTTTGCTCCACTAATGCCAACTCCTTACCGACCAGAGGAATCCCCATGGGAAGCAAGAAGCCCCCCTTCCCCAGAGGAGCTGGCCTGGTTACCCTCGTAGTGACTCGTGTCCTGTCCTCTCCTGCCACCCCACAAGCTACAGGAAGGAGAACTGCCTCAGGAGGTGCCTGCAAGCCAAGCCACGTCACATCTCCAGGTCAGCTGAGCACCTCAGCACCAAGTCCAGCACCATGCAGGCACCTCTGTGGACATGCTCGAATCCATTAGCTTAGCAGTCCCTTGAGCATAAGACCCTCCTGGGTACAAGCGACTGCTTTGGTTTCTTCTGCTGCTATCTAGCGGCTTTATTGCGAAAGGGACATTTATATTCTAAGCACCAGTACTCAGATTAGCTGTGCAGGTTTCAGTGAGTAGAAAAGGTCTACGAGCAGAAAACAATGATTCATACAATCCAATTTGCTGATATATGCTCATCGGCTACACGCTGCTGCCTCCAAAGAGCCGTTTTCGCCGCCTGGGCTGACCTGCGGCAGATAAAGGAGGCCAGGGCCAAATTAGCATGCAGGCTGCACGCCCCGAAATGTCGGCATGCATTCCATCACCATGTAATTAGAAAAAGAGGCAAAGAACTATGGCAGAGCACAGCTCCCCCTCACAGCCCCTGCTTTAATTACAAGCAACTACCCCAACACACTACATCTTTCCAGCTACAGAGCCCAGGCATAAAACGAGGCAGGGAAGACGCACACACACTTGTGGGACGCCCAGATCAGCTCTTCCCTCCCATCCTCCTGGTTTTGTTCCCGAGTGCGGGGGCTGGACTCAGGCTGCCATCAACCTGCAGAGCCAAGCTGAGAATGACTGGCGAGGTGGGAGCAGGCTACTAAAAAGAGATGTTCAGCTGGACCTTCCCTCAAAGCTGCTCCGTGTGCTTGATGTCATTCTGGAGACTGTTCCTTCACAAGTTCATCTGCATTTCTGATTTTGGCTCACGGTCTAGTTATACGAGATGTCTCTCACCTGCTTCCTGGCTTTCTCCTCCCTGGCCTGCGCTTTCATCTGCTGGACCTCCAACGAGTCTGCCTTTCTCCTCCTCATGAAAAGGTCGTGGTTTCCAATACACAGCTGAAGAATCTATTCCAGTCAAGGGTGAAGAGCGGAGAGAAACAGCTGTACACATGATGACGATGAGGTGGTTTGTATTCTTGACACACAAAAACACTAGAACTGCTTTGCTTTGGTGCTTGTAAGCACTTCCACCCACTGATCTCAAACCCTATGAGCTCTCATACCCATACGAGGGGCAGGGAGCCAAGGCACAGCCAAGTCCCGTACTAAACACCAGCTCCTGGCTATCAGCTCTTTGCAGAGACCAACTTTCTGTTTTCTGTGCAGCCAGCACAACACGGTTCTGGCAAGTTTTATACCAGCCCTAAAAAGGCATTAGGCCAAATAATGAAACAAAGACTTCTGACCGGTTCCCTGGTTCTCACTGCCCCCTTTCTTTAGGTTCAAGGTGAACTTGCACTTTCTCCCAGCTGCATGTTTAAAGCATTGAGATAAAAAAAAAAAAAAAAAAAAAAGGAAGGAAAATCACTTTCCATCTTGGACAAACAGAAGGCTTAGCAAAAACTTCCTTGGACATCTTCAGATACCTTTGCTGAAGGGTTTTGAGCACCAGTGTGGCTGCCTCTGGTACTCAAGGAGGACAAGGAAGGTGGCAATACTAGAGGAGGGTTAGCAAAGCGGTGGGTACACAGAAGAGTGAAAGCTCTTTCCAGCAATAAAAGCAGGTTTCTAAACTCAGATTCGTTTCTAAAGGACTGATTCACATGCCCCTCTTCCATTTCACAAGTCATGAATGACTCCTCTGGAGTCAGAGGAGCTACAGCACTATGAACCTGATGAGTGCAGTGAACAAGGCCTTTGTCAGGAACCCCCACTTCCCTACGGCGCGTGAAGTACAGGACAGCCTACAAGCAGGACAGCAAAGGTCCCTCGTGCGACTTAACAACGGTGCACAGCTACTACAGAATCTGGATCAAAGCTCCTCCAGATACCAAATCCAGAATACTAGAGCTGGTCTCTAACACGGATGCTGAACAGAACAGCTCAACGTAGCCCCCTCCATCCTTGTACGAGGAGAGTGTCCTCAGAAGGGATCAGCCTAGGAAAACAACGGGACTGCGACTCTGATAACGGTGCATCCCAAAACAGGGAGATCTATGTCACAGGACAGAACGGAAGAGAACCGCAGGAGAAGAAAGTGGATCTGGAGCAGAGATGGGGGTGACGAGAAAGTTTTACTTACTACGTGCTTCCGCCATGCAGGTCAGCTGTAACCCGAGAGCTCAGAAAGGGAGCACAAAAACAGGAGAGGGGGGAGAGGTTCTGTGAAGGAGCTTGACGTGAGCTTCCCCCTTCTCTTCTAGAGGCTATGACCGAGTAGTAACTGCTATACCAAACCACATCTACAGTCCAGCCAGGTCAGCACGCTCCCTCCAACTGCTTGAAGGAAAAGCCCCAAAAGAACATTGTCTCATACTGCCTGCAGAAACTACTGCTGCAGGCAATAAAAATTACTCTGTCCGTAGACTTACCAGCTTATTCACACGCAGCTTTGATGAATTGAATTTAAAAACATCAATCTTTTTGTCCAATGGCTTAATCGTAAACTGAAAAGGAAAAAATAAAGAGGGAGAGAGTTATCAGAGAGCGGTGCATTTAATAAAAATGCAGCTATAAAAGTCTTACTGAAAGCTTTGGCTCAGAGGAGGTCAGCAGTGTCAGACAAACAAGGCTGAGAGCTGTCCCCGTGGCTTTTAGCCAAGCAAGAGAACCAGTATCAAAAGCAACCAAGGAGACAACTGTTCCTCCGGTCAGAAAAACGTGAGTGCCACACAAAAGCAATGAGAGTGCTGTCCACCTACAGACTGCAACGCCCAACAGCCGGCGTCCTCTGCAGAGCACCTTGCAGAGGGCAGAGACAGCTCAGCACCTCCCGAGGAAAGGCAAGATCCTGCTCTCCTGGCAACTGTAGAGAACGGAGAAGGTACAGCAGAAACTCCTGACACTTCTGAAGGGAGGAAGAACTAGCTCAGCTGCCCGATGGATGGGCAGGAGGGCTGCATTAGGGACACAGCAACAGGAGCTGCTGTCCTTCCCATTGACACCTCCACTCGCAAGGATTTTCCATGCGTTTTGTCCTCCAGAAGTCAGCCGCGTCACAAGACTGCTCTGCAATTCAAAATATTCCCTCGCTCTAACGTGTATTTACACTCCATGTGCCAACTAAACAGCTGTAACCATGGCCTGGGTTTACCCTCCCAAAAGAGCTTTCCCCCAGCGGGTCTCTCAAGAGGATATAGGTGGCATCACCAGACTCAAGAGTTTCGGTAATATAGCCCCTGGATAGACAGAAGACTCTGAACTAACAAAAGGATACTTGAAGAGATGGAGTGCTCCGCAACACCACATTTTTTAGAAGGCATGCATCTATTCCATCACTCCCCTACACGCTACAAAAAATAACTGGCTGAAGAGATAGCGCTCGAGCAGGCAGTCTGTGTCCATTAAAGTAGGTCTATTTGTCAATACATTGTACTGCCTGAAAAGGGCTCATCAGAACTCGCCCTGGCAGTGTTTTGTTTTGTCAGTTTAAGAGCCAATCTTTTAAGACTTTCACACAGGCAGACATGCGTGAATGTCCCTGGACTCAGGCTCCGGCAGAACCCACACCAGTCATTGTAAGCAACAGCAGAAATATGCCAGGAGAGGAATTTCAGTTCCACGTAAGCAGACAGTCTTTGTTACGATGGATTAAACCCCTCCGTTGTGTTGACGTAGCTGTCATACCCAGCTATTAAGCCTGTTTACTGTCACATCAGGTCTACTTGTGGTCATCTTATTACACAGATGATTGACCTTATGGAAGGTGGCAGTCTTTCCTCCAAGAGAAAGCTCTATTACAGTCTTGTGTCAAGGCCTGGTTATGGAGGCTTCAAGCCCCAGATTTCTGAGGCAATGCCTGAGCAGACAGCTTCCACTGCACTCATCTGTCACAGGCAGGAAAGCCTCCAAAAGTCACTAAGTGCTGGGCTGTTTTGCAGAGTTCTGAAGCTCTTTATTTTTAAGGAGTAAAACAAGTGAAGAGAATTCCAGCATGGCCTTACTACTTATAAAACTTCACAAGACCTGCAATAAATGCAGCTGATGAGAAACCTTTAGCTTTTACCCTGATCAATATCATGTGTAGATTAGAAAACAATTTTTAATTAAGAAGTTAATTTCCTTCCTTACCATGAAGGCAGCTGGTTTCTTTGAGCAGCTCTCTCAGATTGAAAACGGAGACAATCAGTTTCCCCTCCACAGCCAATTTCATTGCTCTTCTCCACTAGGTTTGGTGGCCAACAATTCAGAATTTACGCTCTGGATTTAATAAATGTCTATCCAATAGCAGGCTTAAATTACTCAACTTCCTAAAAAGATTCCAGCTGTTAGGCCAAGCCCGGCAGCCTGAAAACTCAAGATGATGTAATGATATGGCAAGAGCTCTTCTCACCAGGAATACATCTCACTATATTTCATAATACAGTATATATACACAGTGATATATACTGTAATACATAGAGTAAAGCAGAGATCTCAACTTCTGAACTCTGATATTTGGGCTAAGCACATCAACAGCAATTTTGGTTTTTCGAAAAAATTACATAGAGGGTTTGAACATACTCTAAAACCAAACAGGAGAATAGCTCCCAGTTGACCTCTCGTACGCCCACTCCTGGAAGGTTTCAGAAAGGCTTGGAATTAAGGTTTCAATTAGAGAAGCTGAGCTGCCCTTAGCTAAGCTGGTGATAGCAAGCACAACAGACAGAGAAGCCAAGAGAAATCATTTTAAATCACAATTGTGTTCTTACTGCTCTCAGGGAAGAGAGGAGACGTATCCATACCTCTTTATCGCTGTATGAGATATTCCGGATCTCGTTCCATGGGAAGGAGATTTTAGGGGTCAACCTGTTGTCTGGGTCATAAATGTGAAGACCCAAGGCGTCAACTCCAAGGAGCAGTTCGGTACCCTTTTTATTCTATGGAAGGAAAGAAAGGAGCAGAAAAATCTTTTTATTCCATTCGGAGGGTCTGACATAAACCACTGTTAGCTTCATCAACCAGCCCTGAGCAGTGACCCACCAGCACTGCATATGAAAAGAGCTTCTGCCTCCCCAGCAGCTAGGAGCGAAGCATGCTGCAGCAGGGACTCTCACCAATGCACTGCAGCCATCTCCCAGGTCTGCTGGCTCTCCAAGGCTCCGCTCATCCAATCTCACGGCAACACAAAAGATGAAGACTAACACAAGAGCTACGGCGGGAAGAAAACATGAGCCACAACCTGCACTCACCCTAATCGCAAAATAGTTCACTCCGTACATCTCCAAGTCCTGAGCTATCTTCAAATACTCCATTTCAGCTTCATCTCTGTCAGACAAAAAAAGGCCAGTGTTACGATGTTTGGTAGGATCAGAGGGAGGGGGATGGCTGCTTTTTCTGATCCTAAGCACACACAAGGCTTTAAAGCCTGGACTGTCTCTATCGCACAGGTCAAGCCTGTCTTTGCTGGCAGGATCAATAAAGTCCAACAGCAAATCCCACTCTGCAGCTTGCCAGCATCTTAATGGCCGCTGACGCCTGCCTAGCAAGATGCAGCACTTCAAGCCTTGCTTTGTCCATCTCCCAATCCCTTAAGCATAAATAGGAAATCCCTGGCTGGGAGACCCCTGTTTCAGATACATCTGCCTTCAGGCTTATCCCCCACAAGGAGCATTTTACCACCCAAAGCAGCAATACACCTCATCAGTCTGAATTCCCATTTCTCTTCCTGGCCCAAAAAGCAGCCTGACCCCCTAGGCAGGCAGGGCTGGCTGCCTCCCTGCCCCTCTGGAGGCAGTCCCTTACCGAGCATCAGTCCTAAATTCTCCCGAGGACCCCGTCAGTGACCAGGGGACAGCAGGGCACACGCAGAGCAGTCAAAGAAAAGCCCTTTGCCCTTCGTGAGTCTGCTACGGAGGTGTGCTGTCAGCAGAGCTCATCCATCACCTGCTCAAGCTCCCCAAACCCTGGTGACTCTTCAGGCGAGCAGACTGACCCTGACGCACCACTCCAGCACACACTCACCTCGCTCTGCCTCGGTGCTCTGCATACCAGGCTGTTATCCTTTCCTCCCACATCTCCGGAGTCATCTGGTACAGGTTTATTACCTGAGATACATAGGGAGACAGAGACCAGGTCACACTGCCGCTCTTGTCACAGTCTCCTTAGCCAGCAAGCAAGCCAGAAACACCCGAGCCCCAAGCAACCCCTCCCCAGAACCACGTCCGACCTCAAGACAGGCGACTCTCAGCACCATGCTCAGCCCCGTGCCCTGCAATCGCCCAGCGCTCGCTCAACCCTCCCAAGCACACAGCACAGGCAAGCTGTCCCCAGGCCATCGCGAGCAGATGCAGGCAGGATGAAACCGTGAAAAGAAAGAAAACATTTGCTTCTGTTTTTATTAAAATATGTCAGAAAGAGATTGAGTTCTCCTCCCTGAATACATCTTTTTGGATTGTTCGCCTTGGTAAGGAAGCCCAAGGAAAGCAAAGCAGGGTGCACCCCTCAGGCAGTCCCACAGAGACTGTCTGCAAAGGGCTCTGTTACACAAAACACCATCAGGCTTGGAAACCTGCTCCTCTGCTCGGCCGAGCTCCTTACCCGCTTTGGAAGCAACTCCTCTTGCGCCAAGAAGCCTCGCTTGTGGACGTTGGGATCATAATCGCCGTACTGGAAAGAAGCACAGACATCATGCCCACCCCACGTTAACAACACGGGCAAGTAAACTCTTCACCCTTACACATCCACCCCTTGAGGAGAGAGCAAACACAGACTGCTTACACCCTTCACATCACAACCTGTTAGAGCAGAGAACATATGCTGCTCGGTAAATTTAATAACCGTATTTTCTTTGTCATTCGATTGCTAATAGAAACTAACATCCTTCTCCTACTCATGCAGCAGAGGTAGAAGCAGAACAAAACTTCCCACCATCAGCTGACGTCCCCCATCAGTTGACATCCCCCATCAGTCTACCAGTTGTACTAGATGATCGTTGTAGGTCCCTTCCAACTGAACAATTCTATTCTACTCCAATCACCATGCCCAGAAAACACTTCCTCCGATGCAGGGAAAGACTCCCTCTATAGCCGAGAGGTCCTTGCCATCCCACCGGTAGTGGGACAGGGAGTCAAGATATGGACAAAGACCTGTCCCCAAAGACGGATCGATACCAGCAATTTGGGTGAGGCAGACGGCGGTTTCTCTGCCGCTGCTCACCACCCTAATGAACAAATATAAAAAAAAATTACAGAAGTTTGCCAGACTCCTCTCAGGCAGGTGTCAGCTTTTCTGCTGGAGCGTCTGTTGCTCAACTGGGTTGTGGAATCCAATTCAGATTTGTTAAGTGCATCCAGTAATTACTAGTATTTGTTTAGATTTACATCTTTTTGAGCAGCATATAAAGTGACTGAGAAATAAAACTGCTTATTAACAGATTGAAAAGCCGAGTGTCCCTGCAGTGCATGTGAAAATGAATTTACCTCCTGTACAGCCTAAGAGGGCAGGAAACCGCCAGAAAACGGCACCTCAGATAACCTAGCAAGTTCAAGAGAAGAGGACGATGGATGTGAGGCACGTACACGAAATGCTGCGATTTTCATTCACCTGGCAAACAGGACTTCTGCAGTGACATTACCCAATTACACAAGACACGGCAACATTTGCTCAAGTCACTCATTTTGCAAGGGAGACAGCCCTTCCCTCCCTGCTTTTCCGAAGAACCTCAAGCTCAGGAAGTACAAAATGGCGACAATTTTTAAAACCAAGACCAAGACACACATGGTGGTCATGTAATAAGTCAAGAAGCTTTCAATATCAGCCTCCTTTTATTGCCAGAACCATCACATTGTACACTAAAACCAGAGCTCAGTATCAAAAGTCTACACATACATCCTCTCTACAGCCCACCGAGCAACGTTTCATAGACGACAAGCGGGGATTAAAGACGCAAATATTGATTTGGAGCCAATGCAGATGCAAAGGAAGCATGCAACAATCAACACTGGCTCAGATTTCAATTAATACAACAAAACCGCCACAGATTTCATTCGGGAGGGTGCTGAGCAGTGGCAACTGTCTGTCTTCCAAGGTCTACAGATGCTTGGAGCTCCTCAGAAAGCAGCGCATTGCAGCTACACGTCCCTTGAACCCACATCAAAAGGGAAGAGCAATAAAAACGTGGCCCTGGCAAAGGAAACAACTCCAATAACCTTGGAGAGGCAGAAGATAAATCATTTTTAGGTGATGAAAATAATAGCAAATAGGATTAACGCGATTATTTTCTGTTGTGATCTACCGTGGAGATCCAAGACTAAGTATGGATTATGTGATTTTCATGTGGTGAAAAATATTGCCACGTCCCAAAGGAATATTCGTACTGAGAGGGAGTCTGGATGAGAACATTAATTATTCACAAGTCAAAAACCAACAAATGGCTTAAATATTGCAGTATATGCTGGCTCAAATGATTCGGCAAACATACTTTTAAAGACCTTTTCTATTAAATCATTACTTCAAAACCGTCATGGAATTTCAGCTCCTGTTAATTGAACTGTATGATTAATATTCACGGTTACACATGGAAGTTGCCTTTACCTCATTCATACACCTGGCTTACATCATCCTGGATAAAACACAGGCATGTTCAGCTTCAAACTATTAACACCAAGTATTGTTTGTTTTGGGGGGAAAAAAAAAATAAATAAAAGAGCTCTTTGCTAGTGCTACAAGATTTGGAGGGCTGCAGCACGGCAGCGATCTGCATTTAAGGAGCAAGAAACAGAAGAACCTCCTGGACATTACCATTTTCTGCCGGGATGCATTTTTCAGTAGATTCCACATCTCTCCCGGCTATTTAAAACCTGAACCGCCTCCAACATCTGAAAGCAGTGTGGGTGGTTTGAATGCAGGGCTAGAGGGGAAAACACATAGTAACTCCCCAAATGAACAGAACGATATAGAAATAAATAAGCTTTTATTTTTATGACCCCCACGCTTACTTTGTTATTGCAGGTAGGTGTGCAACAACAGTACAAACCAACCTGGCTGTCAATCAAATGGCTACATCAGATGCAAACACACTGCTATGTCAGGCTATTATGCCCCTAATCATGCAAATCAGCACGTTATTAGTGAAATTACTGTGCTTGGTGGCCGCTTTCTTGTCCAGAAAGGACATCATTACCCTATTTAACTGGAAGAAGATGACCTGCAACATCTTTCTTCCCAGTTCCGTACTGAAGACGTGCTTTCAGCTTTCTCCTTTGCTGAAAAAAAAGCAGAAGGGGAAACCCAGCCTGGAGGGGCAGCAAGGAAAAGCGACGTCTGATGCAGACATGAAAGCACATTAGCAAAGATCAGAAAAGGCGTCCCTCTTCCACCTTCTCACAATCTCTGTGCAGAATCAAGACATGCAAGGTTAGGAGAACTGCTCTGACTCCGGCTGACCTCCTCCAGACGACCGAGTGTCGAGCACGTCGCGTGTGCTACTGAGCACAAGGTCAGCAGCCACGCTGCAAGAAGAGAAAGGGGACGGCACAAGAGTCCTGTACCAAATTACAGCCTGTTCCCGATCGCGCGAGCAGAAGCTGTCACAGCCAAGAGTTAATAGCGCTCAATATTTACCCAATGGTTTATTCATTTTGGCAACAGGAAAAGTCATCCCCTATGTATCCTCAGCTCAGCAGGTCAATGGAGAAAAAGCCAAGTAAGTGTTTACTCATGCACTCTAATAAGAGCGATGAATGTTTCACACAAATAGAAACATTTCGAAAAGCAACTTGTCTTTCCCTGGCTGATGAGCCTCTCAAACAAAATACAGTTTCATCAATATTCTGACTATGAGAAGAAAACATCTTTTTCTAGTAAATTCAAACATTCATCATCAAAGAACACGGCTGCACGTCACCCACGGCTGCATTCAGACAAACCGAGCATGGACTAAAGGGTTATGAGGAAGATTATACAGCAACTCGGAAAAAGCCACGGTGAAACACTGAGGACTGGCCCCTGTTTCCACCCAGCCGGGATCAGGCCCTCTCTTCAGGCAACAGAGCCAAATCCCCTCTCCTGCACTGTCGGCTAAGGCGGTCTCACAGGCCAGAGAGCTACCCTGCTTCTCCCAGACTGCTCGACAGTCGTGCTCCTCAAGGACAGGCAGACGGGCCAGACCCAGGGCACGGCCACCCGCCTGCGGTCCTGCGAGCCAAAACACCTCCCTAAATCGCATCCGGAGAGTCAGAATCGACTACGACCACAAGGCTACAGCGATAACGTAGCTGGGCTGCGATCGGACTCCAGTTACTCCTTTTCCGAAGACATTATCTTTACACACATGAACTGGAGATTAGCTAGAAGACTTGTTAATTGAGCAGCAGTACATGTTGTGCATATACGGGGATAAATTACTTCCCATCTTGCAAGAACGTCCCCACTTCGGAACCTTGGGCTGCTCCCTCTATCCCAGGAGTCCCTCTGCTGTGGGCTGCTGCAAGCTGTCCAAGGCTGCGTGCTCCAGACTGGAAAACAGTGTTCTCTTAAATAAATCCTCAGCAAAACACTGGGTCCAGAGCAGAATTCAGCTGAGGAACGAGGGCAACTTAGTGACCATTGACTTCTTCCTCTGTCTAGTGAGGCCAAACACCCAAGATCAAACCCAAGATAAAGGGAGAAGTCAGGAAGAGCCCTTCAACACTGCAATAATATTTATGTGGCAAGCTGTAGCACTCAAAATAAAGCAGTTATCATGATGACAAGTATTCTGGGGAAGCAGCGGAGCTGTGAGTCCCACGGCTGGTTTGCCTCTGGCTACAATGGCAAAAGCAGGGCGGGCTCGGGGAATTCACCTGCTCCAGCAGTAAGCCACACTTGAGCGGGCACTGCAGCTCATAAGCTGAGCACTTGCTAAAGAGTCCTGGAAAGAGAAAGCAAAAATCTGTCCAACATTTGAAGGCAGCCAGGAACCAGCCGTGCAGAGAAGGCAATAGTGCTAGTGTAGTCCCCTCACTTCCCAAGTTTTAACAACTTTCCCTGCCTTCCCCCTCCTCAGGAAGCGGGTACATCGCAAAGCACGCTTCCCAGGAGCAACGCTAACCCATCGCCAACGTCAGCAGGCCCTTGGAGAATCCCCCTGTGCCTACCTTGGCTTGGACGGCGTAAGAGGCCAGCAGGACAGAAGCTTCAGGAGGACAGTAGATCTTCTCATCCAAAATCTGCTTCTTCACCTGCACGTAGCAGCAAAGGACACGTAACACACATTTAGTGGAGCAGTGCAAAGCACTGTCACAGCAGATGGTTGCAGTTTGTTTTAACTCGAGCTGTCAACCACACAGTTAACAATTTTCCTAACACTAATTACAATTCAGGCCCAGGAAGTCTCTGGTGGCTCGGAAGGGAAGGGCTCAGGCTTTCACAGGCCACCTCTTTCAGACAGGTTTGCGAGAAGAGCTGAATTTATACGTGGAAAATGACAGAACCTGTATCCCATTGCTAAAGGCAGGAGGGGGAAAGAAAAAGTCTTGCGTGTAAACACAGAGATAAAACCTCTTAAGGCATAAGCTATGGATTGATGCGACATCTATACATATCACTAAATTAAAAAAGAAGTTTGCAGCCGAGTCTCTGAGCACACAAAGGTTTTGCTCGGGGATATTCAGGCCTCATTATGAGTCAGTGCTCACCTGTACTCGAGGCTAATTCCCTCGAATCCCACCGGCAGCAAGGAGAGCTGCGAGTCCCCTCTGCGGCAGTGCTTTTAGCAGCAGGCAAAGCCCTGCGCACACTCCCAGGAGAGCCAACGTGCAGTTCCCAAAAGCCACAGCTTTATGTTTCCTGGCTTCTGTGCATTAAAAAATTAAACCTGTCATGTTCGATATTTTTTGGTTTTGCACACTTAAATTTCCTGAATAAAGATAGGGAAAAAAGCATACTGTTTCCTGGGAGACTTAAATGGATTGTCACAGAGATGCAGTGACATCAATTTGAATTTATAACACGCTTTGAGTCCTCAAAGTTGGTTACAACATAATCACAGAAGATATTCTCCTGCATTAAGATAAAAACAGGAGAGTTTGCAAGCTTATGTGTGCTCCTGTTTCCCATACGCGTTACAGGAGCCCAGACTCCTCTCATCATCAGAAATCCTAGTAGAATAGTCACGGTCTGCATTTATAAAATGCACTTTTAACTACTTTTCCTCTCCGATTTTCCTTTTCAAAGATGCCAACAGCATTTTTTCCCCATCAAGGATAAAGCCCATGGCAAATCAGACATTTAAAAATAGCCCTACGGAGACCCTAGTGCACGAGAGAGACCTTGGAAATTAACAGCAATACTTTGCATTTAGAAGTCCTTTAGCTCTGAAGAACGAAGATGAACTTTGGAAGAGTGAGGAGCACCAAGAAGCTGGTGAGCTCACTTTGATGGCCATTTGAAAGGGCAGGGCACACTGAAGTCTACAGTGGCATTTCCAAGAACATCCAAATCCAGGTTGCCTCCACTTTGGTGTAACAAACATAAGGATGAGTGTCTTTTTTTATTTTTATAACTTATTTATTTTAGAAACTTCAAATTAAGAGCCGCAGAGCAGCTGAAACATCCCCGTAAGTACCTAGAGGTCTGACTAGGACTACTCTACTCCCTGTAACCGTAGTTGACACAACCCTTTATAGGACACAGTTTCAGAAAATTGATCTTGTCTGAAAGAGAGCTCCTGTGATAGAAGCTCTTCGTTACCAGCCATGCAGCACTGCTACAACAACATCAGCTGAGCTGATTTCTCAGGACACAAAGTTTCATAGTGTACTTTAAATAAAAAAGAAAAAAGCCTGAAGATGCGTTTGGAAACTGTGGTGAACGCTTAACATAAGAGCACGAGTTACTGGGGCAGGTGGGACTGTTAGGTATCCCCTTCTCCTCTGCTTTTGCCACCAGTCTCTGATGGAGCTGTGCTTCTGGAATTTTCTTCTGTTCTAGTTATTAGAAGGCTGTTTTGCAAAGAGGTGAACCTTGCTGTACAGCCTGAACACGAAACAGGTCGGCTACGTTCTGTTCTTGAGGATGAAATTCCCCTGCTTCACCAAACAATGCTATCATGTACAAAGGCAATTGCCATCCCTCAGATATCACAACTGATATCCACACCCTGCAGAGAGGTGGACTCCAAGGCTGTGTGTGTCATTCAAGCCCACATCTGACAGATTCATTCCCCCTAGCTAACACACGCTAGTATTACAAATCACCTAATCATTCCTGACAGCCAGTTTACGAGGTCTGCAAGTCTGGGGATCGACTGCTTCATCCAGACAAACCATTTCTGACCTATTTTAAGAAGTTTTGGTTGTTGAAGACAACTCCCTTCGGAGAGGTGTGAACATAACGATGAGGATCCACACTCCGCTGACCAACTTTCTGACCCTGGAACCTTCTCGCACTTCTGCTCATCCTGGCTCCTTCTCCCTCGGGTTGGAAAAGAGTGTACTGACATGGCTCCTACCTGCAGGAAGAACAAGTGCTGTGTGATTTCCTGGACCAGTTCCTCCTCTGCGTTCTCAGGATAAAATTTGGCCAGGAAGTGAAAGGTGACAGGCTCCTCTGTTGGAACGTCGTGATCCAGAACCTGTGGGATACAAGAGCCATTCAGCTACTCTTTCCAGCTTCTTCAGCGCTCTGTCTCTTGGAGCCAAGACACAGCTCCCTTCTGTTCAGATCAGCACATCTTTTGTCAAGCACTTTAAACATCTAGAACAGACGAACCAACCTAAGTAGTTCAGAAACCACAGTTAAAAAGAGAAAACAAACAAACATTTCTGACACTCCTAACGATGCAAGAAAACAAACAAGGCAGAAACAAACAGCATGCGAAATGAGACAGCAAAGGTTGATCCTTATCTGCTGTGCGCACATTGCCTCTTCCGAACCTCGCAGAGCAATGCTCTACCCTGCTACATCACCATCCGACCTTCTCGTCGTTTCCCTGCACTGCCTCCTCTTGTACTTCAGTGTTGTTCCTCGCTACCTTTCTGTTGTGCTGGCACTGTCCAGTTCAGATTCATGTTAGTTTAAAACCTTGGCATGACATGCGAGACACCCAGACCTCCCTCACAGTCTCGATTACTGTCTGGTTTTAGTAACATCCTTTGGATGCAAACAGAACCACATCTATCACTTCTCTAATCCACCCCTCAGCAACCTGGAGGCTCACATATTTGGGAAGCTTTCCTCCCTTATCTCCATCTCCTTTTCACTCCTCTGGTTGTCCTCCTCCCTAGCTCTTTGTACATCTCAACAACAAAAGAAGCCAAGACGGAAATTCACTTTTCCGCTAAAGGTTTTGTCATTCAGGGGTACAGAAGAGAGACTTTTAGGTTTCATTTACATCACAGTCACCCTGAAGTCCAGCATCCCAGCATGGCTGTCTCCAAAATGCCTCGAGGGGATTCAGCGTGCATGGTCTGAGGCTTCACAGCTCAGAAGGAGCTGGGGTGGGGTATCTCTGCCAGCTCTTCCCTGTTTGACTTACAGATGCCATGGGGATGAGATTTGAATACACTTTACCCAGTTCACTTCGATACCACACATAACACAACCTCGGGTAATCAAAGAAAGAGGAAAAAAAAAGTACATTCTCCTTTGTCATCCCACGTGACCTCTCAAGGGAAATTTGGTTCCAACCTTCTTGTCCATTTTGAGCCAAGCCACCGTATCCTTGATAGTGTATTGAAGCCCGAAGAACCAGGTTTCTCGGAGTCCTAGTGTCCTGCATACTAGATCGAACAGGTCCTTCCCTTTCCACTTCACCTGCAGGAAAGCAAACAGGAAGCAGAGTTATAAAGATGGATTTCAGAACTTCATCTCCGTTCAACCAAATCCGTTCTTTTTTCATCTCACAATGCCTTTGAGAGTGTGGGGAAGGCATCTGGTACAGCTAAGGAAACATCCTAATGAAGCATACTTTATATCCTTTCATCTGATCTCATCTGCCGATCACCAACTCCCCCCTCACCAGGAAACTGAGATGTGATTTCTTCCACCCTTGCAAACAACACTGTAAATAAAGCCCCCCTGTTTCTTCCTCTGGCAACCCACCGACATTCAACGGAGGAGCTGAAGGGTCCGTTGAGCTTCCTTTTGAGCCATGCACTGCTATGAGCAGCCTGTTTACAGCAAGAAACAAAAATCACTCTTAACTGCCCCTTAGCGGCTTTAATGTCTCTACCTATAGCCCAGGAAGCCTTGCACAAACTCCAGCATCAGCAACAGGGTTTCACAGACAGGGGCGCAATGCGCTCCCGAAAATCAGAAGTGAAACAATCTATGTATGAAGTGTGTTCACCCAGAGCTACCGACCCTGCACAGGTAAAAGGGAAAAAGGGCTCAGAAAAAAAAAAAAATTATCACTGAAGTCAGCGGTTCTCTCGGAGCATGTTTTGATAAGAGTCAAACTGCGTTTTCTGGTGAAAACATTGGTGACAAAAGCAGCTCAGGAGCAGAGAAAATTGGTCCTGCTCAAAGACTGTGTCCTTCGAGCAATCTTGGAGCTGCATCTATGTTGTTACTGAAGTTTGCTCATAAAAACAGAAGGCGTTGGGAGGCAGAAAGGTGAAGAGGGATATAAAACAGATGAATCTAATATGCCAAAGCCACTTCAGGCTTCCATCTGCACGGTGGAAACAATTGCTGGACCGAGACATATGGCCATTACTCTAAAGCCCTAGGGCAAAAGGATCTCGGCACATTCTCTTGTCACTACAACTCAATCTTGGTGCCACCTGGACAGCATCAATATTAATGCTCGGGCACGGCGGGGACGGCTGGTGCGGGTGACGCGCCGCTCCCGCTGTCACCCACTGCCGCCTTGTGGGCAAAGCCGTTGAGGACAAGCTCCGTGCCACGCTGGTGGCTTTGATTAAATGAGTACATCGCTATTTTCTCCCCCTCCCAGGGCACGCACACACACACACATATGCTGACAGTCCCAGAATAGAATAAAGCCGACGCTACCCTCCAAAAAAACACCACCCCCGGCCGGCTCACCACAGCCTCTCCGCAATTCATATCAAGCGCCATCAACACCTCGAGGTCAAAAACACCGGGAGGAGCAAGTTTTGCAGCGTTGTAATTATAAAACCCTAATTTCACACATTTAGCTAGCCTCCAGTCCCCATGATGAGCTCCAGCTCGGCACAGGATGGCTCAGATTGCAGAAGATCTTTTCCTGACTATTATTTTAAGAGGGAGGTTAATTCGAGGGTTCAGACAAAACAGAGCGAGACACATTTAAACAGCTATTTTGTACCATTTCTGTAGGCACATAAAACCAGGCTGCCATCAAAGGGCTATTTCTTAACTAGAATTAAACTGCTTTGCATAAAGCACTATCGGCCTTTTTTTTTTTTGCTTTCTGCAAAGACCACATTTCAGCCTATTGCTTTAGAGGCGCGATCGGCGCCTGCACGCACACAGCCCTGCACCAAACCTTTCCCAGGACAGGCTCCTGCGTGCCGCTGACGGGAGCATCTCCTCCCCAGACATCGCTCTGCATCCCATGGGATCGGTGTTTTGAACAACGCTGGAGCAACCCCACCGAGTCCCCGCCGGCTGGGATTTCCACCGGCTGCGGCTCCCCACCAAACCGCCCTCGCAGAGTTTCACGCAGGCACCCAAACCTTATTCACCACACTGCACCAGCTGGCACAACCCAAAGGTTTCTGCCCTAAAAGCAGCAGTTAGTTTCGAAGACCAGCAGCGAGCATTAAAGCAAGAGCTTTGTGTGTTTTTACCCCCTGCAATTTTAATTTGGTGACGGGAATATTTTAAGCAATTGCTTCTGCCACTAGATTTTACACCGCCACTCTGTCATTGCACGCCTAAGTTATGGCAGAAATATATATTTAACATTCCTGCCTGCACGGTGCTAAAGTCTCCAACCATAACATTGCACAGACATCCTCCCCGACTGTGCTGAATTACCTTCATTAAATATATAACTGGAACAGCAGCCACATTTATTTCAACATACATGATTTCGTTCCACACCTCGGTACTTAAAATAACGATCTGCATTCAAGTGGCATCTTTTGACAGCTGAACTCCAATTGTTTTACAGACGTTCAGGACCTCAGCCCTCCTCACCCTTACTTGAGAGGCCTCGTATCATTAACTGCCACATTTCCTGGCCATGAAACACAAGAAGACCCCCCCAGGCAGGAGGAGATGAAGAGAGCTGCTGTCCAAGGCTGGGCAGAGAGCCTGGGGGAGAGCCAGGACGGGCTGGCAGCTCCCCATCCCATCCTCCGTCCATAACGCCATTCCCCCGCTCCGCACTAAAGTGACACCTGAGGCACAAGGACAATTTTACAAGCCATTACGAGCTCCTGAAAACAAAACAGAGGCTTAGAGCAGAAAAATCCCCTCTCAGCCATATGCCAGAGCGGCTGGCACGACGCTATAATAAAACTCAATCTCCCAATAAAAAGCTACACCACGATAACCTTAACCCGACCCGCAGGATGGAGCCGGATGCGACCACATCGCTTCAGCATCCTTGATCAGCCGCAGGCATCACCTCTTGCACTTGCAGCTTTGCGTTCTCCCATTAGCATGATCGCAACACGGGTTGTTAGATATATTCGGCGAGTCGTCGAAGGAATACGTGGACGAGCTGCTTCATAAACAGGGTAAGCGCTGCAAGGCTGTTATTCTGCAGAGCTGGAATTTATGTTCTTTACTACGTACAGAGTGCTTACAATTTATCAGCAGAGCATTTTAAGTAAACAGCACTAAACACTTAAAACTCAGCAGCCAGTGGCTAGAATAGAGTACTTCCAGTACGGGTTATTGGCATCATCCTTTTCTCCAGCAGAGACGTCGCATTTGGCATCTATTAACAGGGTTTGCATTATTTATTAACCTGCACCAAGAGTCATTTCCAACTAGCAGGCAAGTGGACAATTTATTTCGGTGCACAACCTTTCTGTCAAGTTTCACAACCACTCCTTAGCTAACAAGTCGATAAACCAGCTGCAAAACCGAGCAGAAGGGTTACGAGATCCCCTCGTCACGGGGTGACAAGAGGGGGGAGGCCAAGCGCTACAAAAAACGGGCGCCAGGGCACAAGAGGGTGCAACCACCCCATGAGCAAAGGGTTGAGCAGGGGGTCTACGGAGAAAAGCGAATCCCAAAACCACTGGCATAGGCTGATGCTTTTCTTCCAATGATGTCAAATTGCATTTACACCAGCTACGTGGAAAAGGGTAAAAAAAAGACGGACATTTTTTAACCATTTAAGATTAAGGTTCCTCACACAAGAAGCTGTCCTCGGACAGAGGAGGAGCCCAAACTTCAAGGGACAGAACCTGGCTCTGTCCAGGGATGGTGGACGGGAGATCTCGCCTCCTTGTCATCACAAACGCAAACCACCAGAGCTTCAGCTATCCCTGGGGTCAGGCTGGGGAATAAAGACACAAACAAGTGACTAGAGATTAAGGCAGCGCTCACCAGCTCAGCCCGGGCACGCTGCCTCCCAGAGCAAACCCATCGCAGCGGTCCCTCCGCACCCCACACAACACAACCGCTTTGCGGGAGGCACAGTATTGGGTTACAGCATGACCTTGAAGAAATTACTAACACCTATAAAATATTTCACTGCACCAATTTATCCTTAAATAATGCAGAAAATGGTTTTTCACCTTAGCATATCATTTTATTAAGTGTTAGTTCTGTGCTAGAGATGAGAAGAGAGCGCAGAGCCCCTGTTGTGATGACACGACAGTCTAAAAGACCAGGCAGAAAAGGGGACCAAGCCCCAGGAAGAAGCTCTCAGCTTCCACCGTGTGATGTTATCTCCATTTAGAAGAAAGCTTTGACAAGAGGATGTGACACTTCTGCACTGAAACAGGGAGGGAGATGGCAGAAGGGAGAGCTCCGGGGCTGCAGAGCATCCCTCCACTAACCACCTGGGAAACAATAAATGGGTAGACTGTATCTGTTCCTCGCCCCACCAAGAGATGCCCAAACAAACCACCCACAACAGTTTACAACTGAAACGGAGATAACTTTGAGACTGCAGACCGCATTTATTTCTCCTTCTGGACTTGAATGGTAACAGGAGTGCCACAGACAACCATTTATTTGGATTTAAAGCCCATTTGGAGCAAAGGGGGAATCAAATATGCAATATTCTTCCATTTTTTTTTAAATAAAGTGATGTCAAATACTTTCAATTGCCACTTACTGAGCCACAAGACAGGGCTGTAAAAGTTATTTTTATTTACTAATGCTACACGACAACTCGATAATGAGCTTTTAATTAAAATCTATTTCTGTTAACCACTGAGGAGGCCAAAAACGCGCCCAGGCGTAACGACGCAGATGGTGCAGCCAAACACATTTTGTGGTGTCTGCCCAAGACAGAGACAGAGCAGGGTACACGGGAGAACAAGCTGCTGCGGCGCTCGCCAGCCAGCACTGAAGTGAGCAGGAGAGGCGGAGGGGACAACAACCGATGATGTCCCAAAGCCTCACCTCACCCCATAAGTTGGGGTTGCACAAATTAAGAGTTATGAGGTCAAGCAGCAGCTCGATGCAGGGGAAGAAGCTCCAAGAGGCTGAGAGAAGGATCTTGTTCCTGCAGGGACCTCTGGCCTTCCTGTGCCAGGGACGCACAGAGATATAACGTTAGACGGAGCCGTCTCCGTGCTGCTGTCGCACGGTCTGCAGCACAGCACGCTCCTCCCCACCCCGGGAAGGACCACGCAGGGTAGCAATCACAGAGCCCAGCCTTACCTCTGCGCGGGAGCCGACTGCTGACGGACACGGGGTATTTCAGCACAAGCCTGACCTGCTCTGGCGATCTTTTGCACGCTGATGCGCTCTGAAAACAGACAGCTTACCCCAGGGAAAGCCAAGCTAGGCTTTAAGAAGCCACTGTTGTCAAGCCTTAGGAGAGAGGGTTACCCTTGCCTCAGCAACGGCAAGTTTACCTCTGAATGAAGCAAGGCTAAACCACGTATACTGTCAAACACCTCTCTTCCAACCTTAAGGGCTGTTTGATTTTCTAACAGAGTGCTGCCTCCCAGCTTCAAGTAGATTGTTTCCAGGACTGCTTCCCTGTTCAAGTACTTTTAATTTCAAAAACCACCTACTTGAAAGACACTGCCTGTACAAAGAAAAAAAAAAAAAAAGAGGTATTAAATGACATCAAAACTAGAGTCTATACAGCAAAAGAGAAAGATTTTCTGTCCCAAATGCTTTCCCTCCTTCCCCTTTGCATCACCTCCTCTGGATTAACCACAGAGACTGAGGATTGACAGCAGTTTTGAACCGTCTTTGGAGGGAAATGGATAACATGGAGTTTCATAACCAGCTTAGAAGAGGCTGCAGTGGGACACAGGGGATCCAGAGAGCATTTCAGATGCAGGGTGCAGGCAGAGAGAAGCCAAAGAGGATCTGTGTTCATAATAAGTCTCATGTGACTTGCGCACAGCTTAAGGGAATGCAGAACTGAAGCACGCCAAGCAAGATATCTCTGAAAAATGAATTCCCAAATGACACTGTTGTGAATCAGCAGAATTTCTGACTTTTTTTGGCATAAACCCCTCCAAGACGTGAAGTGAGAACACAGCCCTTACCTGCCGCATCTCATATTTAAAGAGAGATCAGCAGCAACCAAACAGCACTGAGCGCTCGCAGAGAGCTGACGCAGGATCGGGGCAGATGGATGCACTAAAGGAGCCAGAACATTAACTTGACAGCTGGTATCCCAACAATTTACTGAAGATCATTTCGTAGCTGAGGGGGATTATTTCTCTCAGCTTTTTAAAATAGCTGTTACTGCCCACAGATTCGTCTTTTCCAGTTAACTTTCTGCCTGCTTGCAGAAGCTTAGCGGCATCGAGAGAGGTCACTACCCCTACTAGCATCACTGAGCTACTGCTAAACATTTAACCGGGTATGGAAGGATCTTTATAAAACCCCTTCCAAGTATTCGGCAATGCAGAAGGAAGCTGGGGGCACTCCGCTCCCCGGTTTCCTTCTCTTGCCTTTTTATTTTGGTGCAGTGACTGGACAGAGCTCAAAACTCGACCCTGATTTACTGCACCAGTTCTTACTCAAAAACTTACTTGGCCTCAGGTTTGTACCGCCAAATCTTCGCTTGCTCCTGTTTCAGAGGATGAGCTTTTGCAGCTCAGCCACATAACTCCCTACGTCTGTTAACAAAGAGACTAACGCTTGGCCGCACGCTGCTGAAATTGGGTCTCGTCTACTTACAAGCAAACAGAAAAGCTTTACAACCAACCTCATCCAACTGGCCCTGCACCGAGTGGGGCACCGGGCTAAAAAGATCCCTTCCAACCAAGATTATTCTCTGGACAGAGAGGAACAGCTTAAGCATTGAAGCAGTAACAGGATGCATGTTTAGACCAGCAAATACATCAGTCCAAACTTGCCTCTTCTTGCTGCTTGAACACTTAAGCTGTTTCTCTACACTGGTTGTAAAGCTTTTCTATTCATTTTTAACTCAAGACCCACAGAAGCTGCTGCTGTCAAAGGACTAAGGTTGGGAAGCAGCTGGGTGGCTAGCTGCACCCCGGTGGAGTAACCATCCTTACAGGAGTTTCAGGCCCAAGATCACAGGCACGATAGAAAGGGCTAAAGAAAAAACTCACCCTTCAGAAAAGGTGCTGTGGCTCTGGAGACGGAGAGCCACTAACCCGACTGACCACTGCGAGAGGCAGAAATAGGCAAAGACATGCACAAGACCAAAAGAAAGGTTGATGGGTTCTCCTATCAACCAAGGAACTTGGTTCTTGGAGGAAAAAAAAAAAATCACAGAGTGCGTGAGACCAACCTGACAGCGGGAGCACTACACCACCGCCATCCCACCAGAGGGACAGACAGAACGATGCCTTGGAAGACATGGACTCAAAAATACCGCAGGGTTTTAAGATGTTATGCCAGAGATAACAGATAAGCGACTACCTCATCTAGAGAGGCACCACCAAAATCACATTACCTTTGCCACATCGACTACTTTAATTTGGTTCAGGGACACCATCAGCAAGTTTCACCATTGGGGTGGCAACGGCAGAGGAAACCATCGGGAACGGCAGGCTCCTGGCATGGCACTCTGAACTGACATCAAGCCATTAGTGAGAGTACCACACCCTGGCAAGCTCTGCTTTACACTACTGCCGCTTAAAACAGCTTCCCGAATCGGTACTCAAGCAGCGTACCGCCTATCACGGTGTTAATCGCAGGAGAACATCAACATTAAATGTCTTTCAACAAGATTTCTCTTGCGCTGCTCTCCAAGCACAGAAAGCTGAGGGACTGCACGGGCTATTTCAGGGTGTTCTCGGGAAGGTGGGGCAGCTAGGCATTGGTTTAAGATGCGGATCTTAAGAGCTATGCAAATGTCTATCCTTCCTCAAGATGCTATCAATTAATTAGGCACCAGGCTCAAACAGCCACAATGGAAGGAACAAAAAGGAAGACACTCACTTTGTGCCTTCAAGATTTCCCCAAACAAATTATAAGTCTTTAAAGTGAAACCCCAACTGTGATTATTAAGCTTCATCACCGTGTTAGAAAGATTAAGATTTCATTTCCATGAATTATTTTAGATTTAGCCTCAATTTAGAGACATCATTTGCAGAGTAAACAGATGCAAAGCAGGTTTAATCTCTTAAAATGCACAGCTGGGAATTTCAACCGGGCAGATTGAAAAATTAACACAGAAAACTGAGGTGCCCCCAGCTACAGCGGTGTTGGTGGGGTCAGAAGAAGAGGGACTGCTGGGACAGGAGCCGGGGCTCTACAGTTTGTACCGAGCGACCTTCAGTCCAGCCCCGAGCGTCAGCCGTCAAGCCAGAGCAGGTTACGGATTCAGATCTCTCAGCTGCTCCACACGCTCTCCCCGAGGGCCGGGGCAGACCTCGGTAGCCCCAGACGCCCGCCACACTGCCCGGCCGGGCCCTGCCAGGTCTTACACCCTGCGGCCTCTGCCATTTCCAGCTGCCTGGCCAGCCTCGAGGTCTCGGGCCTCTGCTGTCACTGTCTCGAGGTGAGGACATCACCTCTGTCCTGCCCGGCGGGGCTGGGAAGTCTAACTCGTGACAACACAGAGCACACCTCGAGAGCTCTGGAACAGAGTTTAAAGAAAAAACATCAGTTATACTAATCTCACACAGAAAAGCCGCTACAGCAAAGCGCTGATCGCTCAAACATGTTTACCAGCGACACGATCAATACCCATCCACGAAGCCACCGATTAAGCTACGCTGAAGACCAGCACGCATAGCATCAGCCACCCCAGAACAGCCACACACCCCCCGGACCACTCACCGGCCATGCATCCAGCTTCTGAAGAAGGAAAAGGGGGGCAAAAGCAACATGGCAATGCTTGAAGCAAGGCTGGAAGTGCAGAGGTAGGGCACAGAGACGAGCTGTGGCGATTTGCAATGGGTGGAGGGAGGACGGGGGCTTCTGGAAGTGGATGGGACCGAGGGCATGACAAGATGGCATGGCGGGATGACAGAAATCGGCCTGCTCTGCCTGGACCGCAGCCTCTCCTCCCCGGGGACCCGCAGCCCCGGCACGTGGAGGATGCAGGAGGGAGCAGCAATTTCCCACTGCCCCATCCTGCTCCGAACACCCACCTCACAGCTCCCGAGGCTCAAGCAAACCATGCTCCCCAGAACGGCTGCTGAGCAGGCAGGGCTCCTTCGCAAGGCCATTTGGACAGGTAACCTGGGGTGAAGCCGAGGTGTCAGCGTGGATTAGGCAGCAAAACATACCTGCACTCCTTCCTCCGCCTGCTCGGCTGCTGTGTTCTGTGGGGTTTGAAGCCCGAGGCAGGGAGCAGGCTCCAGCACACCAGGTACGCAGCAAAACCCAACCAGAGGTACGACCCCGGGACTGCTGGCCTCGCAGAGGAATTGCTGAACCCCCAGCTCATTCCCTCGGTGGAGCCAGGAGGTGCCCGTGGCCAGAGAGCAGCAACAGCAGAGAGGGAGGGGACGAGCACAGGCAGCAGAGGCCAAGAGGCAGCGGCAGTTCCCCCTGCCCGGCTCAGCAGACAGTGGTGTGCCCCCAGGAGCAGGCTACCGACGAGACCTCCAACAAGCCATCAGCTCTCCGTCCCTGTCAGCACGAGGTAGCATTCACGGGCCGCAAAAACACATCTCAAGAGCCCCCCAAACAGCACGACAGCCAGACTCCTGCTGCACCTCCTTCCACTAATCTGCTAAAGAGTGTTTGCGCGGCAGAGGTTTCACCCTCCACAGCCTCCTGCTCAGGTCAGCAGTCCTCCTTCCCGCCTGAAGAAGCCCACTGCATCGACGCACACACAGATTCTTGGGCAAACATAGTGCTGCTCGCTCCTCGCCCATCTCGCCCCTCCAGGGCCTGAGCCCAGCCAACCTTCGGACAGGGGCCGGATCCCTTCAGGGGGGAGCGTGGTCCTCCCCAGATCATCGACTCTCCCACCCCTTCGACTTTCAGGCGGGGCAGCCGAGACCACCGCGGGCGCAAGCTCTGCTCCTGGCTCCAGATCTCACCGTGGGCTGCCGCGGCGAGGACCAAGCCAAGCCCTTCCCTGGGCCACCTTCCCATCCCCTCCCTCACATCAGGCCCAGCGACTCGAGGCCGCAAGGTGCGTCTGATCCGTCTGCAACGTCAGGCGTTGGGCTTGCTGCACTTCTGCAGAGCCAGCAAGCCAAGGAGCTTTCCCCAGAGCCGTACAACAACGAGACAAAGACGGGGCAGAGACCCAGTCAGGGAGCTGGACTGCTTGAATAAAGCTTGAATAAAACTCACACCTCAAGCTGGGCTGCCCTGTCCTTGAATAAAACACACCTCACCTGCACTAAGCATGGTGTGAAACAGCCCCATCACCCACCTGCACCCAACTATTTCCCTCCCCTCCGCTCGAGCACTCTGCGCTGAAGGACGACGCCTGAATTCCCCCGCGCATCCCTCGTGCACCAGCTCCGACAAGATACAGGAGACCTGAGCAAGACCAGACACGCAGTTCGCGAGCTCCTTCCTGCGTTTCCAGAAGGGCTGGAGAAGTCTATCTGCAGCGACAAGCTTTTCTGGCAGGAACCTCCCCGGAAAGTCATCTGAAGATGCACAAGTTGCACGGTCAAATCCCACCCGAGAGCGCTGCCTTACTGCTGCGCAAACACCCTAATCCCAACATGAAAAGACAAGCAGCTGCACCATTAAAAAAAAAAAAGAATTATTTACTTTTCATCATACATTATTACTGGCAGCCTCGGAAAAACATGCAAGAACGGAGCCAGGACACTTAAACTCTCCTGGCAGCGTAACAGTGGGAAGCTCGCACAACTACTGTCTAAAATAAATCCTTAATCCCTAGGAAAGGCAGAAAGTTCTTCAGAGCTGACAACAGACTTCGAGAGCAAGAAAATGTACGATAACAAACACCCCGCAGCTTATGGGCACTGGAATTCCATCAAGATTTGGATCAGACTAATGAAATACAAACTATTAAATAAAAAAGTTAAACTGGGTAGAGACGGCTTTTGACATTTGCGTGTCCAATCCCTCTAGATGGGGGCAACAACAAACCAGACCCCTGGGGCCTGACGGCAACCGCCTAGAGGAGAATGTTTTAAGAATGACCAAGGGCCCAAAAAAGGAAAGCATCAGAGAAAAACCAGACGCGACGGGAGCGGGCACCAGGACACAACCCCCCAGGAACACCCCTCATCCTCGGGACTGAGCTAATAACTCCTGAAAACGTGAAAATTTCATTGTTGTGCGTGGAGTGCTTTGAGTTGGACCCTCGTGGGTTCAAGCCTCGCCACCTGGGATACAACAAGCCCCGGCCTCCTCACGACAGCTACTGCGCAGCAGGCGACTTCAGCTGTGATGGCAAAATAAAGCTGAATTATAAAGAAAACGAGCCTGAATTATAACCAGAATAAAGCAGAACTATGACCAGGTTAAAGCCGAAACGCACACGGTCCGCTGTCCCTCCGCGCAGCCCCCCCGCGGGTCGCTCCGTGACCGCGTACCTCCCACGGGCGGCCGGGGAGCCCGCCCAGCGCAGGCCTGAGCCCCCCTCAGCGCCCGCTCCCGCTTCCCCGCCGCCCTCCGCGGGGCACCGGGCCGCAGCCCCCCGCTCCCGCCGGCGGCCCGGCCCCACAGCCGGGTTTAGGCCTGCTACCGGCCCAGGGGAAGCCCCCGGGCGGGCGGGAGAGACCGCGGAAGCCGGCGGGGGTGCGGGGGGTGCGGCCCACCTCAGCGGGCCCCCCCCCGGGAGCGCCGGCCCGGCCCGGCCCGCCGCCGCCGCCCCGGCCGTCACCTCGCAGCTGAACTCCATCTCGGCGTCCATGGTGGCGATGCGCACCGTGAAGGTCTTGGGCTGCTTCCTCTTCAGCGAGCTGAAGCTCATGCGGGACGCGATGGCCCCGGCCATGGCGGGGGAGGCAGCTCAGCGCGGCGGCAGCGCCATGGCGGCGGGGAGGGCCCGGGCCCCCGCCGCTCCGGGCCGCGCCGAGCTGCGCCCGCCCTCGCCGCCCCGCCATTGGTCCCGCGCTGGCCTGGTTCCGCCCCCGCCACGCGGGTCGCGCGGCGCGGCAGCCAACGGGAAGGCCTGTGATGGAGGAGAGGGAGCGGGAGCGGCTGTGATTGGGAAAAGCGGACGCCGCTCAAGGGAAGAGGGCGGAGAGAGGCGGGCCCACCTCCCAGCTCTGTGGGAGGAAGGAGCGGGGCGGGGCGGTGGCGCCCCCTGGCGGCGGGCGGAGCGGGCGGCACCCCGCGCCGTGACGCGCTCGAGGGTGCCAGACGCATGCGTAGGAGGGGGTGGGCGGGGCGGGGCGGGGCCGGGCACTAGGACCCGGCAGCAGCCGAACGCCCCGGGACCCCCCCGACGCTGCCGGAGCTGGGCTGCCCCACGGTGTCCCGGCGTGCCCGCGATCCGTGGGATGTCCCCCCTGCCCTGGGGTGTCCCCCCCTGCCGTGGGATGTCCTCGCTGCCGTGGGTGTCCCCGGTGCCGTGAGGTGTCCCCATTCCCGTGGGGTGTCCCCGCTGCCGTTGGGCCACCCCGCAGGACGGGCTGTCCCCGGGTGACGCGGGGTGAGGGGGTGCTGTCCCCCCCCGCCGCAGGTGCCCTCCCGGGGGCCCGAGGGGACCTTCTGCTCCCGGGAGGTGCCCGGGCGAGGGGACCCAGGCGTTCTCGGGGGGACCCGGGCGTCCGGGCTCGTCCCGCCCCCGGCGGGCGCTGCCCAGTTCGTCCCCGGGGCGGGTGGGGGCAGAGACTGGGACCGGCGGCCGGGGACACGGGGCGGGACTGGGACTAGCACCGGGACAACGGGACCAGGACCAGCACTGGGATAACAGGACAGGACTGGGACCAGTACCGGGCTGACAGGACTGGGACCAGTACCGGGCTAACAGGGCTGGGACCGGAGGGCCAGGACCAGCACTGGGATAGCGGTATGGGACTGGGACTGGGGCTAGCGCTGGATAATGGGATGGGACTGGGAGCAGAACCAGCGCTGCGATAATGGAACTGGGACCGGGGGATAGGGACCGGCACTGGGATGATGGGATGGCGACTTGGACCAGCATCAGGGTAAGAGGACAGGACTGGGACGCAGATCAGCGTGGCGGTAGTGGGATGGCAACTGGGACCAGCTCAGGGTTACCGGGACGGGAACTGGGACCAGCACGGGGATAACGGGATGGGAACTGGGACCAGCACGGGGATAACGGGATGGAAACTGGGATCAGCACGGGGATAACGGGATGGGACTGGGACCAGCACGGGGATAACGGGACAGGGACTGGGACCAGCACGGGGATAACGGGACGGGAACTAGGACCAGCTCAGGGTTACCGGGACGGGAACTGGGACCAGCACGGGGATAACGGGACGGGAACTGGGACCAGCACGGGGTAAGGGGACGGACCTGAACCCCGGCAGGAGCAGACGGGGGAAGGGGAGCAGCGGGAGGCGAGAAGCCCCCCCGGCCCCCCCCAGCGGGCAGGTGAGCAGAGCAGCCCCCTCACCCCCCCCCCCCCCGGGGGGGACCCAGGCGGTCGGGGAGCGGCCCCCGCCCCCGCCGGCCCCGGCAGCCCGGGCGCCCCCGCAGCGGGAAGAACGGGGCCTCTGTCCCCGCGGGGACAATGGGGACATTGATGTGTGTGTCCCCGTCCCCCCCCCCCCATCCCCGCTGCCCCCGCAGAACCCCCATGGCAGACGACGACGAGCCCCCCCGCCGGGCCCTCGCCCCCGCCGGCACCCACGGCCCGGGCACCCAGGTGGGCACGGGGGGGGGGGGGGGGCATGGGAGGGGGGAGCTGGGGGGGGGGGCATGGGGAGGTATGGGGGCCATAGGGGCTGGGGGTGGTATGGAGAGCTAGGAGGGGGCATGGGGGGGGTCCAAGGGTGACCAGGGAGGCTGGGAGGGTCATGGGGAGCTATGGGGGGGGGTCATGGGGAGCTATGGGGGGGCCATGGGGGCTGGGGGGGTCATAGGGAGCTATGGGGGGGGTATGGGGAGCTATGGGGGCCATAGGGGCTGGGGGTGGTATGGGGAGCTAGGGGGGGGCATGGGGGGGTCCAAGGATGACTAGGGGGGCTGGGGGGGTCATGGGGAGCTATGGGGGGGGTCATGGGGGCTGGGGGGTCATGGGGAGCTATGGGGGGGCCATGGGGAGCTATGGGGGGCCGTGGGGGCTGGGGGGTCATAGGGAGCTATGGGGGGGGTATGGGGGAGCCAAGGGGGCTCAGGGGGGCTGGGGGGGCCGTAGGGAGTTATGGGGGAAATATAGGGGGGCCCAAGGGAGCCCAGGGGACCATCGGGACCTATGGGGTACAAGGGGGGCATGGGGGGGGCCAAGGGAAGCCCTGGAGAGTTGGGGGGGGGTGTCATTGTGGGGTGTACAGGTGAATTGGGGTAGGGGGGCTGGTCGGAGGGGGAGGAGGGGGGGACCCCCCCCCCTCGGAGCCCCCGCTCTGGGTGAAGCCCCTGCCCAGCCCTGCCGGCCCGTGCCGCGGGTCCACGCCTTCGGGAAGGGGGGGCAGGCGCTGCGCAGGGACCCCCGCGCCCCCCCCGCCATGCGGGGCTGGCTGCACAAGCAGGTGGGGCGGGGGGGGGCGTGGGGCTGGGGGGGCTGGGGAGGGCGGGGGGGGCAGGGCAGGTTATGGGGTGGGGAGTCCGGGGGGGGTATGGGGTTTGGGGGGGGGGGCTGTCTGAGGTGGGGGTGCTGGGGGGGTTATGGGGTCTGGGGGGATCTGGGGGGGTGGGTGCTGGGGGGGTGTATGGGGTTTGGGGGGGGGTCTGAGGTAGGGGTGCTGGGGGGGTTATGGGGTTTGGGGGATCTGGGGGGGTGGTGGGTGCTGGGGGGGTGTATGGGGTTTGGGGAAGGGGGGTGGGTCTGAGGTGGGGGTGCTGGGGGAGGTTATGGGGTCTGGGGGATCAGAGGGGAGTGGGGGGGTCTGGGGGGGTGGTGGGGTGCTGGGGGGGTTATGGGGTTTGGGGGGATCTGGGGGTGGTGGGTGCTGGGGGGCGTGCAGGGTTTGAGGGGGTCTGGAGTGGGGGGGGTGCTGGGGGGTATGAGGTTTGGGGGATCGGAGAGGGTTGGGGGTCTGGGGTGGTGGTGGGTGGCGGTGGGGTTATGGGGTTTGGGGGGTTATGGGGTTTGGGGGATCAGAGAGAGTTGGGGGGTCTGGGGCAGTGCAGGGTGCTGGGGGTTGTTATGGGGTTTGGGGGGGTCTGGGATGGCAGGGGGTGCTGGGGGGGTTATGGGGTTTGGGGGATCAGAGAGGTCTTGGAGGGGTCTAGGGTAGTGGGGGGTGCTGGGGGGTTATGGGATTTGGGGGATCAGAAGGGATTCGGGGTCTGGGGCAGCAGGGGGGCCCGGGGGGGTGATGGGCTGGGGGGCTCAGCCCTGTCCCCTCCCCCAGGACAGCTCGGGGCTGCGGCTCTGGAAGCGCCGCTGGTTTGTGCTGGTCGATCTCTGCCTCTACTACTACCGGGGTAAGGGGGGGCCGGGGTGTCCCAGGGGGGGCAGGACACCCTGGGGGCATGGGGACCTGGGGGTGAGGGGGGACTTGGGTCACCTGGGGTCCCTGGGGGGTCTCTGGGGAGGCCAGGGATCCCTGGGGGGGATTGGGGGTCCCTGAGGGGCTGAAGGGGTCCCTGGGGGGGGGCTGAGGTCTGAGGGGCCCCGGGAGGTTTGGGGGCAGCCGGTGGGACTCAAAGGAGGTCCCCGGTGTTCCCTTGATGGTGCTGGGGGTCTCGGGGTGCCGATGGGGTCCCTGGGGGTTCCCCACCCCCTGAGATCCCTCTGCCCCCCAGACAGCAGCGAGCAGCGAGTGCGGGGTGGCCTCCCCTGCCCGGCTACGAGATCCGCGTCCTGCCCCCCGTCCCCCGCGCCCCCCGTTTCCTCTTCACGGTCAGCCCCGGCCCCCCTGGATCCCCAGATCTGGGGGTGCCCTGGGTGGCAGGGACAAGGCCCGGATGCCTGGGTCCCCTCCACCATGGCCCCCCCCCCCCAATCCCCAGGCTGAGCACCCCGGGATGCGAACGTACTGCCTGGGGGCCGAGACCCCCGAGGAGCTGAACGCTTGGGTCTGCGCCCTGCGCCAGGGCGCATCACCCCTGCCCGGGTAAACGGGGTACCGGGGGGCACCGGGGGCACGGGGGCACCGGGGGGCTTGGGCCCATGGAGGGGAGATGGGGGGCCTGGGGGGGGGGGGGGAGGTTTGGGGAATCCCAGGGGGCAGGAGGTGGTTCGGGGCACCAGGGGGGTCAGAGAGGGTTTGGGGGGTTGGGGGGGGGGGTCACAGAGTGCTTGGGGGGGGTCTGAGGGGCGGTTAACCCTTTAACCCCTGTTTTCTCCCCCCTCCCCAGCTCCCCCCGCTCCCTCTCCCTGCAGACGCCCCAGGAACCCCAGAGTGTGGGTCCCCCCTCACCCCCATTGCCCGCCCACCCCCCCGGCTGGTGCTCCCTGTGCCCCCCGGGTGAGGAGCTGGGAGCCCCCCCCATGCCCCCTCCTCGCCGCCCACCGGTCCCTCCACTGCCCCCCAGCAAGGTGAGCTCGGTGGGGGGCACTGGGGGGTGACCCTCCCACCAGAGTGACCCCCAAACCAGCTTCCTCCCCCCCATTCTGTGGCATTTGGGGACTGGGGGGGGTGGGGGTGGAGTAGGTACCCCCAACCCCCAATCTAACCCCAGGTGCCCCCCAAGCTGTTCCAACACCCTCTGTCCTGGGGTCCTGTAGGTCTTGGGGTGCCCCATGGGTGCCGGTGGGTGCCGTGGTGCCCCCAGGAGCAGCAGCTGAGGGGTCTGGCCAGGGTGGCACTCCCATACCCCGGGGACCCCCGTGTCCCACTGTGGGGGATTCTGGGGGGCTCTGTTACCCCCTCCACCAGAGTACCTGGGGGACCCCAAACACCCCAGGGGCAGGGCACCCCACGGGGCTATGGGGCAGGTCTGGGAGGCTATGGGGCAGGAGGGGTGATGGGGGGAAGCTGTGGGGCAGGACGGAGCAGCGGGTGCCCCGTGCCCTCATCGCAGGCACCCCTACCCCAGGAGGAGGCCCCGGCCCGGGGGGGCCCTGCGGGACCGAGGACACGCGGGGGGAGCCGCGGGGGCCCCCCGTGGGTGCCGTCGCCGCCGCAGCAGGTGGGTGTGGGTCCCGCTGTGGGTCCCGGCCCCGGTCCCTGCTCCCCCGCCCGCGGGACACCCCCCCGGCCACGCCCCATCCTGACCCCGCCTTCCCTAGGGAGGAGCCCAAGGGAGCTCCGCCCCCCTGGAGCAACGACCAACCAGCAGCTGCCCCCTCTGGACGGCAGGGGGCCTGATGCGGCGGGGCGAGACGTCGCGGCCAATCAGACACTGCCCTCTCCAACTGACTCTTCTGATTGGCTGCTGGCATGCGAGGGCTCAGATGGGGCCCTGCCCTCCCCGGGCACCGCCTCCCCGCCGGCAGCCAATGAGACCTCGCTCTGGCCGCGGGCGGGGGCGAGTGGGCGGGGCTGGGAGCGAGAAGGTGTGGCCGGCCGCGGGGCGCGGCGGCCAATCAGAATCACCCTTCTCCAGGCCAGCTTCTGAGGGAAGGGCGGGGGCCGCCGCGCCCCTGGAGGGCGTGGCCGGACTGATGGGCGGAGTTTAATTAAACCCCGCCCCTTCGCTAGGCCCCGCCCCGCTGCGGGGGAAGATGGCGGCGGCGCGGGCGAACGGGAGCGCGGCGTTGCTGCGGCTGCTGCGGGGCGGCGGCGGCGGGGCCCCCGGCGGAGCGCGGTGAGCGGGGCCGGCCCGGGTTCCCCGGCCACCCCCGGCCCGGCCCCCGCCCCTAATTCCCCCCCACCCCGCTTCCCCCCCCTCAGACCCCACGTTCCACACCCCCCCCCCGGTTCCCCTCAGCGGGCTGAGGGCCGCTCCCGGCGGGCGGGCCCGGGCCCTGGCGCGGTGCCGGGCGGGCGTGGGTCCCGCTGTTAATGCCTCACCAGGCGGGGCAGCCCGGCGGGCAAAGGTCTGGCTGGCAGCGTGGCCGTGGGGCGGGGGAGGGGGCGGAGGGGCCACTGCCGCCTCCCGCCCGGGGAGGCCCCCGCTGCCCCCGGCCCCCGCATCCTTCTGGGGGGGCACCGGCGAGGCTGGGCCCATGGGGCAGCGGGTCTGCCCCACCGCGGAGAGGGTCACCGCCGGCCAGAGCGGTTGCTGGGGCTGAGGGGGATCCCCTTGGGGGGCAGGCTGGGTGGGGGGCTGCCCCCCTTGCCCCCTCGGGGCCAGCCTGGTGCCCTGGCTCCGGTCGGGGCAGCATGGGCCAAACCCCCCCCCCGGCAGCCTGGGATGGGGAGAGCTGCGGCCTTCGTTTTTCCCACACACCCCCTACAAAAACGGGCCAGGCAGCGCTGTGCCTCAGCTCCTCCCTGAGATGAACTGAATGAAACCCAGTGAAGCCCCCCCGAGATGGACAGTGCTCCCTGGCAGCCGGACGATGCAGGCAGCTGCCTGCGGAGCCAGGAAGGCAGGACCGGCAGCACGGCCTTTGGGTCCCGTTTTGTTCTCCAGCCGGTCGTTCCCGGGCAGAGCTGCCGGTGTTTCCTCCAGCGAGGGGGTGTCAGCGGGTGCTCCCCCCCGCCCCGTGCTGACCCGCTGTCTCGCAGGGGGTACTCGAGGGACGCCGAGGGCAGCTGGTTCCGCTCCCTCTTTGTGCACAAGGTGGATCCCCGCAAGGATGCCCATTCCAACCTCCTCTCCAAGAAGGAGACCAGCAACCTCTACAAGATCCAGTGTGAGCGGCCTTGAAGGGAGGAAGGGGCTGGGGGGTGAGCGCAGATGGGGTGCACCCCACTGTGCTTGGGCCCTCCTCACCTCTGGGGACCCCCCCCCCTCACCCCAAGGGCCTCGGCTCCCACCCTGGCAGCCCCTCTCTCGTCTCCCTGCAGTTCACAACGTGAAGCCGGAGTGCCTGGACGCGTACAACAGCCTGACGTGAGCCCCGCTGCGTGTCCGGGGAGGGGCTGCCCGGGGTCCCAGTGGGGTGTTGGGGTGCTGTGCTGGAGCGAGGGGGGTGGGAGGGCTTGTGCAGAGCTCCTCGAGACCCCGGGTGGGTCTGTGCCCCTGCTCCTTGCCTCAGTTTCCCTCCCTGTGAAATGGGTGCACCCCTCAGGGCTGCTCCAGGTCCCGTTAGGACAGACCCTTCCATGCCCAGACCCCTCGTACTGGGCTGGAAGGGCAAATGGGGGTATCGGGAGTGTTTTGGGGTGGCTGCCCCCCCTTCCAGCTACCCCCCCCGTGCCCCTGCAGAGAGGAGGTGCTCCCCAAGCTCCACTCGGATGCTGACTACCCCTGCGACCTGGTGGGGAACTGGAACACGTGGTACGGCGAGCAGGACCAGGCAGGTGAGGGCAGGCAGGCAGCGGTTCCCAGTGCCTCCGCTGCCAGAGGGGCTGAGAGCGAAGGCGAAGACCTCAGCTTGTGCCCGGAGCTGGCTGTCGCACAGGGGGAGAGGGGTGGGAGCTGCCGGGTGGGCTTTTGGGGTGCTGCCCACCCTCCCCAGCCCCATGCTCTCCTTCCAGTGCACCTCTGGCGCTTCTCGGGCGGGTACCCGGCCCTCATGGACTGCATGAACAAGCTCAAGCAGAATAAGGTACCACCGGGATCGGGGCGAGCCGCCCAAGCTCTGCCCTTCACCTCTGCCTGCACCCCTCCGGCCCGGGTCGCGTTCGCCCCCACCCCGAAACCCCCGGCTGGGGCTGTCCCCAGGAATACCTGGACTTCCGTAAGGAGAGGAGCCGGATGCTGCTATCCCGCCGGAACCAGCTGCTCCTGGAGTTCAGCTTCTGGAACGAGCCCCTGCCCCGCCAAGGACCCAACATCTACGAGCTGAGGACCTACAAGCTGAAGGTGAGCGGTTGTGGGGGGCCAGCCCGCGCCTCGGGGTGGCCTTCGGATCGTTATATCCCCAGGGTGGGGGTCCTGCCTGGTATTTTGGGGGGCAGCCCCCCAAATTCCTCCCTCCTCGGTGAGGAGACCCCAAGGAGGGGGAGCAGGCAGGATCCGGCTGCTCACACTGTATTTTTTTTTTTTTTTCTCTGTTTTCAGCCAGGGACCATGATCGAATGGGGCAACAACTGGTAAGCAAGTGTTTTCCCGGCACGGAGGGAGCCAAGGTGGGAAAAGGTCCCCCTGGAGCAGGGGGGGCCCCTCGGGCAACTCCCCCCCCCCCCCTATTTCTCCCGCTGGGTGCCAGGGCTCGGGCCATTAAGTACCGGCAGGAGAACCAGGAGGCGGTCGGCGGGTTCTTCTCCCAGATCGGGGAGCTGTACGTCGTGCACCACCTCTGGGGTAAGCGAGCTCCCCCCGCCGCCCGTGTCACCCCCTGGGGTACCCCCGCCGGGGGGGCTGTGTGTGTGTGTGGGGGGGGGGGGGGCCCTGGGTGCCAGCCCCATCCCCTCCCCGCAGCCTACAAGGACCTGCAGTCCCGGGAGGAGACGAGGAACGCGGCCTGGAGGAAGAGGGGCTGGGATGAGAACGTGTACTACACGGGTGAGCGGGACCCCCTGCCCACACTGGGGACCCCCTGCCTACACCGGGGACCCCCACCCTCACCTATCTCTCGCTTTCTTTTCCAGTCCCGCTGATCCGGACCATGGAGTCACGGATAATGATTCCCCTGAAGATCTCACCCCTGCAGTGAGCGGGGGGGGGGGGGTCTGCGCCGGGGTGTCTGCCTGCAATCGGAGGGGCTTGCTCCCTGCCTGCACCCCAGCCCTGCTGGGGAAGGGCTGGGGGTCTCTGCTTCCCCCACAGCTCCTGGCTCTCCTTTTCCCTCCCCACCCCACCCCATTTTGGGGTGCCCTGTGGGGGATGAGAGCGGGGAGGGGGCTGCAGCCGGGGAGGGGAAGGGGGGAGCCCCCCATCCTGCGGCGGGTCCCCAGGTGTGGCAGGGGATAGCGCTGCCCGGGGGGGCTGGGCAGGCTACAGGGCTGGGTGGGTGGAGGGGAGTCTTAATTATTCCTGATGGGCCCAGTGGGTGCCTTTCCTGCCAATTAAATATTTAATATGCTGAAGCCTGGCACTCTCCGGAAAGGGGGGGGGGCGGGGGCGGGGGCACTGGGGGTGCTTGGCCCCCCCTGGCACAGGGAGTAGCCCCCCAACCTGGTCTCACCCAGGGGGATATCCTACCCCATGCCATGGGTGCCCCCTGCACCAAAAGACCCTCACCCGTGGGTGCCCTTCTACACCGAGGTCCCCCCACAAAGCCCCTGAGTGCCCCCAGTGCCATTGGGGACCCCATACCATGTGTGTCGTGTCCCCCCCAAGCCCATGGATACCCCCAGCACCACTGGGGCCCCCCCAGCCGAGGGCCCCACCATGCCTGCGGGTACCCTGCTGCACCAGGAGCCCCCCAAGCCCACGCGTGCCCCCGCCGCGGGGGGACCCGTTCCCCGGGGCTGCCCCCCCCCATACCCCCGAAGGAGGGCTGGTCGGTGGGGGCGCTGACCACGCCCCGTTCCCAAAACCACGCCCCCTTCCCGAAACCACGCCCCCTGCCGCTCGTTGCTCGCGGTCCTCCGGAAGGCGTGTCCACTAGGGGGCGCATTTAGCGGCTGCCGCTCCGCGCCGCGCTCGTTTGTTCCGCTGGCCTCACTTCCGGGCGGCGCTGAGGCGGGCGGCGCTGAGGCGAGCGGCGCGGTGAGAACCGAACCGAGACAGCCGGGGCGGGGTATGCGGGCGGGCGGGGGGCCGGGCCGAGCTGAGGTGGGGGGACGTCCCTCGGTGCCGTGTGCTGGGGGTCCGGGGGGGCTCCGGTGTGCTGGGGGCCTCGGGGGGGCTCTAGAGGAGCGGAGGCCCCCGGGCCCAGTGTGCCGGGGGGGCCTCGGGGGCTCTGGAGGAGTGGAGGCCCCGGGGCACGGTGTGCTGGGGGGCCGGGGAGGGCTCCAGTGGAGCGGAGGCCCCGGGCCCGGTGTGCTGGGGGGCCCGAGGGGGCTCTGGAGGAGTGGAGGCCCCGGGGCCCGGTGTGCTGGGGGGCCGGGGAGGGCTCCGGTGGAGCGGAGGCCCCCGGGCCCGTTGTGCTGGGGGTCCATGGCGGGGGTGAGAGCTGGGATGGGGGAAGCTGGTGGGGCGGAGGCGCAGGGGCTTGCTGGGCTGGGAGAAGTGCAGAGTCCAAGGCAGGCTGGCGGGAGGGAGCCCAGGATAGCCCCGGTCCCAGGCGGCTTTGGCCCCCCCGCAGATGACAGCTTTGCCTCTTGTCCCCCAGTCCTTGACTGGCAGCACCATGTCATCGGACTCCAGCAAGAAGAGGAAGCCCAAAGTGATCCGCACGGATGGGGGCCCGCAGGAGGGCAAGCGGGGCAAGGCCGATGCCGACCAGGTAGGGCACCCGGCTGCCCACGTGCACGGGCAGAGCCATCGTGCTGCGGCAGGGTGCTTGTGTCCTGCCTTCCCATGGGCTGTTCTCACACCTACTCTTTGCTGGCCTTATTCTCCCCTTCGGGAAGTTGTGGGAGCGTTCCCCCGGAGCCGAGCCAGCTCCCAGTGCCTCTGAAACTCCCGCTCTGAATTTCTGAACCTGCTTCCATCTCCTTCAGGAAACACAGCGCTCAAGGAGTCCAAATGCTCCGCTGGAGGCATAGGGAGAGTGAGCACAAGGCTGAAAGGTCCCTCGGGGGTTTGCATGTTGTCCTAAAACATTCCCGTGAGCAGCAGGGTCACCCGGGTTCAGCCAAAGTGGAGACGAGGGTTGAAGTAGTAGTCACTTTCCCCAGTTTATTCTCTGTAGTAATTTAGATATATCTGGTGCAGGACAGATACCGGTTTAAATTTACAATAACTACGTAAGAAGCAGCCTGAACTTCCCAGGCGTTTTAATGCCTGATGGTATTTGTGTCCGGGATTGTTAACTGAGTCCTCTCCCGTGTGTAAAGTCTCCTCGGGCATGGGATTAACGGACAGAGCCAGGAATCAAGACCCAGCAGTTTGTTTCCCAGCGCCCTTTCCAGAGAAGGTGGAAGGAACGAGCCGTAGAAGGTGCTTTCTGCCTTTGCAGGATGTTAGGTACTACAGCGAGGAGTGCGAGGTGGATCTCCGTGACCCTATCAAAGACTACGAACTCTACAGAGAGACTTGCCAGGAGCTTCAGAGACTGATGGCAGAAATCCAGGAGCTGAAAAGCAGAGGCATCAAGGACAACGTAAGGAGAAGTCTCGGTGCTTGGTTTAATGTGTTCTGTTCTTTGACGTTTTTCCTTAGTCTGAGAGGAACGGGAGCAGAAGCCGTGCCGCCATCTGGGGAGAGTCAGGAAAATGGAAGAGCTTCCCTCAATTGAAGTAAAATACGATTTAGCTGAGGCATTGGTCTTGACTGAGCAGACATTATGCAGACTGAGTTCTTCTAAAGCATGTCTGGGCCCCTGATGGGTCATGCTGATGGGGCGGGGGCTCCTGGGGGAGGAATTGAGCCCCTCCTGACTGCAGTGGGGGTGGCCGGGCTCTCGCCGTCCCACGGAGGCCCGGCAGCCTCGGTCGCGGCTGGGGAAGGCTTGGGCTGCGACCGCCCGCACCGTCCTCTGCACGGCAGGGTGGGCGCTTCAGGTTCAAACACCTCTGTTCCTACCGCTGAGAAAAATCACTAGGGTGAGCCCGGCAAGCCCCCTGTTTATTTCTAGCGGGTGACCTGTGAGCCTGGGAGCGGGAGGCTCCCTCGGAAGCCCTGGTGACATTGATCGTGGCTCCTTAGCAAAGCGCAGAGCTCCCTTTGTGACAGGACTCGCAGGAAGTCCCTGCAGCAAAGGGGCTTTGTGGAGCCAGTCGTGTCTCCTGCTTCAAACGCCTCTCTCCTGCCGCTCAGGCTTCGGAGATAGACGAGCGACGGATTCAGAGCTGCGTGCACTTCATGACCCTAAAGAAGCTCAACCGACTGGCTCATATTCGGCTGAAGAAAGGGAGAGATCAAACCCACGAGGTACAGAGAGGGCTGGGGAGTGACGAATACAGGTCGGGATTCAGTGGGATCGGAGACGGTGCCATTTCTGCCTGTTGTGTGTATGGATGCAGGCGCACACGCGTGGGAGGAATTAAACACCAGCCAGGTTGTGGTTTTTCAATTAGAGGTTTATCAGGAGACTCTGCTGTGGCGCAGCAGAAGCTGTAATTATAATGAATAACGAAGGAGCGGTGTCTGCTTCTGTCTCAAATATAACGGGGAGTCAGAAGGCTCCGTTTCAAGAGTCCTGGTGTGCTGCAGGCCTGAGAAATGCGTATACGATTGGCCCCAAAGCTCCTCACCTAGGGTTCTCCGAGAGCTTTTCACAGTTCACGAACAACACTATTTTCGTTGTGCCACTGAGGAGACTGAGGCACGGGGACGGGAGGGGACTCGGTCCGTGTGCCCCAGTAGGTCTGCCCTCTTCTGTGCCTTGTCCCTGAAACCTGCTGGAAGGGAGCAGAATCAGTTTGATGTCACGATCGTTTGGTTTCCCAGTCCTTGAAAATGTCTTTTTTTTGCCCCCCCAAAATTGTTGCATATCCTAAAACCCGCTGTCCCTAGCTGGTATGGTGTATGTGGGGGGGTGTTGGTGACTCTCTTGCAGGATGTGTTTGCTGGGAGGAAGATAACGGCCGTGTCTGTGTTTCAGGCAAAGCAGAAGGTCGACGCGTATCACCTGCAGCTCCAAAACTTGCTCTATGAGGTGATGCACCTGCAGAAAGAGATCACCAAGTGCCTGGAGTTCAAGTGAGTTTGGCTGGGGAGGAGAGGGAGCGACGGTGCGTCTGAGATGGGGTGGAGGCCTCGAACGTTTGGGGTCTCGTGTCACGATGCCTGAGCCCGCTGCGGGAGGAGAGCGGGTGCTCCAGATGCCACCACGCAGGAGAGACGGAGTGTCCCAGAGTTCTTGTGCTGGGACACAGGGGAAGAGGCTCGTGTAGGGAAGAGGGAAGAAGGCATCTGTTGTGCTAGAGGGACAGTGGAGGAGAAAACAGGTAAATGTCAAAGACGCGGCCATGCTGGTCTCTTCAAGGACTCTCTGGCCTCTGGATATCGGGAGGAGTTTTCTTCCAAAAGCCAAGCCTTTCATCGTGCCTGTTGCTTAGGCAGCGCTCTGAGCTCATCATTTAGACTGATGCCTCAAACAGCGCTTGGTTAACTGTGCGGGGAAGGTGTCCCTGTGAAAGGAGGGACCCTGTTCAGACCTTCCTCTCCTCTGCCGTGGTTCAGCGTGCTGATACTGTGGTGGTTCACGTAGCAGAGTGAAGCTGGGCACAGGGCGTTGGCATTGACCGCTCTCCTGTGAGATATGGTTGAGTTTGGCCGTGCTGCGGCATTTCCCACCCTTCCCTGATCTGATCCATCTGTCCTTGCAGGTCAAAACATGAGGAGATTGAACTGGTGAGCCTGGAGGAGTTTTACAAAGAGGCCCCCCCCGAAATCAGCCGGCCTGCCATCACCCTGTCTGAGCCCCACCAGCAGACCCTGGCCCGCCTGGACTGGGAGCTGGAGCAGCGCAAGAGGTGGGTCAGCGGCGTCTCGGTTCGGTGTCAGCGGCGTCTCGGTTCGGTGTCAGCAGCGTCTCGGTTCGGTGTCAGCCCATCTGGCGCTGAGCTGCAGGGCTCTTGGCAGGCCCCGGCAGTGAGCTGCGCAGCTACTGGGTGAAGCAAACATGGGTGATAAAGGTTTTAACACCCTCTTGAAATAATCGGCGTAGAACAAGTGACAGATTTGCTGTGTAACCGAGGCCTCGGCGTGGAGGATCACTCTTTGTGTAGAGCTGAGCTTGGTAGGATCCTTGTTTCATAGATCAGGGAGTTTTCTTTCACCTACCTGATGGGAGAGAGCCCCGGGGGATCCTGCGGAGCAGAGCAACCTCCAAACCAGCGCGAGAGAAGCCCCGAGCCAGCCGCAGCCGCTGTGCAAGAGGGGCTGCCCGGCTGGGACCACGCAGTGTGCTCTGGGTGATAACAGCAAAGGCGTCTTGGCTCTCCTGATAAGCCCACATGTTCTCTCACTGAGGCAGTGAACATCAGCGCTGGCTCTTGAGTATCAAGGGAAGAAAATGAATTTTATAGCTTGATGTTTCCCCAGCGTCTGCGTGGAGGCTCTTGCCGCAGAGAACGGGGACGCCGCCTGCCGTAGGGGTGATACTGAAGGATGGGCGGTTACGCGCTTCCATCCAGAACCCGGTTCTGCAAGACGTGCCACGCAGGCAACGCGATCCCTGTTTTGTCTGCCCTGCTGTGGTGCAAGGAGCAAAATCAAGCCAGCCTGACTTGGTGGCACGGCCCGGTGCTGCTGCCGTTCCTGCCTGCCTGTGCTCCTAACGCTTGCCACGGTGGGGAGCTGCCTGCGCGGCGCTGAGCTGCGGCAGGCACTGTTGTCCTGGTGCTGGCAGCCGCCTCCTCGATGCAGGCTCTAACCCCCGAGGTCCCTCAGCTGCTCCGTCGACTCTTGCCCCATGCAAAAAGCAAACATGACGCAACGTTCCTGTGTTCCGATAACAGCCAGCAGCTTTTTCAGCCGGGCAGAAGCCGAGACCAGCCTTCCGGAAAGATCAGTCTGAACCTGCCGGTAGACGCTGCGCTCGAGCAGGGCAGCTCGGCAGAGCAGACGAGCGAGAGGTGCTGTGGGTGGGCGCTGCGTGGCTCTAACACCTCGTGCTTCGTCTCTCCCAGACCCTTCACCTCAAACCCAGCTGCTTCTGCCTGGTGGAAGGCACCCGTTCGTGCTGCAGCCGAGATCCTCCGGACGGCTCTGCCTGCGGCACGCACTTGCAGAGGAGCGTTCAACCTGGAGATCTCTTGAGGATTCTCCTTAAAAATGATTGTTTCTTGCAAACTGCGTAGCGGGCAAAGACGAGCTGAACTGAGCCTGTCCCGCGGTTGCACGTTGAATTGCTGCGAAGCCTTGCAATTCCCGGTCCTCGCCCCACGGTATCTAGGGAACGCCGCTGTTCATCTCTTGTCACTGTTGTGCTGGGAAATAGCCTCTTCGGCTGCCTCAAGAGCAGATGCCGGTAGTGCTTCAGGCACTTTCTGATGCTGTTGGGGTTGTTAGCATCCATCCCTAACTGTCACGTTGGTGTTTTTAGCTGTGCAACCATGTGGAGTACTGGATTTGCTTTGGACTCTTCTGAAAGGTGCCTCCTGAATGGTGTTGCAGGGATCTCTGCTGCTCTCACTGGCTCTGATTCGAGGAGCTCGGTAGAGGTGTCTGAAAGCTGGACTTCAAAACTGTGTTGTGTAGGACCCTCTTGGGATGTACGTTGACCCAACACAAATACAGTTTTGCTTGGCAGCAGAAGCGTTTCAGTCCTGCAATGTCAGGGCTGTTGTTTCCCCCTCGGAGAGGGGTTCCTCTGCGCTGCGGGTGCTCTCGTCCGCTGGGGGAGCGGGGTCCTGAGAGGGCAACGCGTGAGCTCCCCAAACCGCTGTTCCCCCTGCCGCGGTGGTGGCTTGTCCTGGGCAGCACGCCTCCATACCCAGCTTTCCCCGCTCCTGCTGGGCAAGAGGTTGCAATCAACAGCAATAAGGAGATTTAACGATTTCTAGGAGATTTTTAGGAGATTCTCCCTAAACACGCCTGTATCCAGGGCTCGGAGGATCATGGTGAACTTGCATTTTCCTGGGTTTTCTACCCAGTTAGAGGAGTGCTTGCTAGTGTTTTAAACCTCAACTCTCATGAGTTTAACTAAGGAGTTGACGTGACGTGAGGTGACTCTGGTGATGCGAAGTGGAAAAGCCTCTTCAGGAGCTTGGTGGGGTCAGCAGGGCTCCCTCAGCGTGGCCGCTGGCAGCAGCAGCCGGCGTGGGAGCGGATCTGCTGAGGGAGGATCCGGTTGCTGTCCCTTCTTGGAGCACAGCACGAGGCTGAGCTTCCACTTTCTTTCCCTGTTTGTTTTCCAGCTCTAATCGGTTCCTTTCTGCCTCCGCTTGCCCTTGGCATTAAGAGCTCTTTATTTGTCACCGTGTCTGAGCTCTCCTGGTTCCTGCAGTGACTTTTGCCAGGTCAGGAGAGCTGGGGCCCCAGGTGGGCCCCGGCAGGCTTTGTAGCTGTGCCGGTAACCGAATTCCCACCCCTAGGCTGGCAGAGAAGTACAAGGAGTGCCTGACCAGCAAGGAGAAGATCCTGAAGGAGATCGAGGTGAAGAAGGAGTATCTGAGCAGCCTCCAGCCTCGACTCAACAGCATCATGCAGGTACTTGAGCTCTGCAGGAAGGGGAGAAGGCCTTCGGGGCTGAGCTGAGGTCACGCTCCGAGGGCTGTGTTAGAGAGGCGCAGCGCCTGGGCTGATTCTGCTTTGGAGACGTGTCGCTCCCCGTCAGGATGGACGAGGGGTAGATCTGCCTCGTGCCGAGACTCCTCTGGAGTCTCCTTGTTTATGCGGCAATTCCTGCAGAACTGCGGATGGAGGAGTCGTTAAATGGGCCTTTCCCTCGAGAGCGACACGCAGTTCCAGCCCCTTGTGATTGCCTTGGGAGGGAAGAACAGGAGAAGGAACTGGGTTATTTTCAGATCCAAAAGTTTTCCAGCAAAGGAGAGCTGCCAACCCTTCCCTGGGGGCTCACCGTGCCTGTGGCTGTGTTTAACCCTGCACCATGGCTGCTATACTGGTTTCCAGTCTCCACTTGCCTTGGGGTGAAGGAGGGGATGAGGATGGCGATCAGTTCTGTTCCCAATGACGAAGGTGAGCCCTCTTGTTTCCCCAGGCCTCCCTGCCTGTCCAGGAGTATCTCTTCATGCCTTTCGACCAGGCGCACAAACAGTACGAGACAGCCCGACACCTCCCGCCGCCTCTCTACGTTCTCTTCGTTCAAGCCAGTGCCTACGGCCAGGCCTGCGGTGAGCACCGAGGGGGGAGCGCAGTCCTCAGCCGCACCGCAAGGGGCTGTCACCAGCTGGGGCTCTCCCCCCGGGCCAGATTTCACTCAAAACACTGCTTTGGGGACACTTTGGGAGGTCCTTTTCATCCCATCTGCTCTGCTGCAGGATTCTGCTGAGCCCAGAGCAGCGGGGTGGCCTCAGGGCCGGCGCAATGAGACAGCAGCATTTGAAACCTTGTTTGCTCAGCTCCCTCGCTGGAAGAACTACCTGGGAAGCTCGCTTCCTACCGCTGCTCCCCCCTTCTCAAGGTTGGCAGGGACGTCCCTGCAGCCTGCGAGCTGGCTCGGTGCTGACACGGCCTCCCGAGAGCTGTCACCCAGTGGGGTGGGTGCTACGTTGTGCCACCCGTGGGTGGTGGTGACTCCAGAGCAGGCGGTACCTCTGCCTGCCCTCGCAGAGGCCCTTCCCCGCAGCTCACCTGAAAGCCTTCATCCCCTTAGGCAGCTTTGGATTTCGAGGGGCTTTCTGAAGCCTCCCTGAGTCAGGAGGGATTTCCCAGCAGGGCTCCGGATCCCCCTGGGCCGTCCGCATCTCCTATATGGAGAGGGCTGTAGCGTAGTGTGAGAGCTGCAATCCCGCCTGCTCTCACGGCGCTCTGGGAGTGGGGCAGGCGGCAGAGGAGCGTGGAAGGACCACGCTGTGGCACTTGGCCACGCCAGGGCCCTGCTGATGAGTACCTGCAGCCCTGATGACCCAGCTCCTCGCTCCCGCCTTGTGCCAGCCGGACCCCGACCCCTCTTGGCTCTCGATAAAGATTTGGCCTTTATGGTTTCCAGGGACAGTCCCTCGCAAACCCAGCGTTTTCCCTCCTCTGACCCCGTCCTACCCAGGAGATCCAGCCCTGCGGTGGCCCCATGGAGCCCTCTGGACAACTGCCTCTTCCCACTGACCCTTCATTTGAGCTTCCTCTGCCATGGGGCTCTGCCTCCTGCAGCCGTGAAGCGGGAGCTTTCTGGGGCTGGGCCTTTCTCATACAGAAGTGGGGTTCGTAGCTTAGTTTTCATGTCTCCTCTGTAGATAAGAAGCTTGTGGTGGCCATTGAAGGGAGCGTAGAGGAAGCCAAAGCCCTGTACAAGCCGCCTGAGGACTCGCAGGGTGAGTTGGGGTGGTGTTGCCGCAGGCAGGCTGCCTGTTGCTCTGTGCAGGCAGAGGGGTTGCGTAGAGAAGTGAATGGGTGCTGAAATGGCGCAGCGCCTGGTGTCTGCGCTGCTGGCTGAAGACCCTGGCAGCTGATCCCCTCTGTCCCCAGCTCCTCCTTCCGGAGAGATGTTCACAGCCCCTCATCTGTTGGAGTGACCCCTGCTACTGGGGACACGTTCCTGTGTGTCTGCGTCCTGCTAGGGCCCTGCTTTTGGGGGGAGGGTGATGTCTGGGGGAGCTGTGGTCTTGGAGAAAGGGCTGGTAATCCTGCTGGTTGTGGGAAAACTGCTGAGCCCCAGGCAGTCCCCGCTTACACCCCTCTCTTTGCGCAGATGACGAAAGCGATTCTGACGCAGAGGAGGAGCAGACCACGGTAAGGGATAGCGTTGTCCCCTTCTCCCAGCACCGTATCATGTGGGCACATCGATCTGCGCCTGCTAACTGGGCGGTGCTGGGGGAGCTGGGCCTGAGTGGGGCTGGGAACTGGTCCCTACGCGCTGTGAGCGTGTGTAGAGGTGCACTGACGTTAAATCCAGCCGTTTCTTGGGAGGGGAGAGGTGCCGTTTCCAGTTTCTGTCCCGAATGCAGGAGAGCCGGGGTACAAATCTGCCCGGCTCGCTTCCCACCCAGCAGCGGCGGCTGCCTCGCAGCTCTCCGGCTGGAGCTGTTCCACTTTGTATAAATAGCCTCGGGCCGGGGAGGCTGGCTGGAGGCTGGCGTCCGGCGGGGAGCGATGTGTGTCCATCCCCTGCCATCTACCAAAAGCGTTGAGCTGAGCTCTGCACCGGGGGTTGTTCAGTGCTCCCTCGGGGTGGTGTTTAGGCGCTACAGGTTGTACCTTCTGGGTGCTGGGGAGAGGCTGTAGGTGCTGGCTGTCCCCAGCATGGAAACGCACGGGAGGTCTGTGCCGCCACCACCCAGCAGCAGCGCCCGGTGTATCGGGCTGTTGCTGTGGGGAAGGCTAAAGGGAAGGGCCTCAGCTTCTGCCCCTCGCGGTGGGGAAGCTTTTGGGGCCAGTAGGTCCTTGGCCTCTTCTCACAGGGGTGAGGACACTCCTGGGAGCTGAAGGAACGACAAGAACTGGAGCTGCTTTGTCCTCGCCCTGCAGCAGGGCAAGGGTTTCCTGCTCCCCTCCCTCCCCAGCGCTGCTCCGTGGCCACTGCACTGGGGGATTGGAGAACTAGACTGGAAAGAAAGAGGAGTGGGAGAGGAGGTGGGGGGGACAACTGTGGGTTGCCAAGGAGCGGGAGGAGAAGGATCTGACAGCTCTGTTTCGCCCTCCCCAGAAGCGGCGCAGGCCCACCCTGGGCGTGCAGCTGGACGACAAGCGCAAGGAGATGCTCAAGCGACACCCTTTGTCCGTCACCGTCGACCTGAAGTGCAAAGGTAAGCGGGGTCTGGTCGCCCTTGGCAGAGAGGGGCACAAAGGGTGTGTGACAGCAGGTCAGGGAGCAACCCGGCAGCAGCGTGGGATCCTCGGGGAGAGCTTGGAGTGCGGAGAGGCTTTCCTGCCCTCAGCCCAGCTGCCCCAGCAGGGATGAGCATGACATTCCAGGGGAGGTTGAACAAGGTGGTTTGTCAGCTCTGTCTCCCGGAGTTCCTCTCGCCCAAGCGGGTGGCGTGACCTTGCTCTGAAGCTTTCTCCCTCTAGTTGGGAGCTCTTCTCTTTTGTGGTGGGGTCTTGGGCATGACAGATTCAGCCTGGCAAATGCTGCTGGGACGGCGTTAGAGGTTACAGTGCATCGGTTGCCAGTTACTCCCCACATTGCCTCTGTGCCCCATTTGCTGTTGTCCTAGCAGAGGGGCATGTATATCCCCCTCTGCAGGGTCCTCCGAGCTAGAGCAGACTGCGATGTTGCCCCTTCTCTGTTGGCGCAGATGAGAACGTGCTTCACCTGACCTTCTACTACCTGATGAACCTCAACGTCATGACGGTGAAAGCCAAGGTGACCACTGCCGTTGAGATGACAACCGCCATCAGTGCCGGGTGAGGAGAGCCCCGGGGACACTGAGCCTGGAGCTCATCGGGCAGCGACCCCTCCACTTGCCACGAACGCCCTGCCCCGCTGTCCTGCCGTGCTCTCTTCAGAGTGACCGGTTGGCAGGGTGATGTAGTGCCAAGAGTGGCATGTGGTGGCAATGTCCCTCTGCTGAGCCGTAGCTCCTGCGCCCAGTTGCCTGCTCCTGGCAGGTGAGGTTTTAACCTCAGTCCCTCACGTAGCCTTACCTGGGGCGCCTGTCGTGGTTTAACCCCAGCCAGCAACTCAGCACCACGCAGCCGCTTCCCCCTTCCCCCTCCCAGTGGGGTGAGGAGGAGGAAAGAGGGGAAAAAAAAAAAAATATGTAAAACTCGTGGGTTGAGATAAGAACAGTTTAATAACTAAAGTAAAATATAATACTAACAATAGTAATAATGAAATAATAATAATAGTAATGAAAAGGAATATAACAAAAAAGGAGGGGGAGGAAGGGAAAAAACCAACCAAACAAACAAAAAAACCACCAGTGATGCACAATGCAATTGCTCACCACCCGCTGACCGACGCCCAGTTAGTTCCCGAGCCATGATCCGCGCCGCCCGGCCAACTCCCCCCAGTTTATATACTGGGCATGACGTTCCATGGTATGGAATACCCCTTTGGCTAGTTCAGGTCAGCTGCCCCGGCTCTGCTCCCTCCCAGCTTCTTGCACACCTGCTTGCTGGCAGAGCACGGGAAACTGAAAAGTCCTTGGCTTAAGATAAGCGCTACTTAGCAACAACTCAAACATCGGAGTGTTATCAACATCATTCTCACACTAAATCCAAAACACAGCACTGTAGCAGCTACTAAGAAGAAAATTAACTCTGTCCCAGCCGAAACCAGGACAGCGCCTTAAGGGCCTTTGTGCAGAGCTGCGGTTTCAAAATGCTGTCTTGGCTTGTCCTTTGATGGGTAAAGGAGACCTCAAAGAGCACAGCTCCATCTCTGCCCCTGGGGAGCGCTTTCAAGGCGATCCGCTCCCCTGCCCCGCAGTATCCTTCCCCTTAGCTCCAGGACCTTGCCAGGAGCCCTGCCAGGCTGCCGCAGCCCAGGCATCCTCCTCCTCCTCTCCCTCTGTCGTGACAAGCCAGGGGCAGGGAGGTTGGGAACCTCTTAGGGGAGCGGTGCCAGACCTGTCAGGAGCTGGGGGAGAACCTCTCCTGCTTGTCGCATTCAATCGCCCTCTTGCAGCCAAACTGCTTTCCTCCCCGCTGCAGCCCGTGCCTGGCAGCTCCCTTCACCCGCTCGCTCTTGCGGGTCACCTTGTCTTGAGCGCCGGAGATGCGGCTGCCTCTCCCTGGGCTCCCCAGAGAACCCTGGAGCCTGATTTGTGTGAGGAATAGCTGAAACGGCAGCCGTGGGCGCCTGCCCAGGGAGCTCCGATCAGCTGCCAGCTCTCCGGTGGCTCTCCCTGGGCCAGGAGGAGGTGCCTGAGGAAGAAGGGAGGTGGGAGAGGCTGGTCTGGGCTTACCTGGAAGCAAGAGCTGCTTCCCAGCCTGTCCTGTGTGAGGCCTCCCAATCCTCTTGGGGTTCTCTTTTCCCTGTAGGTACCCAAACCCCTCCGTGACAGCAGCTAGAGTCTCTCCGCAGAGTTCCCGTGCAGGGTGCTCCCTCCCTCGTAGCTGCCCTTGGCTGTATTACCCCAAACCAGCGAGGCTGGGGCTTGAGCCACACCTCAAATCCCACAGCCCTTTATGCTTGGTCGGGCTCGTGAGTACAGTGAGACACGAAGAATTTTATTTCATTAAGCAGAATTCCTCTGCTTAAGCTTGTCGGGTGGCAAACAGCCATCGGGCCGTGCCCTGCCTATGCTGGCCGTGTTTTCTCCATACCCATCGGCAGGTTTTGGAGTTAATGCGCTGGAGCGAGCAGCTTCCTGGGAAACCGTGGAGCTGGCGCCCTGTGATTTCTATCTTCTTCACAGCCAGGGAGGACACAGATCTCCTTTTGGAGTGGAATTAGGGGAAAGCCATTCTGGTCTTTAAAACCATCTCGTGGAGCTCGTAATCCCCTTCTCTGGGCTCGGAGCCTGTTAGTGGCCGCCCCAGAGAGACGTGGAGCCCAGGCTGCTGCTGATTCATCTCTTCCCTCCTTCTGCCAGTGACCTGCTCTCCCCGGACTCCCTCCTCAACTGCCTCTATCCAGGAGACCACGGGAGGAAAACGCCCAACCCGGCCAACCAGTTCCAGTTCGATAAAGTGGGGTGAGTGGGGTGCTGCCCCACACGGCTGGGGCAGCTTCGCCCAGGCGGTTGGCGTGAGTGCCCGGCTCCCGGCACGGCGTGTCCCTCCCCAGCTTGCCAGGGAGGGTTCGGTGGCCGGGAAGCCGGTGTCCTGCCAGTCGGCATCGGGTGGGCTCACCGGGCATGGCTTGGGGTGCAGGCAAAAGAAGCACGTCCTCCCTCTGGCTGGCTCGCAGGCCGGGCGGTGGGGTGACGGGGTGGGGGGGGAATGCTCTGGGGTGGCAAACCCCTTCCTCGTTGTCCCCACAGCATCCTGACCTTGAGCGACTACGTGACGGAGCTGGGGCACCCCTACGTGTGGGTGCAGAAGCTGGGCGGCCTGCATTTCCCCAAGGATCAGCCTCAGGCACGTCGCACCCCCTCCCCTCTCCGCTAGAACGTTGAGCTGGGGTTTGGGGAGGTTTTGGGGACGGTTGTCGTGTCCCAGAGCTCCTGCTGGCACCAGCCGCTCCCAAACCACGGCGCACCCTTGGCTGGCGCAGGCTCAGTCGGGATGAATCGGTGCAGCGGGGCCACGCCGATGTATTTTATCTCCGGCGTGTGACAGTCTAAGCCCTGTTACGGGCACCGAGCAGTGACTCGAGCGTGTCCCTGTCCCCGTGGCTGGGTGGGGTGGCTCCTGGACCGTGGGGTCCCCAGTGGGGGCCCGCAGGTTGGCGTGATGGTGACGGCCCCTCCTGCCCACAGCACACGGTCACTGCGGACAACTCGCTGAGCGCCAGCCACATGGAGCTGACTGTGAAGTTGCTGCGGACAAGGCTGCAGTCCCGCCTGGCTCTCCACAAGCAGTTTGCCTCGCTGGGTGAGTGCCTGGCTCCCCACCCCGTGCCTGGGGATGCGGGGTGCAGTAGCAGGCTCCTCTTGCAGAGAAGAGCTGACTGATGTCACCTTTAATGGTGCTACGGATCTGCAGTGGCACCCTCAGCGTTCCCAGTTGTTCCCTCCGTCCTCGGTAGTAGCGGGGCTGCGAGGGCTGCCCTGTTTTGGGTGGGAGAGGAAGGCTGTGCCCCCCCCTCTCAGTGCCCAGCACCCCTTTGGGACTGGGAATCGAGTCGGGCCGCGGTGAGAGGTGAACCACACGCCCACGCCTGTCGTGCGCCTGTCGAGCAGCCCAGGCGTGCGCTGCCAAGGCTGCGAGTTCCAGTGGGATCGCAGCCGAGGCCTCCGCTGCTCCTCTCTGGCCACCTGATGAAGGTGTCGGAAGGGTAACGATGCCCCCGGTCCCGGTTTTGGAGCATCCCCGCCCGCAGAACAGTGACGAAGCTCTGTCCCCAGCCCTCCCCTGCTCAGGTGGCCTTGTCCTTGGTTTCAGAGCACGGCGTTGTGCCAGTCTCCAGCGAGTGCCAGCATCTCTTCCCTACCAAGATCGTCTCGCGCCTGGTGAAGTGGGCTGCCATTCCCTACGAAGATTACGCGGTAGGGGCCGAGCACGAGGCCGTATCCCTTCCAGCTCCCACGCGGCGCCGGCAGCTGCTCACTCCTCCTCTTGCCTCTCCTCGCAGGAGCTGCCCTACACTAAAGATGTGATAGAGGCCGGCTTGGCTGAAGACACTCACCTCTACTACATGGCCCTGATAGAAAGGGGAACAGGTAGGTGCGTTTCCTTCCCCTGGCAGTTGCTAATTCCCACACCGGACGCCCCCGGGCAGCTTCTGGGGTTCTTCGTGGGAAATGCCTCCGGTTGGAGGTCCCGTGAGCTGCGGGTGACGTTTCTTCCCTGCCCTGCTCAGCCAAGCTGCAGGCCGCCGTGGTCCTGAACCCCGGTTATTCCACGCTGCCGCCCATCTTCAGCCTGTGCCTGAACTGGAAAGGAGAGCGAACCAGCAGCAACGATGACAACATTCGGGTAACCCGGGGTGGTGGGAGAGGAGGCTGGAGAACCGCTGGCTTTTTTGGGGGTGTTCCCAGCCATTCTGTGTCCATAATAAGCGAGCCGTTGGGGTGAGCTCGTGGCCGGGCAGCTCGGGGCAGGCCCGTGAGACCTGCCGGATGCAACCGTGGGAGGGCAGAGCGGAGACCCAAGCCTGTGCCGTACTGATCCCTCTGCCAGGCCATGGAGAGCGAGGTCAACGTGAACTACAAGGAGCTGTGGGGACCCAAACCGGGCTACCAGCTCCTCACCAACCAGCTGCAGCGCCTGTGCATGGTGCTGGACGTCTATCTGGAGACGGAGCCCCACGACACCACCGTGGAGGGACCCAAGGAGTTTCCCCAGGAGAAGATGTGTCTGCGCCTGGTCAGGTGAGAGCCCGGCGCCCGGGGTGGGGGGACCCTGGGGCAGTGAGGAGCTGGGTGGGGGGTGAGGGTGCTGGCAGGGACCCTGGTGGCACTGCTGTCCCCTGGTGCCAACCTTGAAGCCTCTCCTTTAGCTGCTCCTGGGGATCTGCACCCTACAGCTGGGCAGTACCCCGGGACCAGACCCTTTTTGTGGGTGCCGTGGGCTTCCTGACCCCCGTGGGTCAACCTCTCCCTCGTCTCCTCTTCCAGGGGGCCCATGCGCCTGAAACCCTTCAAGTTCAACTACCCTCAGGGGTTCTTCAGCCATCGCTGAGCACCGCCTGGGCATCGCTCTGGGCTGGGCCTCATCCTGTACGCGGGAGGAGTGTCCCCATCCCACCGTTTCAGTTTCTTTTCCGAGGTTTTGGGTTTCATTTGAAGGTTTTGTAGCCAAAAGAATTAAACGCTGAACTCTGAAGGAAAAGCGTGCCTGTGCCCCGTCTGTGCGGAGGGCTGGGATGGGGGGACCCAGGGGGGCTGCAGCAAGCCCTGTCCCCTGTCTCTGGCAGCCATCTTGCTGCTGGTACGTCCCCTTGCCTGGGGTGCTGCCTCCCTCCTGCCCTCCCTCCCCACCGCAGGGCCTTGGGACCGCGGAAATGAGATGGCTAAAAACCGAGATGGCTAAAAATAGCCCCTTTCCGGCGCCCGCACTGCAGCCCCAGCCTGTCCTTGCCTGCGCTGGCTGCCAGCCACCTGACTCGGCACAAACCCCGCGACGAGGAGGGGGGCTTCGCCGCTTCCCCGGGCTCGCCGGGGAAGGGGGGGGAAGCAGAGCCCATGTCCTGTGAGAGGCAGGACCTCACTGTACCGTGCGAGGGGTCGGGGTTTGGGATGAGAATCCCACCACCCCAGCTCGGTGGTTGGGATGCGCCCCCTCCCCAGCGCCTCGCAGCTCTCCGCTGCGGGTCCTGTCCCGCAGCCAGGCTGGCAGAGTTGGGCTCCAAGGTCGTTGTCCCTCCTGGCCACCAGCCTCTCCCCTGTGGGTGATTTCTTCCCGAGGAAGGCTGACGGATCCTCTCCCCGCTCCCGTGCAGCCCCTGCTATCAGCGTGATGCTGCAGCGCTCAGCTTAAACCAGGCCCTACCAGCCCCCTGGGAGCCACGCTTTAAAAAGAGAAGGAAGAAAGGAAAGGAAGAAAAAGATTCAGCCACGCTGAAATCCTTTGCAGAGCGTGGCGGGGGGCTGCCCCTCTTTCCAGCCCCTGTTTCCAGCCCACCAGGACGTGGGTTCCTTTGTGCCTGCCATGGGGTGAGCTCTCCCTGGCCAAGGGCTGAGCTTTCCTCCCCCGGAATGCAGCCGGGGCCCTGGAAAACCCTGTGTCACCCCCCACCCACTGGTGACAGATCCCAGCTCCCCCCCCCAGGCTTTTCTGCCTTCCTTCACCAGCTCTTCCTCCCCCCAGCCCCGAGAGAGGAGGCCAGCAGAGCCGGGGCGTCTCCGTAAGCACTTTATTTGGTTATTGCACAGAAAGCAAGTAACAGTGGGCTGAGTGAGGTTCCTAGCGCACCGTGTGTCTCCCAGCGTCCCTGCCGTGCCCAGCCTCTTCCACTTGAAGCCGGCTGCAGCCTAGGGTCACCCCTCGGGAGGGACAGTCGTCACCCCCAGGCCAGGGAAGGACCCCCGAGGAGCCCACCAGCCCCGCTCCCAAGCAGCTAGAGCTCTGCGTTGCGCTCGTCCATCGATTGCACATACATTAAATAAATGCACTTATTGGAGAAGGGCGGTGGGGTTCCCCCGGGCTCTCTTCTCCTCGGTTATAATTCAAGTGTTTAAATGTGGCGCTCGGCGTATATCACATTCTGCTAGGGAAGCTATCGGCCAAACCGCCGGGGCAGGGCAGCGAGGGGCTGCGTCTCTCACACAGACATATTGCTAAGGTAAAGCCCGGCCCGGCTGGGGCGGGGGGGGGTCCCCACCCTGGGCCCGGCTGTCAGGGGGGAGCGGAGCAGCTCCCGCACCCAGAGGTGCTCCTCGGCGCCTGGGGCTCCGCTCACTTCTTCCCCGCGGCAGGCGCCGGCTCTGGGGCTTTGCCCTCCTTGCTGGAGGGGGTCTCGGCCTTGGGGGGCTCTTTACTGGCTTTGGGCTCATCTTTGGGTTTTGCTTTAGCTTTGGGTTCCTCCACCTTCTCCTTCTTGGGCTCCTCCACCTTCTCCTTCTTGGGCTCCTCCGCCTTCTCCTTCTTGGGCTCCTCCGCCTTCTCCTTCTTGGGCTCCTCCGCCTTCTCCTTCTTGGGCTCCTCCGCCTTCTCCTTCTTGGGCTCCTCCGCCTTCTCCTTCTTGGGCTCCTCCGCCTTCTCCTTCTTGGGCTCCTCCGCCTTCTCCTTCTTGGGCTCCTTCGCAGCCGCTTTGCCGACCTCCTGCTGAGGTTTTGGCGGAGCCTCCTTCTCAGCCTTTCCTTCTTCCGCAGGTTTGGGGCCTGGCTTGGCGGTCTCCTTCACCTGTGGGGCCGGAGGCTCCGGCACAGCAGCCGCCTTCTCTTTGGGTTTCTCCTCCACCTTGGCCGGGACATCTTTCTTGGGAGCTTCCTCTTTCCTGCCCTCCTCAGCCCCGGGCTTGGAGGGAGCCTTCGCCTCCTTGGGCTGCTCTTCCTTCGCAGGGGCTTTCGGCTCCTTTGGAGGGGACGGGGTGGGCTCCTTGGCCGGGGCTGCTTCCTTCTGCGGAGACTTGGCCTCCTCCTTCACAGGAGATTTGACTTTCTCGGGGGACTTCGCAGTTGGGGTCTTGGCCCCCTCCTTTGAGGGGGTTGGGGGTTTCTCTGGGGACTTCACAGCTGGGGTCTTGGCCTCTTCTTTCGAGGGGCTTGGGGGTTTCTCTGGGGATTTGACAGATGGGGTTTTAGCCTCCTCTTTTGAGGGAGTTGTAGGTTTCTCTGGAGACTTCACAGCCGGGGTCTTGGCCTCTTCTTTCGAGGGGGGTGAGGGTTTTTCTGGGGACTTCACCGTTGGGGTCTTGGCCTCCTCCTTTGAGGGGGGTGCAGGTTTCTCTGGGGACTTCACCGTTGGGGTCTTGGCCTCCTCCTTTGAGGGGGGTGCAGGTTTCTCTGGGGACTTCACCGTTGGGGTCTTGGCCTCCTCCTTTGAGGGGGGTGCAGGTTTCTCTGGGGACTTCACCGTTGGGGTCTTGGCCTCTTCCTTCGAGGGGGGTGAGGGTTTCTCTGGGGACTTCACTGTTGGGGTCTTGGCCTCCTCCTTTGAGGGGGGTGCAGGTTTCTCTGGGGACTTCACTGTTGGGGTCTTGGCCTCCTCTTTTGAGGGGGGTGCAGGCTTCTCTGGGGACTTCACCGTCGGGGTCTTGGCCTCCTCCTTTGAGGGGGCTGGGGGCTTTTCAGGGGATGTGACAGCTGGAGTCTTGGCCTCCTCCTTTGAGGGAGTTGGGGGTTTCTCTGGAGACTTCACAGCTGGGCTCTTGGCCTCCTCTTTTGAGGGGCTTGGTGGCTTTTCAGGGGACTTCACAGCTGGGCTCTTGGCCTCCTCTTTTGAGGGGCTTGGTGGCTTTTCAGGGGACTTCACAGCTGGGCTCTTGGCCTCCTCTTTTGAGGGGCTTGGTGGCTTTTCAGGGGACTTGACAGCTGGGCTCTTGGCCTCCTCCTTTGAGGGGGACTTGGGTTTCTCTGGGGACTTGGCCTCCTCTTTTGCAGGAGACTTGGCCTCCTTTTCACCCTCTGCTTCAGCTTTCTCCTCTTCTTCCTCCTCTTCAGCTTTCTCCCCTTCAGCCTCTTTCTCAGCCTCCTCCTCCTCTGTGACCTCCTCGGTCACCTGGATTTCCTCTGTCTGCTCCTCCACAATCACTGTCTCCTTCTCAGATTTTTCCACCGCCTTGATCTTCTCCTCGCTCTTCACCTTGATGGTGGTGGTGATGCTGGGAGCCTTGGGGACCACCTCGGGGAAGGAGACCATCCCAAAGCCAGACTCGATCCGATATTCCTCCCCTTCCAAGAGCTTTCTGCCAGGAAGAGACCAGAGTAGGGCTGTCAGTGATCGCTTCTCACCTCCTCCCGTGACCAGGAGCTGCCAGCCATGCCCTGCACCTCCATCTCCCTCCTCGCCCTGCTTTCGAGGTGCTGGCTGACCCTCCTGCTCCTACGCCCTGGGCTGTGCAGGTTTCCTCACCCTTTCCTCTGCAAGCCTTGTGCAGGGCTGGGGCACCCAGCTGGACGTTGCCCACCATGGTCTTGGAGGCTGGGTGGTCTCTTTCTCACCGAGAAGGTCCCAGGTGTTAGCGAGGGCCCTCAAGGAGTGTCCCCAGAGACACCGGCACCAGGGACTGGCCGAGACCCTCCCACCTTCCCCTCGCCCACCCTCCCCTCGCCCACCCCATACCTGTAGGCAGCAATTTCAATGTCCAGGGCCATTTTGACGTTGAGCAGATCCTGGTACTCCCGGAGCTGAGCTGCCATCTCCCACTTGGTGTTCCTCAGCTCGCTGTCAAGCTGCTGGATGGTTTCCTGCGGGCAGACAGAGCAACTGGTGACACGGAGGGCCAGTCCCCAGGAGCAGGGGGGCACAGAGCACCCCTAAACAGTCCCCTGGTCTCTAAGGAGGGACCGCTCACCCTGCACCAGGGTGCCCTCGCGGAGGGGTCTGCAGCCACCTCTCCCTGCGGACACAGAGGGAAGGGGATGCGTCCGGGGGCTGCTGCAGTGCGTCCAGTTCCCTTGGGGGAACCGGCAGGAGCCCTGCACCGCCTCAGGTGAGAGCTGCGCTGCTGCCGGCTGAGCCCCCGGCCCCCTCCCAGAGCTCCCTCCAGCAGGGATGAGCTGTGGGAATGTTTCTAGGACTTGGGTGGGGCTGGTGGCCACCAAACCCCAGCCTGAGGCTGATGGGGATGGAGCATCACCCTGGGGCCAGCATTTCAGTCCACGGCCACCACCCGCTGCAGCCCTCTGTGCTGCACTTCTCAGCTGTGGGACACAAGACACGGCCTGAACCCTGGGCACGGTTCGGTGGCATTTGTGACCAACATCAGGGGCAGCTCAAAGCCAGGCAGGGATGTGGGATAAGCTCCATCATGGGTGAGGGACCCAACAGTCCGGATGCAACCTCGGGCTCTGGGTACCTGGTCACCAGGAGCTGGGGAAAGCCGGCTCTAGACACAAGCCTGGGTATTTGTCACGGGTCGTCACCATCTCTGAAGCCAAAGCACCAGCGCTGCTCCTCCCCGGCAGCTGGATGGTCCCTCCCTATCAGATGATGTCTGGGACGCTGCCCGCTGCGTCACATTACCTGGTAGGACAGGACATCTGCATGATGGCGCTCCTCCGAGTCCTGTCTCTGCCTCTCCAGTGACTCCTGGGTCCCTTTGAGGGCTTCGAGCTCGGTGGTCTTGGACTGGAGCTGGCGGCGGTACTCGCAGATCTCCTCCTGGGCCACGCGGATGGCGTCCGTGTTCACCTTGGCAACCTCCGAGAGCTTGTCCAGCCTCACTGCAACAGGGGAAAGGAGAAGCTGCAGGGAGGGAGGGGGGCTGCAGTCTCCCCTTCTCGGGGAGCCCCAAATCCTTTAATGCTGCACAGCCCCCCTGTGTGCGTGTCCTCTGCAGAGCCGGCCCCGGCAGGGGCTCCCTGGCTGCGCTGGCTTCACCAGCCCTCGCTCCGCCTGTGCTCGCGCCGTGCCGGCGGAGTGAAGGAGGACGGGCTGGGCGGGTGTTTGCGCCATCCTGGACTTTACCCAGTGCTAAACCCACGCTGCAAACCTCCCTCTCTCCCCTTCAGCTCCTGCCACAACCCCTATCGCCTACAGAGCTCCCCGCTCAACCCTGCGCACGCCGCCTTGCCGTACCCGGCTCCGGCCGGGCGCGTTGTCCTGGGGCGAGGCGGGGGGGTTTGCCGCAGCGCCCCGCAGCCCCCCCGGGGGACAGGGACAGGGCGGGGGGGGGGGGGACACACGGGACACGGGGGACACACACACACACACAGACCCCGCTGCTCCCGGCGCCCCGCGGGACAGCGCACCCATGGGTGCCGCCCCGCCGCTCTCCAGGGTGCTGAAGCGCCGCTGTTCGTGGTGCTGAACCGCCGCTGTCCGTGGTGCTGAACCGCCGCCCCTCCTCTCGCCGGCGCCCATGGGTGCTGAGTCCCGGGGTGCTGATTCCATCGCACCCCCACACACACCCCGCCCCCCGCCGGTACCGTAGTGCCCCACCCAACAGCGCAGCAGGGACACTCCCTGCTCCCCCACCTCCCCCGCGTCACGGATGCGGCAATTCCCCCCCCGCTTCCCGCTGCCATCCCCTCCCTGCAGCGCACCGCAAACACTCCTGGCCTCGCTCCAGCGGGGAGCGACCGGTAGGACGCCCTGCAGCATTAAAGGGGGTTCGGCACCCCGAAAAATTGCGGGGTGCCGAGGCAGTGACCATGCCACCCTCCCCGAGACGCACTGCAGGGCGGGAGGGGAGGGGGGGGGAAAGGCAGCACAGCCGCAAACACTGGGGAGCTGGTGGCAGGGGTGGGGGTACGCTAACACCCTCCCGGAGCACAGTATATATGGGGGGGGGTGTGTCCCTGTACCCCCCGGGGTGCGGCAGCCCACGGGGTCCCCGTAGCCCCGGGGAGGGGGGGGGGGCGCTGCTGCCGGCGGAGCCCTCCGCGGGGTGCGGGGACACACACACACACACACACACTCACCGCGGAACCACTCCTCGGCCTGGAGGGTGCTGCGGGTCGCCGTGCCCTCCAGCTGGGCGCGCAGGTCGCGGAGGGCGGCGGTGACCCCGGGGCGCAGGGCGGCGGGGGGTTCGGCCGGGGGCTCGGGGCGGGCCCCGCGGAGCAACGCTCCCACCTCGGCCCGGTGCTGCCGCCGCAGCAGCTCCGCTTCCTCCCGCAGGGCTCGGGCTCGCTCCTCCAGCGGCCCCCGCGCCCGTTCCGCTTGCGCGGAGAGCTGAGCCAGCCCGCGGGCCGCCGCCTCCAGCTCGGTTCGCTGCCGGGCCTCCTCCTCCAGCCGTCCCCGGAGAGCGGCCACGTCCTCGGCCAGGCGCGATCGCTCCAGCCGCAGCTGCCCCTTCTCGGCGCCCAGCCGCAGCACCGTGCCCCGCATGTCGCGCAGCTCCCGCGCGTACAGCTCGCCCATGGCCGAGCGCCCCGCCTGCTGCTGCCGCAGCGCCGCCGCCTCCGCCGCCAGCGCCCGGTTCTGCTGCTCCAACGCCCGCACCCGCTCGATGTAACCGGCGAAACGATCGTTCAGCACCTGCAGCAGCTCCTTCTCGTTCCGCGCCCGCGGTTCGCCGTTCAGCGAGTCCAGGCTCTCGGTGGAGGAAGCGGCCGCGCTGCCGCCGCCGCCGCCACCCCGAGCCCGCCCCACCACCGGTCCCGGCCACGAGTGGAAGCCGCTGGAGGCGGCGGAGCGCGGGGCGGCGCGGCCCGGCTCCTTGCGGAGCCCCCCCGGGGGGCCCAGCAGCGTCTCCAGCATCAGGCTCATGGCGACCCCCGCCCCTCGCTGCGGCACCGCCGCCGCCGCCGCCCGCTTTATAGGGCTCGGCGCAGGCCGCTCCGCCCCGCCACCGGCAACGGGGATGGGCGCCGGCACCGGCACCGCCCCGCGCCGCAGCCCCGCGGGTGGGGGGGTGGGGGGGTGAGGGACCCCGCGGCCACGCCTCGGGTGGGGAACGGGCACCCGTGATGGGGAACGGGGGCCATCCGAGAAGGGAGCGGGGACCCCCCCGGCAAGAGAACGGGAGCTCCCAGGGCGGAGCGGGACCCCCGGGAATAGAGAGCGGGACCCCCGGGAATGGAGCGGGACTCTGGGAAGGGAGCGCTACCTCCGGGAATAAAGAGCGGGACCCCCGGGAATAGAGAGCGGGACCCCCGGGAAGGGATCAGTACCCCCGGGAATAGAGCGCGGGACCCCCAGGAAGGGAGGTGGGACCCCCAGGAAGGGAGCAGGACCCCCGGGAAGGGAGCCGGGACCCCCGGGAATAGAGCGCAGGACCCCAGGAAGGGAGCGGGACCCCCGGGAAGGGAGCGGGACCCCGGGAACAGAGAGCAGGACCCCCGGGAATAGAGCGGGACCCCCGGGAATAGAGAGCGGGACCCCCGGGAACAGAGAGCGGGACCCCCGGGAACAGAGAATGGGACCCCCAGGAAGGGAGCCGGGACCCCCAGGAACAGAGCGGGACCCCCGGGAAGGGAGTGGGACGCCCGGGAAGGGAGCGGGACCCCCGGGAATAGAGCGCGGGACCCCCGGGAAGGGAGCGGGACCCCCGGGAATAGAGAGCGGGACCCCCAGGAAGAGAGCGGGACCCCTGGGAATAGAGAATGGGACCCCCGGACCCCCGGGAACAGAGCGGGAGCCCCAGGAACAGAGCAGGACCCCCGGGAAGGGAGTGGGACGCCCGGGAAGGGAGCGGGACCCCCGGGAATAGAGCGCGGGACCCCCAGGAAGGGAGGTGGGACCCTCAAGAAGAGAGTGGGACCCCCGGGAAGGGAGCCGGGACCCCCGGGAATAGAGAGCGGGACCCCCGGGAAGGGAGCGGGACCCCTGGGAAGGGAGCCGGGACCCCGGGAATAGAGCGCGGGACCCCCGGGAAGGGAGCGGGACCCCGGGAATAGAGAGCGGGACCCCCGGGAAGAGAGCGGGACCCCTGGGAATAGAGAATGGGACCCCCGGACGCCCGGGAACAGAGCGGGAGCCCCAGGAACAGAGCAGGACCCCCAGGAAGGGAGGTGGGACCCTCAAGAAGAGAGTGGGACCCCCGGGAAGGGAGCCGGGACCCCCGGGAATAGAGAGCGGGACCCCCGGACCCCCGGGAAGGGAGCGGGACCCCAGGAACAGAGCGGGACCCCTGGGAATAGAGAGCAGGACCCCCGGGAAGGGAGGTGGGACCCCCGGGAAGAGAGAGCAGGACCCCGGGAAGGGAGCGGGACCCCTGGGAATAGAGAGCGGGACCCCGGGAAGGGAGTGGGACCCCGGGAAGAGAGCGGGACCACCCAGGGCAGAGCAGGGGCCCCGCTCCGGGGTGAAGCAGAGCGGAGGGAGGCACCCCCCGGGGGGACACAGGCACCCCCCTCCCACGGGTGGGATGCCAGGGCAGGGACCCTGCGGGGGGGGGGCTCAGCGCCCAGACACCCCCCCACTTCGTGGCCCCCCGGGGGTCGGGCACTGCCCGGGGCGGGGGCCGTGGGTTCCCGCTGGCTGGCGGGGGGGCCCTGGGCTGCCAGGAGGGTCCCCGGGACCCCCCGCCCCAAGCGGGCAGGGCGCGCCCCGGCAGGGTGCCGGGGGGGCTGCGGGCAGGGACGGGGGGGGGGGGGGCCCCACTGCGCCCCCAAACCTGCCCGGGGTGGGCAGCCCGGCACAGCCTCACGCACGGGCGGCCCGGCCAATCAGCACTCGTGGACAGCCCGGCCGGTCAGCACTGACGGACAGTCCGACCAATCAGCACTCACGGATAGCCTGACCTGTCTGGCACACATAGACCAGCTGGCTAATCAGCACTCATGGGCCACCCGACCAATCAGCATAGCTACAGCCCAGCCAATCAGCAGCCAGCTTTATCGAGTCTAGCCAATCACCACTCCCGCGGCGCGCTGGTAGGGGGGGCCCTGGGGCGGAGGGCGGGAGGGGAGATGATCGTGGCCCCCCCAGTGCATGCTGGGACGGGGGGGGACGACGACGCCCTCCTGTGCCCCGGTGCATGCTGGGACGGAGGGGGACCGGCGGTGCCCCGGTGCAGGCGGCGTGGGCAGGGCGCGGTGGCCGGGAGGAGCCCAGGGCCGCGGTGCCACCGCTGTCCCCGCAGCCGCTGTCCCCTCCAAGAACCGCTTCGGGAGCGGGTCCAAGAGCAGCCGGGGCTTTCCCGCGGTCCCGGGGGTTTAAAGGCAGCGGGGAGCGGTCGCGGGGACCCCCCCACCCCCTGAGCAGCCCCGCAGCCCACCCTGCTCGCACCGCCGCCGCGGGGGAGAAGAGCCGCTGGCGGTGACCCGCTCCCGGTCATTCGCCACCGGCCCGGGGCCACGGGTGGGGACCACGGGTGGGGGTGCCAGGCGGTGCCCCGTGGGGTCCGTTCCGCCCCCCCCCGCCATGTAGCCCCCAGCAGCGGGGGGTGGCTGTGGCGCCCGCCTGGCCCGGGGCACCCTGCTCAGAACGGGGGGACGCCGCGCTGGGGGTGACAGGGGGTGGCCCTGTCCCCTCCCCTGTTCCCCCCCCGTGGTGTCCCCTGTCCCCCCCCGTCCCAGCCCCTGTCCCCGCTCCCGTTCCCCGTCCCAGCCCCTGTCCCCGCTCCCGTTCCCCGCCCCAGCCCCTCCCCGCCCACCGTAGCCCCGCCTCGTCCCCGCCCATACCTGCCGTAGCCCCGCCCCATCCCTGCCATAACCCCGCCCCCGGAAGCGCTCCCCCGCTCGGCGCTCACTTCCGCTGGGCCGGTGGCAGCGGGCGGCGGCGGCAGCAGGTACGGGCCGGGCCGGGCCGGGGGCGGCGGGGCCGAGCCGAGCCGAGCCGAGCCGAGCCGGGAGCCGAGGCCGGCGGCTGCTTCAGGCGGCCCCGCTGCACGGCCCTCCCCGGCGGCGTGGGCTGCTGGCGGTCTCCGACCGTGCGCACCCTGGGCTGGGCCCCCCCCGCCGACGGGCTTCGCTCCGGGCCGGGCCGTCCCGTCCCCCGGGCCCGGGCCGTTCCTGCCCCCCTGCCCCGGGCTGGTGTCCCCCCTTCCTGCCCCCCCGCCCCGGCCTCCCCGCTTCGCCCCCTGCCCGGGCGCGGCAGCACACGGGGCACCCTCCAGCCAGGAGCCCGGTCCCGGCCTCCCCCCCCCCCCCCGCCCTCAGCACGGCCGCCCGGGCCGGGGCCGCATCCCGCCCCGCCGTGCCTGGGTGGGCGCCTCTCCCCGTGCCCTCCTGTAGCTCCGTCTCCCAGCCCTGCCCTCCGGATCCATCCCGGGTGGGTGCACGGGGTCAGCCCCGGAGTCTGCTCCCCTCCGCCACCCTGCAGCACCCAGGGGACCGTGTCCTCGCCAGCATCCGGAGCCACCGACGGGCATCACGCCCGGTGGGCAGAACCCGCTGGACGTGCTGGTTTCCCCTGCCTGCGGCGGCGGCTTGGGGCAGCTCCCAGGGCTGGGGTGGCTTTGGGGACTGAAAGCCGTTGCTGCCGTCGGTGCCCGCTTCTCAGGGCCGCGGGGGCCTGGCCTCCATGCCGGCAGCGCCGTGGCCCAGGGCACGGCAAGGCACCGTGCAGATCCATGGGAAGAGGTCGGTACCGGGCTCTGCTGAGACATGGAATAAGCTGGGAACTGGGCATGGATCGGACAGGGAGGTACCCGGTCTGATATCCTGTGCTCGCCGCCTCCTCTGTGGAGGTTTTGGGGGGGGGGAAACCCCAAACTTGATAAAAAGGAGTCTGTGAAACAGCTTGTGCTTAAAAGTGATGTATTATAGGTGTTCTCCTCCTTCTCTGCACGTGCTTCGTATCGTACGGAGTTTGCCAGAGTTATAAGACTTGTCAGGGATGCCATCCCAGCGAGGGCTCAAGCAGGGGTTTGCTGTCCACACTTGCTCGGGGCGTGGGATGCCTTGGATAAGCGGTTGGTTCGATCTGGTTTGCTGCCCCCCAAACCTGGCCATGGGAGCCGTGGGCTGCTTCCCGCATGGCTCAGGCTGCCAGGCTGAACGGATTTGACATTTTGGGACCCCGAGGGCCTTTCCAGAGGTGTTAGCCCTTACTCGGATCAAGCCAGGCTGGGAACTCCACAGCAGGAGGTGTCCGGCCTCGGGGCCCTGCAGAGCCCGGCTTTCCCGAGAGGAGAATGTCCCCTCTGCCACGGGAAGCTGTCGGTGGGGCTGATGCTGCATCCCGACACCTCCAGAACAAGGTCCTCGGCGTCTCGGAGGGCGCTCAGCTGGCATGGGCTGGCGTTTCGGGAGGGACACCGGAGGTGTTATCCCCGCTCGAGGTGATCGGGGCTTATGCTGCTTAAAATCCGCCCCGGCTCGCCGGAGCATGATGCTTTGGGCCCCCCGCGTGCTGCTTGGCCCGGCAGCGTGTGGCACAGGGGACGCCTCGAGACTTTCCTTTGTCTGTTTGTGTGTTTTATTCCCCGATTATTGGTTGATGGGGTGTTATCAGTTGCGACTCATTGTGTCTGCGTACAGCCGCTCGCGTGGCCCTTCTGCCATCTGGGTTAATTAAGGGCCAGATGCCGGCGCTTCGGGGTTTCGGATCGCTCGAGCGGCGGCTCAGCAATTGAATTGATCTGCCGCGGTTTTGGGCGCCTTGCTAACGCCGCGGTGAGTTTGGCAAGGCTTTTACCCATGAGTTATTAAAAAGGGGGCACCTTAACCCCTTGGTTGATGGGAGATGGACCCTCTCGGAAAGCACGCGGGTGGGTCAGTAAGAGGTTTGCGAGGGGACGCGCTGGCTGCCAGCCCGCTGGGTTCACAGACCGACGTCTGCGTGCGTCGCTGCCGTTAGTCGGTGGCTCCTGTTCTAGAAGGTGCAGGATGATTTGTGGCACTCGCTGGCTTTGGGCAGTTCCTTTTGAGGGGGGACGCTGGGGGCTATATTTACAACTTCGGTGGGAGCCGCAGGGTCTTGCCAGCCCTCGAGGTTCGGTGGCACGGTGCAGGGCAGCTGTGCCGTGCCGTGGCAGTGCGGGTGGGTTGTTTCGTGGCCGGGCACAGCCTGGCCGGCGGGTGGGACAGTCCTGGTCCTTTCAGGGAGATCATAATAATCAGTGTCCCACTTTCCCTGCCAGGGGAACGGTCATTTAGAGGGAAATCCACCAAACAGCAAAAGTTAAGAGCTCTGTTCCATCCCAGCCAGTTAGTGTATTAGTCACAATTTCCTTAAATCATGAGCAAAGGACAGTACCAATCCTTTCAAAAAAAAAAAACCAAACATAAAACCCATTCAGTTAAAATCTGGCTTCTCAAAGCCTTTATAAAACCGAGCTCGGGATGCAACAGCAGGCTCACAGCCCTGCGTTGCTGCGTGCTGCAGGGCCAAGCGTGAGCTAAGACTGGCTCAAGTTAGGCCAGTCCTTAGGAAAAATATCTCCCTAGGGAGCGTGTATGGGGCTGGTGTGAGCCCTCGGGGCTCTGTGCCGGCTGTGGGGAGAGGCGTGGGGCAGAGGTGGGGTTGAGCACAGGGGTGGGAGCTGTGCCCACGGCTACGCACCGGCTGCAGGACGGGATACACCACGTAGCTTCGCTGCTGTGAATAAGGAGGAAAAAAGAATTGGGTTCAGCACAAGGCTCTTAGCTGCTGGCTCTCGGATCCTCAGCCGCTCGTTCTCCTCTTCCATGCTTGGGTTTTTATCTTCCCCCACTGGTGTCTGTGCCCGGTCCGGGGGTTTATTCGCCGAGGCCAGGGACGTGCAGTGCTGCTCAGAGGTGTGGGGGGCTGTCGCCGCCTCGGGCCTGCCTGGCCTTTTGCGTTGGCTTGAAGTTGCTTCATATCAACGGAGAATAGTTGTGTGAAGTCCCCACGGCTTCAGTTACCCGTCTCAACGTTTAGTTTTTTTTTAGTCTGCCTTCGTTTTCTTTAATTGTGCCAGCTTGCTGGGTTGTACTGATCCACCTCAAGTGCTTTATTTGCAGCTGCGAGAGGGTGCGTTGCTTGCTTGTAGGAGTTCTCTTTCCCTGCTAACCTTCAGCTGACCCTCTGTTTTCTACGTGAGCTCTTTCCTAGAAGCTTGCCCTTTGAGTTCCTGCTCCTCTTTGCTTCTCCCTCCACTTCAGGTGCCAACGCGTACCCCCCCCGAAGCGCAGGGGACGTGTGTTTGTGCAGGGCTGAAGCGGATGCATCTCCCCGTGTTTGCTTCCTTCCTTCCTTCCTTCCTTCCTTCCCGCCTGCCTCGTCAGACCCTCCTGAAGACACACATCAGGCTGGGTAGATCAAAACTTACTGTCAGCCAGTAAACTCCTCTTCTGGGCTGTCACAGAGTCTGTAGAAAGATCGGCGGAGCTACGGTGAGCCCTCTCGCTGTAATAACGAGGGACCCGGGGTGTCCTCGGCATGGTTTAAATGCTCATGTGATGCTTGGATGGCTCATTCCTCTGGAAGAGCGGCAGCAGCAGCGCTTTCCCCGCATCCCTTCCCTATTGCCTCTATTGCTAGAAGCTGAAAGACTCTCGTCAGCATCGTCTCAGCCTTCAAGGATGGAGGAATTGGCCTAAAACAGGGCGGTAAAAGTAGCTGGGGGTCGCTAACGAGTTTTCTTCTTCCACTCTCCGTAAGAGGAAATGAGTGGCACCAGTGATGGCTTATTCGGCATCGGTGTCATCCCCGGGAGCCTGCTGGCAGCACCCACCTCGGCGAGAAGCACCGTGCCGCGTTTGTTGCTGTATCTCGGGTTTAGGAGCATCTTATTCACCCGGGACGGCTGACTTTGGGAGCCCGCTGGCGTGGCAGCCGGGAGGAAGGGGGTGGCTGAGCTCTGCCGCCGTTCCCGTCCCGAGGGCCTGAGGTCGAGGAGGGGGCTCGCACCACGTTGTGCCTGTACGGGTGCGTCACCCGGCGGCTCTGAAATGCGGGTCCTGGGAGGAACGCGGGTGTCCTGCGTTCAGCCGTGTGAGCTCAGCTGCAGGAGCACCGGCTTCTCCTTCAGCCTCAAAGTACTTCATGAGCAGCAGAAAAATCAGATGCTCCAAACCGCGGTGCTTCTTCCAGCTGGGCCACGGGCTCCTCGGTGCTGCATCCCAGGAGCAAAATAACCTCGTTAAAGCTGCGTCCGTCAAGGAAGGTGGCTGCAGCAGCAGCTAGCAGGACCCTTCTGCTGCGTGTTGTGTGAACGTGGGTGATGTTTTCCACCTCAAGGCAGTTGGAGGGGGAGTGTGGGAGGTAGAGCGGCGTGGCCACCATCGCGCTGGGGGTCTCGGGAGAGCAGCGTTGCTCTGGGTATTCTGGAGCTCTTGAATTTAGTTGTCCCGAGTGAATAAGATCAGGCGTAAAACGCTTTGGAGAGCCCCTTTCCTCCCAGAAGCTGGCATGGTGGGGCTGAGCGGTGCTGAGCTCCCCGCACCTCCGTCTCTGTATCGCTGAGCCCGGCCGGCGCAGCCTGCGAGGTGGGAGATACAGGAGGGATCGCTGGTGGGACGTGCTGTGGTTTCCCCGTTAGCAGGGGCTTCGGAGAGGAGATCTCCCACCGCCCCTTGGCTGTGGGGACCACCCGAGAGCGGGGGGCTTTGTAGCAGGGCAGGGGTTGGGTGGCGCGGGAGCCCTCGTGCCCTGGGATGGTGGGTCCAGCGTCCCGGGGAGGGTGCGGGTTTGTGCTGCTGCAAAGGCTTATCCTCAAAACGGACCCGAGGAGCCCGAACTAGGTGTGGGTGAGCTCTGGGTGCTCCCCTTCAACACCCAACCGCTGTTTTGCTACCAGATCCTTACGAAGGCTTTCAACTCCTTGAATCCGGTTTGCAAGACCGGCTTAAAATAAGTTTGGCAAGAAGACAGGGTAAAATTTGAGCCGCCACAAGGTCAGGGGCTTTTTGGCGTCCTCGTTTTGTTGCTGCAAATCTTGCATCCTGCTTTTTCTGAGTGCTGGTGTTGCTCCCGGCTGTTGGGAGCTGCTGCTCCGCTCAGCCCCTCGCCGGGAGATCAGCGAGTGCCGGGACATTTTTCCCAGCCTGGAAAGGAGCTCGGTGGGAATTGCTGGAGCCGGGGGAGCAAACGCCTGTGCTCGGCTCCCGGCTCTGTGCCGCATGGCGAACGCTTGCTGCCATCTCCCTGCCTGCAGATGAGCTCCCGCCGCCCGTTTTTGTTCACTGGGTGCAGGGCGCTTAGCAAGGGCAGAGTATTTGCAACTCGCCGTAATGACTCTAAACGATCAGATCTGTTCAGTTGAGATGATCGAGGCTGTTGGCTCTGGATCCGACGCCCGCCCTGCTCCTGCGTGCCAGAAATCTGGCTTATTTACTGTTGTCCTCTAGCTGGGGAGAGGGGACCCTACCCCATCGGACCCTTTGCTCGGTTCAAGCTGGACAAAGATGGGTGTAGGAAGAGATGGGGTAACGCAAGAGCTGCTCTGCAGTCCCTGAACCGTTTCCTTTGCCCTCCTTAAAACTGGAGCCAGGCAGCAGCGTTGGACCCTGCCCAAGGGCTGAGCTCGGGGGAATTCACCTTCAGCGGGGCTGTGCCAGCGGCGGTCGCATCCCCGGGCTGGCAGGCAGCCCTGCCTCATCGCCCTTGGTTAGCCTGGGGGGACACACACGGTGCAGGGTGCTGAGCACCCAGCTTTGGCGGGCGTTCGGAGCCTTGCTCGGCCTCTCGTCACCCTGCTCAAGGCGCTGGGTTGCTTCGAGTCTGGTCCTGCCGCTGGGGAGGTTGAGGTGTCGGTGTGGGGAGCGAGGGGTGCACGCCTTAATTCTTGAGCTCAGGCTGGAGGAGGAGGCAGCAGTTTGCTTTTTGGAGGCTGCTGTCGGCATTGCAGGGTTTAAAGGAGTGGGGGAGATGGGTGGGCATCTCTGTCTCTGAAATTAGCGGGGTTTTGGATGGCTCAAATACACGCTGCGGTACCCGGGGACTCTGGCAAACCGGGAAGCCGCAGGAAAGCGGCAGGTGTGATTCATGTCTCCAAGCCGGCTGCAGAAATTCCCTGGTAGGCTTTAAGTTTGCTTTCCAGGCACTTCTGCAGAGCAGGGCTGACTGCGAGCCAGGTTGTTGAAATCGGAGGGACTGCAGTAAATCCTCCTTCCTCCCTCTCTTGCAGGACGGGATCTGCAGTCAGGCGCAGAGAGCTGCTGCGGCGCAGCCTGGGAGCTCCCGCTGTTCGCTGGAGAGCCGTCGACCTAGGGGGGAAAAAGAGGCTCTGAATAAATCCCAGGTAACTGAAGCAGGGAGGAGTGTTGTGGCTCACACACGAGGCTGCCCGGGAAGCGGTTTGCTCACGGGGCAGCCTCGGCAGGGCTGGGGTAGCGCAGTGGCAGACTTGCCCCCTCTGTAACAGCATCGAGACCGCGCTGCCAACACCCACAGCGAGCCCCGAATCGATGCAAACTCTTTCTCTCTTACTGCCTGCCAAGCTGGCTCTGGCTGTGCGCTCTGCCCAGCGGGCTCGCCCCCCAGATTTTATCCACATTTTCTTTTTATCCCTGTTGGGGATCCCTATCCAGCTTGGACAAGGAACAGAGGACACAGTTCCTCTGGCTGCATCTCGTGTGCTTGCAGGGAATTGCTGCATTTGGCTTTCAAGATGCTCATTTACATTTTAAAACCATTTGCAAGCTCTTTTTTTTTTTATTTTTTTTTTTTTTTTGACTTGGCTTTGCTTTCCGTGCTCCTGCCCCTCCAAAACAGCAAGGCCACTGCGGGCTTTCAAGGACGATCCTCTGGTTTCTTTGCTGTTGAAGGAAAGATGGGTGAAACAGCCGTAAAAGACAAATCCTTGCTGACCTTTAAGAAGGGCTGTCTGCTGCCTGCACATCGGGCTTCCTCAGCCTGCCAAGCTGTAAATCTGCCCTAAACTGCCTGAATTATATAATATAGCCCCAAGTGCTGGGCGGAAACCCGTTGAATTTAAAGCAACACTGCTGGAGCAGGGATGGTTTCTGGAAGAGGCTCTTTTTGATCTTGCCGGCGTGCTTAGTCAGACGCTGGCAGGCTCGTGCCCCTCTCGGCTGCGCTGTCCTCTCGCTCCGGCGTTGCTCTGAGCCTCGGGTTTCGCTCGGTTCCTCTTCCCATCTCAGAGCTGTTCCCTGCGTAGGCGTGAGGGAGGGCTGGGGGTGAATTTTCCCTAGAAAAGCGTTTCTCGGATGAGGAGACGCAAACCCAGGGGAGATTTGCTGAGCCCTTGCGGCGGGGACGAGAGCTGCCCAGCTCTGCGTGGGATGGGGCGAGTGAAGTGGCTGCTGGTGGTGAGAGAAGCAAGTCGGGGCTGGAGCCTGAGCAGGGGTGAACGCTGGCGTCTTTAGCGACTGCTTTCCTCCTCCTCCTCCTCCTCCTCCACATCCTCGTTAGCGAGCCGGCTGATTCCCCACTCATCGGCAAAGCCCGTGGTGCGCCGGCGTGGCTGCGAGGCACTCGCCCTCCCCGGGGGGACAGGCTCCTCCGGCAGCGTGGGAGCCGAGGGCTTCTCCGGGCGCTTCATCTCCTTGTGGCTCTTCCCATGAGAGCCCAAGCTCTTTCCTTTCCCTGGCTTTTCCTTCCCGGAGCTCTCCGTAGCAACCTCAGCAAGGAAACTATCAACCCTCAACCTTTCTGGTCTGCCTCTCCTCCCAGGGACGTGCCGCTAGCTGGAGACCACCATGACGGACTCGAAGTACTTCACCACCACGAAGAAAGGTAAGAGAGGGAGCGGGAGGGTCACACAATTTCTCCCAAAATAATCAGGCTCTTCTTGCGTCTGTATAAGCCAGACGAGGAGGGCTGTCCCTGCAGTGGGAAGCTGACGGAGGTGCCAACTCTCGTGGGAATGCCCTGAGCCCACACGGGATGCTGGGGCTGACGCCTCGCTCCGACACAGCCCGGGTGGCTCCTGGGCTGCCGTGGGGACAGAGCAACTTGTCACCGACCCCCTGAACCCCGACAAGGCTGTTGGCAGCTGGGTTATCGGCTTTAGCAGCTCAGGAGTGACTACGGGACGCAGCCCTGTCCCGAGTTCCCCTGGGCTGGGACAGAAGCGCTCGGGGTGTTTGACCTAAGCGCTTTCCAGACCAAGGAATTAATGTGGAGGAAAGCCGTGTGGCATCTTCCTCTTCAATCTGCCCGCCCGGGAGTGAATAAAGAGCTCGGCGTGCAGGAGACGATGCTCTTTGGCTGGGTCCGGAGCCGCTGGTCGCCCCCAGCAAGGTGGGGGATTGCTGCCATGTGCAGAGCGGGATTTGGGAGCCACCATCCCTTGCACGGGCTTGAGGAGCGGTTCCCAAAACCTGCCTGCGTTCGCTGCTGCGGGTGCCTGCCGTCATCCGGGCTGCGGTGGGTTCCCCAGGTAGGAGAGGGCCCCCCAACAGCCACGTGCGGGGCTGGGGCTTCGCTGCGTGCTGTGATAACAGCCCCACAGCCAAAAAAATACCTGCCGAATAAACCCCGTGTCCTGTGCTTGGGGTGTGGGGTGCCGGTGCTCGTCACTCCTGCGGTGTCTCTGGTTCTTAAAACCCTCTGGGGCTCTCGTGGGGCTGAAGGAGCCGCAGGGATGCACTAGCAACGCTCATCTCCGTTTCCACGGATAAGAGCTGAGCTCCCAGAGCAGCCCTGGCCCTCGGCGAGACATTTGGGAAATTAAATCCCCCTTCCCAGCTCCTGGCACCCCGGAGCACCCGGGGTGGCAAAGGAGCCCCGGCACGCAGCGGGTGGGAGCTGTGCTCGCCCTCCCCTGGGAGCAGCACCCAGCAGAGGGGTGGGTGCCCCATTCCCTAACCCCTGAGCTCCCCCTTTTCCCCTTCTTCCAGGGGAGATATTTGAGCTGAAAGCCGAACTGAACAGCGACAAGAAGGAGAAGAAGAAGGAGGCAGTGAAGAAGGTGATAGCGTCCATGACTGTCGGCAAAGACGTCAGGTGCGTGGCGGTGCTGTGCCGGCGTCGCCCAGGCCAAACGGTGCCGGGAGGGTGCCTGGATGGCTTGCGGGCTCCTGTTTTCCCCCGTTGCCTTCGAGGGGTTTTTGTACTGGCTTTTTATCTCGGGCGAGGACTGAGCGAACTCCTGGCCATAGCTATACCTCCTGCTACGGGAGGAATATGTTTGTGTAAGCATGGCCGTCTGGCAGGCGGGGGCTCGCCTGGCTTTGATAGTAATCTGGCTAAAAGAGGATTGGTCTGGCCGCCAGATAAGTTGTTGGGATTATTGCCGCTTCCTTCAAGTGTTACTGAAAACAAGCAGAAACCCCCTCGGAGCCTTTATGGCAGAGGGTCGGTGTCTCTGCCTCGGTGTCGATAAGCCTTTTGCAACCGCTCCAGTCCAAAAGGTCGGGCGGCTGCTTTTCCCTCTTCTCCTTTATCCGTCTGACCGAGCAGCACGTGGCCCCTCCGTCCCCTCCTCCCCGCACAGACCCGTCCCCGCGCACCCTTGGCGTTACACGCAACGTCAGCGCTTTGCTTTTCGTGGTGCATTTGAGAGCAGATGGAGGAAAACCGCCGTCTAGGCTCTGTGTTTGCTAAACTGGTGTGTCCCCGGCTCCCAGAGCACTCGCAGCGGCAGGTACCGCTCCGTCTTGGGGCCACCATGGAGAAGATGAGACCGGACCTGGCAGGGACTTGCCCGAGGCTGGTCAGCGCTCGGCAGAAGCCACATCGATTGGAAAGGAAATAGCGGCTGTGGCAGCTCAATTTTTTTTTGTTTTTTTTTTTTTGGTGTGTGCGTATTTTAGGCTGGAAGAAAGCAGTTTATTCAGTTCACCCCTCCCTGGGAGGTGCCGGGAAAGCCTGGTTTAGCCTGGGGTGAGAGCAGCTGAGGTGGGTGGCAGCTCTGCCGGCGGCGGGAGCTCTGCGAGAGAACTAGCAAAGCGCAGTACCCCAGGGCTTAGGGGTGCCCTGGGTTTGATCCTGTAAGCGATGGCCGCGTTCGCGGTGGCAGAGAAGCTTCCAGGAGCCAAGGGACATCTGTCGGGGTGGGATAACTCCTGCGTTAGCCCTCTGATCTTGATTGCCTCTCCTAAGGTGGTTTAAGAGTCTAATTGGTCTGTCTGTGTCTTTAATAGTCTAATTGGTCTGTCTTTATCGTCTGTGGTGAAACAGCATCTCTGGCATCCCGCAGCTTTAGGGCGTTTGGGAAGGGGAAGCCCCCAGCTCGGTGCAGGCAGCTTGGCAGCTCTGCTCCGTCCTAGCAGAGCGTCGTTCTGCTGCAGGGCTCGCCCGGGGGAGCGGGGCTGTTCCTTACGCCCGGTCCCGGGTGTTCACTTCTCTAACGTGACGTTTCTCATGTAGGCCGTGGGGCGAGCGCTCAGCAGTTTGCTGCAGGACAGGTTTAACGTCCGCAAAAGCAGAGGATGGTTTTGGTAGGGCTGCGCGGAAGGCGAGGGGGGAACGACTTGTCTCCCACGTCCTCTCGCAAGTGCCGGAGGCTTTCGCACCGTCCCGTGACGGCTGGGTGATGTTGCACCTTCTGCCGGGGCAGTGGACACGTGCTGGAGCTGGGATACAGCAGAGCCGTGTGGGAGAACTCCATTTCAGTCTGTTAGGGGCTGTTTTGAGCTGCTCTTGATACAGATCCGTAAAAAAAAACCCACGGGGCATGGGTGATTTAGCCATGTCTGCTGCAGGGTGGGCTCAGGTCCTGGGAGAGCCTGGGGTCTTCTGGCTTCAGGAGTGGGTTGAGCCACGGGAAAGGGATGGCCACGCGCCTGGGGAAAAAGCGTGGGGTCCCGTAGACAGCGGCATCTCCTTCCCCCCGGCTCAGCAGCGTAGCCGTGTCCTGCCTTCAGGGAGGTGCTTTGTGTTTCAGCGCTCTCTTCCCGGACGTGGTGAACTGCATGCAGACAGACAACCTGGAGCTGAAGAAGCTGGTCTACCTCTACCTGATGAACTACGCCAAGAGCCAGCCGGACATGGCCATCATGGCAGTCAACACCTTCGTGAAGGTGAGAGGAGAGGGCTGCGTGCCCGAGAGCCGCAGGCTGCAGCGGGTCGGTTCAGCCCACCACCTGCGTCCCCGCTTTCATGCGAGGCCACCACACTAAGCTGCTAGGTAGCCCGCTCCAAAGAAGGGTGCGTGGGCAGGTTTCCAAAGCCTCTCCCTTCAGGAGCTGGGGCTCCCCTAGCTCTAGATAACTGAGCAAATTTGTGCAGTAATGCAGAAGAAAAACATTTTCTTGGCAGCCGTACTGTGCCACTTGCTCTGTCAGTGGCAGCTTCAGTTGTGGGCAGCTCCCGTGATCGAGCTACCGTCATGTGAGCTTACGCGCTGAAGTCTCTGCAGCTGAGAAAGCCCTCGTGATCTTCCAGTTGGAGTTGGGAACTGAAGAGCATGCTTGTTAGGAGCCAAGATATTGCCAAATCGCTTTGTGAAAAGGTTTGGTGGGCATTAGAGGGAGTTTTGGCTTTTTAGGAAGGAAAAAAAAAAACCCACAATAAACCGGATAGATGCATTTCCCAGGTCAGGTTCTGCAGGGTGGCAGCTGACTTCAGGTACTTGGTGTAAGTGATGAAGACATCAGATTGCTGGAGGTGTGTTTGGAGTGAGAACTGGTGGTGTTAAAACTCTGTGGGTGCCAGATCGCAGAACGAGAGATCAAACCTCTCTCTTGGGTGACTTGTTCTCAAGAGCTGAGTGTTAAAACCTCTAGACGTCAGGTACCCAAACGAGGACGGAGGTCCCAAAGCCACCGCTGATGCCTGTGATTCAAGGAGCGGTGGCCTAGGATATCCGACCTCCCCCTCTCATCCCCGCAGGACTGCGAGGACCCAAACCCTCTGATCCGGGCTCTGGCTGTGCGGACCATGGGTTGCATCCGCGTGGACAAGATAACGGAGTATCTCTGTGAGCCCCTGCGGAAGTGCCTGAAGGACGAGGACCCTTACGTGCGCAAGACGGCAGCCGTCTGTGTGGCGAAGCTCCACGACATCAACGCGCAGCTGGTGGAGGACCAGGGCTTCCTGGACACCCTTAAAGACCTCATCTCGGACTCCAACCCCATGGTGATTATTTTTTGCCTTCTCCATCCTCTCTTCTCTTCATCCAAATGGCGGTAAACGCTCTCCCTTCATCTTCCCTTCATCTTCCCATGCTGACTCCCTTCCTCCCATGCTCCCCTTCGCTCTCTTTTTGGTGCTTAACAGACCACTTTTGGGGCCAGCTGTTTCTGAGGGCTGCAGGCTGTGTTCCTTGTCCTGTAAGCCTCTCTCCCGGATGGAAGGTTTCTCCGATTCCTTGGCAGTGCATTATTAGTCTGTTCCCAGTGGGAAGGAGGCTACCCTGGCCAGCTCGAAGCAGGGGATGGTGGCAGAGGGGAGCCGACGCTTGGCTCCGATACCATGTAGCTGGCGGCTTTTGCCTCCGGTGAGGGTTTCCTAGCAGCCTGGTTTTGGCCAGCCTTAGTCTCCCTGCCTTTCCCCCCAGCGTGAGAAACTTTTAAAGCCTGCTTTCCCCAGGGTTTCTCTTCCCCCAGCCTTTGCTGCTCTTCAGATCTTGCCACAGGCGTAGCGGTGAGCCCGGGAGCTGCCGCAGAAAGCGATGGGGCTCCTCAGCGCTGCCTGGGGAAGGGGAGCGAGAGCAGGCTCTTCTGCGCGCCGGGCACGGGGCCAAGGCTGACTCCCGCTGAACATGTGCGAACCGTCGGAGATGTGGCGTGGGTGGTGGGACCGTGCTGGTGGTGATTGCTCATCTCCTGAGGATCAGCTGGTGGGGAGGAGAAGCTGGTGCCCAGATGTCGCTGGGATGCGAGGTGCCGATACTGAGGATGCAGCTCATCCGCTTGCACCGGCTTTCCCCCAGGCTGTTGAACCGCATTTGGTGTCACCTAACACGTCCCTTGTCCCCTCTGGCAGGTAGTGGCCAATGCAGTAGCGGCGCTCTCGGAAATAGCGGAGTCCCACCCAAGCAGTAACCTCCTGGATCTCAACCCCCAGTCCATCAACAAGCTCCTCACGGCCTTGAACGAGTGCACCGAGTGGGGCCAGATCTTCATCCTGGACTGCCTGGCAAACTACATGCCCAAGGATGACCGGGAAGCCCAGAGGTGAGGGAGACTCTGGGTGGTGCTGGGGCAGTGCTGCCTTCAGGGCATCACGGACCGGCCGGAGCGGGGCTGGGAAGGGGAGGAGGACAGGCAGGTATCAACTGAAGGGCCTGACGCTGCCCATTCTCCTCTAAGAAACATCTTCATCCTCCTGACCCTTGGAATCCCGCTGCGGGAGGTGGGACAGTGGGCATCCGCTGGCCACCGTGCCTTGGGCACAGCCATCTGGAGACTGCCGTGGTCCCGTAGCGAGCCCTGTCCCCGTGCTGGCACGGGGATTGTGCTTCTCAAGCTGCTTCAAAATGCGGCCTTACCGTGCAGCAAGGGACGACAGGCACTAGGGAGCTCTGAAAGGGGGTCACTGCAATAGGGTTTTGCAGGGGCTGGGAAATAACCTTCATCAGGGCATTTAAGAGCCAGTTCAGCATCTCTTGGGAAGGTCTCAAGCGCTGCTCAGCTGTCCTGCTGCAAGCTCTGCCAGTGCCTTGTTCTTCTTTGTCGGTACTGGCAGCAACGTTTAAGCAGGAAAACGGGCTGCGATCATTTTCTTTCCCTTCTCCTTCCCCCTCGCTCCCCGACACCTCCAGCATTTGCGAGCGGGTGACGCCCCGGCTGTCCCACGCCAACTCGGCGGTGGTGCTCTCGGCGGTGAAGGTGCTGATGAAGTTCATGGAGATGCTGTCGAAGGACCTGGATTATTACGGCACGCTGCTAAAGAAGTTGGCCCCGCCGCTGGTCACCCTGCTCTCTGCAGAGCCCGAGCTGCAGTACGTGGCTCTCCGCAACATCAACCTCATCGTGCAGAAAAGGTGGGTGCCCCCGGCGCGGCAGGAGGAGACAGCCTGACTCGGGCTTTCCCTCTTCTCTACGGGCGCTGCTTCCCAATGCTTCAAACCCTCTGACTGCAGCGCTGTCGAGGCTTTGCTGACACAACCCATCGTATGGGTTTTTTCTTGTCTATTATTTAAAATCAAGGGCCGAGCGCAGAGTCGGGTGAGGCAATGAGCAGAGAGCTAAGCTGGGATCAGCCAGGAGGGGTTTATTTTAATTTATTGTTTATTTGGGGGAGCAAAGGATGGAAAGGCCAAAAGCTGAGACTTTGGTTTAGTCATTAAATGTCTAGTGAGGAATTTTTGTGATACCAGCTTGGTTCTATGCAGTTGTCCTCTTTGAATAAGTGCTGAGAGTCCTTTTGTCCCTTTGCTGACCTAAAATTGCTGCTGGACGGGAGGTGTCCGAGGCCCCACACACGTGCCCCGAGCAGAACTGGCCAGCTGGAGAGCCACGCTCCTCCGTGACAGCCCCAGTCAGATGATTTGTCGTCCTACCAGTTATCGCCGTGGTTGTCTATTAAAAATAGCAGCAATTTCTGGGAGAAGTGGAAAGCAATTAGTGTCCCTGGGAGCGGGAATGTGGAAGGCAGGTTGGCTCCTTGGAGCTGGACCTGGCCTATCTCTTTCCCAGCTTAGAGAGAGGATGATCCGGTGAGAAAGGTCCAGCCTAGCCCTGGGGTCTGGATGTGCATCCCTGCTCCCCCCAAGACGTCCCTTCCAACCTTGGCAAGACAAACGTCCCCTGTTGCCTTGCGTCTGGTCTTTGTTTGCGGCAAGGTTGTGCTCTGTCCCCTGCGCGCCAGCAAAGGGGAGCCAAGGGACAGAGTCCTCGGCGGGATAATCGCGGTATCTTGGATTCCTTGGCATTGAACGGGCCCCCGAAACCTTGTGCTTGTGGCCAAGGAGCCTCGTCCTCCTGGCCCAGAGCTGCTCACTCTCCGGCTTTCCCCAGCTTATGTCCTCGGTGTCCTCGAGCCTTCACCATCCCAGCTCCAGCCTCGGCTGGGGAGTGATGATTCGTGCTGTTAGCTGGCTAATGGAGTAATGAATGTGCACGGACTCGGGGCGTTAGCTGGCTGCAGGGTCAGGCGAATGAATCCTCATCCGTCTCCTGACCGGCATGCAGCTTTCTGGGGAGGACAACTCCCTTTCTGCACTGCTTTGCCTGCTGGTCGCTGCCTGGGTCAGAGCCTGGAGGTGGGAGAAGAGCTCAGATCTTGCTTCTGCCACTGGAGAAATCATCTGATAGCAGTATCGGGTGTCCAGAAAGCTCGGAGAAAACCATGCTTTCTGAAAGATTTTTTGATGTCTCTCTTTATGGTCAAAGTGAAGGAGCGTGTGTCTCCCTTAATCGCTCCCTCTCGTTGTCCTCCAGGCCCGAGATCCTGAAGCACGAGATGAAGGTGTTCTTTGTGAAGTACAACGACCCCATCTACGTCAAACTGGAGAAGCTGGACATCATGATCCGCCTGGCTTCCCAGGCCAACATTGCTCAGGTCAGGGTCTGCCCGACTGTGCTGGGTGGGCACCGAGCGGGATGTGCAGGGTGCTCCAGCTCCGCCGGGAGGGGATTCGCCCGAGAAATCCTAGACCCAGCTTTGCAGGATGTGGACGGGAGCGACTGTACCACCCAGTCTGCTTCTGCTGGGTCACTGCCCTGCTTTTCTGGTGGCTTTTCTTGCTGCCGGCCTCTCACTGTCTTGTCCCCTCTGGCAGGTGCTGGCAGAGCTGAAGGAATACGCCACGGAGGTGGACGTGGACTTCGTAAGGAAGGCGGTTCGAGCCATCGGCCGCTGTGCCATCAAGGTGGAGGTGAGGGCTGGGTCGCTTCGGGTCCCGATGGCAGCTAAGCAAGGCATCGCTCTCCAGCATGTGTTGGGTGAGCTGGAGGTCATCTCACCTCAGGAGTTAGCGCTGCCCCGACGAGCTAGTGCCTTCGTGGGCCTGGGGATGAGCCACAGTTGTTCCACGGGGCACGTACGGGGTGTAAGGAGGGTATTTCATCCCCTTACCCTTTGCTGCTGGAGCTGTTTTAGGATCCCTGCCTGCCCCGTGCCGCGTTGCAGACCCAGCTGCCTGCAGCTGTGCCCGGTGTGTTAATGCAGCGGATGATGCAAGTGGCTTGTTCGGGGACCGCAGCCGGGGCTGCGAGGGAGCTAATCCCTTCCCGAAGGGCCAGGAGGCTTTGCTTTCCCTCGGGGGTAATTTGAAGAAGGGGATTATTAAAAACCTTGCTGTGGCTCTGCATGGCCCGGGGACAGGCAGGCTCACAGGCAAGGTCGTGGAGCTTTCAGGCAGCTGATATTGCACCGGCTTTACTGCAGAGCATCCTCGATCACGTGAGACAAACCGCTCGACACCAGCGAGCCGGGCACTGGTGGGAGGCAGGAGGAGACGCGCTGGAGCTGGCTCAGGCTTTGCCTCCCACTGGGAGCTGAGCTGGCCTGGCTCTGCCATTAGATCGATCCCTCCTCTCCACAGTGAAGCCAGCCTCTCCCAGGGGGATTTATTACCACGGCATTAGCTCTGTTTTTCCCTCTCTATTAATGCTGAGCCGGATGGCTGTGCAGATCCAAACTAAGGCGAGATCCAAGACGCTGCTGCCCCGGCAAGCCGAGTTCTAAGCTTGCTGCTGCGCTCCTGCACCTGATGGCCTGAAATGCATCCCGTGGGAGCAGGGAGCAAGCGGCATTGGGGGGAGAGGAGGCTCTGGGAGCGTGCAAGGGGGATGAGGAGGAGCCAGACCTGGATGGGAAGGGGAGACCACACTTGTGTGTCCCCGTTCTCGTCTGGGTTGGGTTTGGGGGAGGTATGGAGGGGATAAGGCAGCAAGGAGGGGGTGTGGGAAGGGCAGTGGAGGCTTTGGGATGGGGACGTAAGAGCATCGCCACTGACTGACCGAGTCCCTCCGACAGCAATCGGCCGAGCGCTGTGTCAGCACCCTGCTCGACCTCATCCAGACCAAAGTCAACTACGTGGTGCAGGAGGCCATTGTCGTCATCAAGGACATCTTCCGCAAGTACCCCAACAAGTGCGTGGCGGCTGCCCGCGAGCCTCGGGGTCTCGGGTGGATGCTCCCGGTCCTAGACAAGCTCTTTCTGCCCCTCTGTGCTCGGGGGGGGGCCCTACAAAGAGCCAGGCGTGGGCGAGGGACGGGCTGCTGCTCCCTCCTGCTGGGATGGTCGGTGGTGAAGCCATCTGGAGCCTCCCTTCAGTGAAGGTGGCTTTGGGTTTTTTGCCAGTCGGGGTTGTGATCACCGGTCAGTGCTGCCCCAAGAATTAAGCTGGGGGCAGGAAAGCCGTCCCCAGCCCCACGATGGCAGTCCTAGATCCAGAGACCCAAATGGACAGGAGCTGCCAGAGACTTTGCGGTCCCTCGCGTCAGCATAAACCGTCGCTGGCTCTTAATTCAGCGCTCCTGATGCTGGAGCGAGGGCGGCAGAAGGAGAGGGGAGCGTTCCAGCTGAGCCAGGATGAATAGGCAACTGCATGATCAGGAAGTCGTGTCCTAATAGTGGTAATAAATACTAATGAACTGAATTAGTAACGAACAGGAACTCTGCACAAATAGCCAGCGACTCGGGGCTGCTGCAGAGAGGAGGGAGACCAGATGAGTGGGGCTGAGAAGTTAATTCAGCAGCGGGGCTGGGACCGGAGAGGGATCGGCGTGGGCAGCGTCACGCTTTGCCACAGCCTTGGAGAGAGGGGACAGCCCCAGAGAGGTGGCAGGGGCTCTTGCCTGTGCCCTCGGCGATGTCCTGGTTCTGCTGAGGGTGATGGGACGCGGTTTGGAGTTGGAGTGGAGGTAGGACTTGGTGTTTCTTGCTTTCGGTGAACGCGTGTCCTCTCCTCGGGAAGGTACGAGAGCGTGATCGCCACCCTCTGCGAGAACCTCGACTCCCTGGATGAGCCCGAGGCCCGGGCTGCCATGATCTGGATCGTGGGAGAGTACGCCGAGCGGATCGACAACGCCGACGAGCTGCTGGAGAGCTTCCTGGAGGGCTTCCACGATGAGAGCACCCAGGTGCGGTGGGATGGGGGGGCAGCCCCCGCCATGCGATGGGGGGTCTGGCTGCCAGCAGGACCAGCTGGTTGAGGGGTGACACAGTGACAAAGCTTGTGCTAATCGGAGTGTAACGAAGCAATTTCCTCTAGCAGGGTCGTGAAGGTGTTTTTCTTGCAGGCACTTGGGGCAGTGGTGACCTGTGTGTAGAACGTGGCCCATGAAATGCCACCGTGGTGGTGTCCCAAGCACCTTCCCTCCTTAATAGCAGGGAGGGACCAAGTGGTCACCTGGTCATTCCTCTGTGCCAGGACAGGACTAGCCCTTTGGAGCTGGAAAAAGGAGTCAGACAGCTGAAATGAGCAGAGGGAACCGTGCCTGCCCATTCTGCCGGGGCAGCTGAGGCCAGTGGTTTTACCTGTGGAATTTTGAGGGGTTTCCATCTACGGAAACTTCCTACAAACCCCACTGTGCAAAGCACCGTGAAACTGAGTCGTGGTGAACAGGGGAAAGTCTATAAATGCAAAAGAGCAAAGCCAGCAATCCTGGCCGCCCTGTCTCAGGTCTAAAGGGACTGTTGGAGGTGAACTGCTGCTGCTTATCCTCGTAAAAGTCAGAGGATGCTCTGCCCTTCGCCCTTGTGGGACCGTGTAACCCAGTCCCAAGATCTAGCCCAGTAACCTCTGTATCAACCTGCGGCTCTGACGGGCTGAGAGTGCGGTAATCGGCTTGAAACGGGCTGCAGACCTGGCTGGGAGCTGTGCAGGGTGCCCTGACGCTTGTCACCGCCGCTTAAGCCGTCGCCATGTGTTTGGTCCCTTGAAAGGCAGCTTGGGGTTACGTCCCGGCAGCACGTACAGGAAAAATTCCTGTGTTCTTGCACAAAAATGGTGTGGTCGGTCGGTCTGTCTCTCCCTAACCCTGCTCCTCTGCCCACAGGTTCAGCTGCAGCTGCTGACGGCCATCGTGAAGCTGTTTCTGAAGAAGCCCACCGAGACGCAGGAGCTGGTGCAGCAGGTCCTGAGCCTGGCCACGCAGGTAATGGCTCCGGCGTGAGGGAAGGGCTTCCCGTGGGCTTCGCCGTCTCCCCCCAAGGCAGCGGGAATGGCTTGGTAATGCAGCACCCGTGAGAGGAGGCAGATAATTGGCGCTTAATTCTGGAAAAGCTGATGGTTAAATTCCTAGAGAGCGAGGACACCGTCTCCCATAGCACAGGAGGCATCTTGTGCTGTTTCCCTGCTAAGGCTGGTGTAGCAAAGCGGTGTAGCCTCTGTACAGCAGAGGTGTGACATAAATAACTTTAACTTTTATCCCCATGATCCCTCTAATACTACAGCAAGAGTTAGATGGGGCCAAGATGCTCTGAGTTGCTCTGTAGTAGCTGCAGCTTTCCCTGCCCGATGGTTTCGGCACTAACCCCCCATGCTTCCCGAAGGACTCCGACAACCCTGACCTGCGGGACCGGGGCTACATCTACTGGCGCCTGCTCTCCACCGACCCCGTGGCCGCCAAGGAGGTGGTGCTGGCGGAGAAACCCCTCATCTCCGAGGAGACGGATCTGATCGAGCCGACGCTCCTGGACGAGCTGATCTGCTACATCGGGACGCTGGCTTCCGTCTATCACAAACCTCCCAGCGCCTTCGTGGAGGGGAGCAGAGGGGTCGTGCACAAGAGCTTGCCCCCGCGAACGGGCTCGTGAGTATCTCTGCCTCCCCAGGGTGACTCCCCACCCCGCGCTGGGATTTCCAGGGCTGGATCCGTGTGGTGGGCAGGTCGGATGCTGAGCCAAGCGGCTGCGGGGCTGCCGTGGCCACGCGCAGCACCGTGCAGAGCTGCCTGTGTCCGGTGTGCTCGGAGCTGAGCTGAGGGTCCCCTTCCCAAGGGGAGGTTCCCCTGTAGGAGCCGGGCTGTATGGATTCAATACTGTCCTTACAAGGCTGAAGGGGTGAGCTCAGACCTAAGTGGAAGGTGATCTCGATGAGAATGTGTTGAAGTGTTGGGAGCCGTGCTGAGACGGGATGTCTCTTTGCACGCTCGCTGCAAAGCCCAGCTGGGTGAACTTGTGTCTCCAGCGGGACCTGTCGGCTCAGCCGGAGCTCCTCAGCATCTCGCGTCTTTCCCTTGCCGTTCCCTCTAGGAGCGAGAGTGCCGAGAGCCCCGACGCAGCTCCCTCGGGGGTGCAGGCGGCGGAGCAGCCGGCCGTCATCCCCACTCAGGGAGACCTGCTGGGTGACCTGCTGAACCTGGACCTGGGCCCGCCGGTGAGCGGGCCTCCCATCGCGACCTCCTCCGTGCAGATGGGCGCCGTGGACCTCCTCGGAGGTGGCTTGGACAGCCTGGTACGTCGCAGCCCCGCGCGCTCCTTCCCCCGATGCCTGGCTACTCTGGCGGCATCGTGCTGGGTTTGATGCTGGCTCCTGTCTGGAGCTCCTGGGGACGGGATGGGCTTCTCCGCCCGGAGACGTCTGGGCTAGTCCTTTCCTTCTACAGCTGGTGAAGAGAGAGGGGCACTGCACCTTAATTTATCTTATCAGATGGCTGGAGTGGGGCAGGGGGTGTTCCTGAGCGCCTTTTCTCTCAGTACATGAGGTCTATGTAGATGCTTCCACTGTCCGTGCTGTGCTGCAGGGGCGACTGCTCTTTCTGGGTCCCCCTCTGAACCCCACAGCTGCATAAAACAGGGACGTGCCCCAGGCTGCTGCCAGGCCGGGCCGAGACGTGCCCGCTCCCAGCCTGGAGGGTGCTTTAACGGGTGTCTCCTGTGCTGGGAGATCTGGAGGTGACAGCTTGTCCTCCTGGGAATGCAAACCAAGAAGCTGTTTGGCTGCAGGGGGAGGAGGGATGGAAACCTCTGCCTGGTTGGAACCGCCTGCCCCACGGGTGCTGGCCATGGTCCAGGCTCCCCGAAGGAAAAGAGTTTGGAGTGGTGTTTTTTTTTTTTTTTCCACTGCTCATAAAATCCAGCAGATATCCCCCAAGGGGAGGCAGCATCACCGTCTCTTCGCCTTCTGCCTCTCCTGGTCCGTAAGCCCCCAAGTGCCGCCCTGGCTCTTTGTGGGCTTGCAGGGTTTGGTAACGGGTTGGCGCTGAGTGCGGGGACGAGAGACTCCGGTCGTGCTCCGTCCCCTGGCTCCAGGGCAGCCACGGACAGACAGATGGACGTGTTGGCAGTGCGCCAGGACTAACCTCTCTTCCCTCCCCTTCCCTTCTCTTGTGTCTCTGTTTTTTGTCTCTTCTCTCCTGGCTTGTCTCTGCATGTGGCTGGCTCTTCTCTCCACCTTGCCTGCTTCTGCTTGGAGATGGGGGACGAGTCGGAAGGGGTATGGATCAGCCCTTTTCTTAGCCCTCTTGACCATGCGTAGCCCCAGCGGCCGTGCCCACCCCTGCCTGCCCCTGCTCCCCCCCCCGTGCAGCCTGAGCCCCAGTGACACCTCGCTTCCCTCTGGGGACAGCCAGGCCCCCAAACAGCTCCTGGCACGCCAGGTCTGGGACGGCCGGGCATCCCTGCCGACTCTGGGCCCTCGCTCGCCCACACTGATGCTTTTCGAGAGTGCCCTCGATGGGGCATTTTGTGGGACCCCTTGTGCCCTCGGCACGCTGGCCCCTGCCCCTGCTGACGCCCCTTTCTTCTCTTGCAGCTGCGAAGTGATGTGGGAGGCAGCCCTGCCGTGAGTGTGCCCTCTTGCCCAAACCCTTTTCTCACCCTCTGCATCCTCCTCCTCCTCCTCCTCTCCCCGGCCCCGGCGGTGCCCCCCGTAACCCGCTCCCTTGTCCCCCGCAGATGGGCGGCGGCGGCGGCAGCTTCGCACCAGCGCCCAGCACCACGATGCCGGTGAACCTGGGGGCACCCCTCGGCAGCGGCCTGGGAGACCTCTTCGACCTCACTGGTGGGGTGGGCACCCTGTCAGGATCCTACGTGGCACCCAAAACGGTGAGTGGGACAGCCGAGCCCCAGCCGCCGGCTGCTGGCGAAGCTCAGGGCTGCGGCATTAAGGGGGGGCAGAGACCCCCGTGCCCGCTCCCCGTGGCAGGGCCTCCCGGGGGGGAGGTGGAAGACGAACCCCCTTTTCCTGGCATGGTAGCAAGCCGAGCGAGGGCGGTGGTCTGCAGATGGAGAGGACGTTACAGTGCTTGCCCAGGCACGGGGATGCGGGGCAGAGGGCGGTCTGCTTGTTCCCCGGGTGGCCTGGAGCCCTGCGCGGAGGGGAGAGCCGGGATCTGTCAGGTCACGTCTCTGATTTTGGGGCTGTGCTGTTTCCCGGTGTGCGGGGTGAGGTTTGGAGGAGGCAGCAGCAGCAGCATTCCGCAGCCCTGGCTGGGGTTGAGGGCGACTGTGCCTGTGCTGACTGTGAAATGCCCCTGGTTTACAAAACACCCTGCGCGGCTCTGCCAGGCTGGAGAACACCAAAGGCTTCGCTTTGGGTAAAACCCCAAGGGTTTCTTGTCTCCTTCACCCAGGTCTGGCTCCCTGCCATGAAGGCCAAGGGGCTGGAGATCTCCGGCACCTTCAGCCGGCAGGTGGGCTCCATCTCCATGGACCTCGTGCTAACAAACAAAGCCCTCCAGGTCATGTCCGACTTCGCCATCCAGTTCAACCGCAACAGGTGAGGTCCCTGCTGGGCTGCGTCACCGGCGACCGGGGAAGATGCTGCGTGACACCTCCGAGCTCAGCCCCGGAGCGGTTTGCCTGCGGAAAAGGGTGGGAGGAAGGGGCCGCAAGGCTGCAAGGGCTGGGAACAGCCTCACGTGATGACCCTTCTCTCTCTGATGGCTGTGGTGGTGATGATCATCAAACCAAAGCCTCTAAGAAGTTGACTGAAGAGGCCGTTCCTCTGGGGTCTGACCGCTGTCCCGTTATTTGTCCTCCTGGTGAACTGATGCTTCCTTTTCCCTCAGAGGGACACCACAAGGGATGGCCCTGAGGGAAAGGTGCAGGAACGCTAAAAATGGGTGCGAGTCTGTGTAGGAGAAAGGGGTGAGATTTTAGGGCTACCTGTTGTTGCCCCAGGGTGGGCCGGGCAGGAGCCAGCCTGCTCCTGGACTGCGCAGGGGTCAGCAAGATGAGCCGGGGTGTTCCTGGGGTCCGGGTGAGGGAAGGCAGGGAGTCCCCAGGCTGGTCCGGAGCGGATGGGCAGTGCATTCTGCCATCGTCTGCTGCCCCCCACCCTGACCCCCTGTCCTCCTCGGGTGTCCCCCCAGCTTCGGCCTGGCCCCGGCAGCTCCTCTCCAGGTCCACGCGCCCCTTGCCCCCAACCAGTCCGTGGAGATCTCCCTTCCGCTGAACACCGTCGGCTCTGTCATGAAGATGGACCCCCTGAACAACCTCCAGGTGGGGAGCGCCCGGGGGTCTCCCCTCCTGGGGAGCTGGCGACGGGGCAGGGGGTGCCCCGGGGTGGGTTTGCTCCCTCGGGAGGGAGCCGGAGGGAGGTGTGACAGCAGGAACCAGGCGAGAAGAAACTCTCAGCTCATCGTCTTCTCTGCTGTCAGAACTCAGTCTGACTCCAGTTTGACATCCAGCTCCACGCAGACCGCTTCCTCTGCGGAGGAAGATCCGCGCTGACAGCAGCAGAGCCGAGCCTTGGCTGAGCAGCTGCTCGCGGCGTGCCGGCGCGGGGGCAGACGGTGGGGACGGGCTGTAGTTCCCGGGAGGGAGCTGGGAGAGAAGGGTAAGGGGGTGCAGCCCCAGCAGCTCCCCTATTTCCCCTATACACTGGGGACAGTATAGAACGCCTGAGAGCGTGCCGGCGTGCGGGGCATGGATGCTGGCCTCTCCGGCTCCTTCAGGCGGCTGCCAGTCTCTTGCCTCTGATGCTTGCTGGAGTGACACCTGGCTCAAGGGAGGGATCGGTGATGTACGATGGGATGGGATGGGATGGGATGGGATGGGATGGGATGGGATGGGATGCTCGGTTTGGGAACCGCCTGCCTGCTGTAGGTCAGAGGAGGTGTTGACATCCCCATGTCCTTCTGTCCCAGGTCGCGGTGAAAAACAACATTGACGTCTTCTACTTCAGCACCCGTACCCGCTGCACATCCTCTTTGTGGAGGACGGGAAGATGGGTGAGTTGGAGCGTGGGTGGCTGTGGCTCCTGCAAGGTGCACTTCTGCCACCGGTCTCTAGGTGCCATCCTGGCCCCTGAAATCCTCCCGGCCGTGTTCCCAGCCCTGGGGAGGGAGCCACGAGGAGCCAGATGCCCCTGGCAGTTGCAGATGGGGACACTGCCATGCCAGCGTGACCAAGCTGTGGCTACCTGAGATGGCCTGAGCCACCTTCTAACTCCTCACTGCCAGGGAGAGCTTCGCTCGCTGCTTATCTTGCCTTCTCTGGCACTCGCCAGCCTCTTCCCCGAGGCAGCGGAGCTTGCTACCCCCCCCCAAAGCGGGTAGCTTTCCTGCGGCTGGGTGAGGCTGGTCTTGAGAAGCTGCTGGAGGGGGTGGCGGCGCGGCAGGGTGAGATCCCTTCAGCCGCCGGCGACGTGGCAGCGTGGCCCCCGTGCTGTAGCACCTTCGGGAGGTGTGTGGGGGGGGTGGGCAGCCGGTGCTGTGGCTTCACTGTGTTGGTTTCCTTCCTTGCTGCAGAGCGGCAGATGTTCCTGGCCACTTGGAAGGACATTCCCAACGAGAACGAGGCCCAGTTCCAGATCAAAGACTGTTCTCTCAACGCAGGTGGGTTCAAACCCTTCGGAAGGACCTGGCTCAGCTTGCGGTGGTGACCAGCTCATCCCAGTTACCCCAGCCCAGGCTGCGGGGAGACGACAGCCCCTTCCCCCTGTGCCCACCCTGTATCTCCAGGAAGGAGCTGCTGCTTTGCTTGCCGTTGACTAGTTGTAGAAACTTGGCAGCCTCGGAGACGCTCTGCCCGGTGGGGATGTCCCCGCCGCCGGGGACAGTTGCCGTGCCCACCCTGGGATCAGTCTCAGCGCGGAGAAGCTGAGCTGGATCATGCAGCCCTGACGCTGCCCAGCCTGACAGCAACCTGTCCTGGCCAACCCACGGGCAGGGCAGCGGTCCCGTGCTTGCGGGCAGAGCAGGCAGGAGCCAGGGCCAGGCTCCCTGACGCCTCCTCGCTCCCCCGGCTCCTTCTCCGGGTGATCTGGTGCCAAGCAGGACGTGCCAAACCCTGGGCAGGGACAGCCAAATCCTTTCAGTCCCGCTGGCAGCAGCGAGCTGACCTTTGTGGAGTGAAGCGAGGCCGCTCCACTTGTGAATCGAGCTCTGGGCTGTTGCCTGCCCTCCCCGGGGAGGACCTGGGAGCCGGGTTGAATAGAAGCCCTTCTTCTCGCTGTGGGGGACGGTGGGTTTTGGATGTGCTGCGTTGCGGGGTGGGGAGAGGGAGGGGAGGAGGAGAAGGGGCAGGAGCAGGTCCAAAGGGAGCTGGTGGGCAGCCCGGTGCCCTGCCCCGAGCAGCCCCCGCAGCAGCTCTCTCCTCCCGCGCAGATGCCGTTAGCAGCAAGCTCCAAGGCAGCAACATCTTCACCATCGCCAAGAGGAACGTGGAGGGCCAGGACATGCTCTACCAGTCCCTGAAGCTCACCAACGGCATCTGGGTGCTGGCAGAGCTCAGGATCCAACCCAGCAATCCCAGCTTTACGGTACGCCCTTTCCCCTGCCTGCCTCCGAAACAGCCCCGAGGCGGCTCCGAGCCGAAGCTGCTGCCTTGCCCTGCCTGCCCCGCTCTCTGCTCGGAGCTTGGGTTGGGCTGGATGGCCCTGCGGCACATCTGCGGTGGTGGGATCCCCCCCACCTCGGCTGCTGTTGGTGCCAGCTCCCTCCCCTGCGCCAGTCCCGGCGTCCCTCTGGCATGGGGAGGGCGAGACACGGTCTGTGCTGGCCGCCTGGGCTCTGCAGCAACGCTCGCTCTCCGCTGGGCTGCCCTCCTAGCACCGGGGAGGCAACCGTGGTGGCAGCTAAAGGAAGCAGAGAGGTCCCAGCACACCCACACATCGTTAAAATAAAAAACCCCGACCCCATCCCCTTCTCGGGGCATCTCTGGCTCTGCCTGTGTGCTGGGCAGCCTGACTGCAGCTGCAGACAGCCTCGGAGCAGAGGTCTGTCCTCGTGTCGGGCACGAGCCATCCCGATGTCCTGCTTGCCCCAGCCCGGTCCCTTCCCCACCTTCCTCGCAGCCTGTTTTCTTTGGGTTGGGACGAGCTGTGTCGCCTTCACTCACCTCTCTGTGTATCTCTGTACCTGCTGCCTGCCTGCCCTCGCCGGCCTGCCCGCTGTTGCAGGATTTGGAGGTTAGCAGACGGGTTTTTACCCCGGCTTTGGGCTGTCTCTGGCTGCTGCCTGGTTATTTCTCCCCGATATTTTTACCTGCCTGCCAGCTGCCCTGCCAGCCCCGCGTGTCTCTTGGTGCCTCTTGCCTCTCCCTCCCGGCAGGGCTGGCACGAGGCCGGCACCGCTTCGTCGGAGGTGAATGTTTTGAAGGGTCAGGGTGTTCCCACCACCCTCCTGGGCTCACTTGGCATGAGGATATAGCTACAAATCCTTATCCCGGAGGATTCCCCGCTCGGCACCCCTGTGCTGAGCTCTCCCCGCTCGCCTGCGGGCTGAGGAGCTAATTGAGTTCGGAGTCATTTAATATTTAATCTTTGAGCAAATAACCGAAGGGGGCTCGTACTGCTTAGGAGAGGAAGATGCCTTTGGGGGAACCGTTCACCCTCGAGCTACAGGCAGTGAAGCAAACCCCAAGAGATGAAGCGTGTGTGCGCGCCTCTGCCTGCCCCCCTGCCCTCCCTGCCTGCGCTGCATGTGGATGTCTCTGCTCCTCATCCGGGCGGGGGGAGCACTGGCAGCCCGGGGAGGGCGTTTAGGGGGCTCGGTGCCTTTAAAATCTTCTTTTATCCAGCCGAAATAAGGAGCTGAGGCCGCCCCGTGCCCCGTGGCGGGGGGAATGCTGCAGCATGCTTTGTGCTTTGGGGTTGGTGGCTCACCGGCGTGGGGCGAGGTGCCATGACCCCCTCTGCTCCCTCTCTCCCCGCAGTTGTCCCTCAAATGCCGAGCGCCGGAGGTGTCCCAGTACGTCTACCAAGCCTACGAAACCATCCTGAAGAACTAAGGTGCTGCTGCAGCCCCTTCTCTTCCTCTCCTCCCTTTCCCGCCCGAGGAAGCGGGGCAGGACCCGTGTGCATGTCTTCTTTCCTTCCTGCCAAGGAGCCAGCCCCTGGGAATCTCCCTCCAGCCCCGGGGCCCTGCAAACAGAACCAGTGCTCCCATCTCCGGCGGGACTGGGGCGAGCGGAGGAGGGCAGGGGCGTCCCGGCCAGTCCCTACATCCCTGTAGAAATCTGTGTGTGAGTGATGCAGTGTCCTCCTTGCTGATGTTGCCCCGTCAAGAGCCCTGTTTCACCTTCTGGGTCCCTGTGACTGCTTTTTTTTTTTAACCGAGCCGCCGCACGTGGGGGGCTGCTCTCCTCCCCTGCAGAAATCCACCTCCCCGCTGGCGCTGGGTTTCGTGTCTGCCCGGGGTGGTGTCTGGTGAAGGGCTCAGCACTCCTCAGCCCTAGGAAGAGCACCCCGGGGCTCGCTCTGAGTCTTTTTGGTGCACGTTGGGGCCCAAAGTGCCGTGGGGTTGGGTGGCTCTTGCTGCAGATCCCCTTGGTGCACCAGGGAGGAGGTGGGAAAAGGCTTTGGCTTCTTCCTTCCCCTGCGGCAGCTCCTGCCTCTCCCCGGTTTCATCCCCTGGTTCAGGAGAGCTGTGGGTGAGCCCCCAGCCCTTTGAAGAAGGGTCTCTTCCCCATGGGAGCTGTTCCCAAAGGTCCCAGAAGGGCTCGAGGAGCTCAAATTAGAGGCTGTACTTACAAGTGCAGTTAAAAAAAAAAAAAAAAGGGCTTTTCCAGCCCCCGCAGCGGGGCTGGGAGGGCTCCGAGCATCACCTCACCCTGCCCTTGCCCCTCTCTGCTCCCCAGCCCCACGGCTCCCTCTGCTCCCCGTTGTCACCCATGGGTGCCGGAGAGGAACGTGCCGCCTTCCCCTGCGGTGACACTACTCCTTTCCCCCCCTTCCCACAGAAATAAAGCCATGGGTCACCCCTAACTAGCAAGCGTTCGGTGCAGGAAATACCTAATATATATAGAATATATTGTATGTTCACTTGTTTTAAGCGAACGTTGAATAAAGGTGACATCTGCCCACGGAGCCGCTGTTGGGGGGGTGAGGGGGGTTACCCCGGGCCATGGCCTGGTGATCCCGAGGGAAGCAGGATGCCGTGAGCTTCCTCTCGGCAGTGCCCTGCCCTCGCAGGGAGGAGATAAGCCCTCTCCGGGGCTGGTGGCCGTGACCTCTGGCTCGGCAAGGCCTGAAGCAGCAAATTGCCCTGCGCTGGGTGTGTGGCTGGGGGAAACGGGGCTGGGCGCCGCTCGGGGACAGGATGGTCCCCAGGGGAGGTCGAGCGGCAGCTCTCGGCCCTGCGCTCTGCTCTCGGCTGATGCCGGAGCCTCTAATGGCTCCGCCAAGGCTTGCAGCAGCCCCGTACCGGTGCGTGGTGCCCAGTGCCGGGGGGGATGCAGGGTCCCTTCCCAGCCCCTGAGCCCCTCCTGGGGTCGGGGACAAGTGCAGGGTCCCCAGGAGGTGTAGCTGGTCCCCACGGGGTGACAGTCCTGGCCCTGGTGCTGAGCGGGGATGGGCACCAGCACCGAGTCCTGCTCTGGGACATCCCACCAAGCACTGGCACCTCTACCAGGCACCTTGCTGGGTGCTGGCACCGTGACTGGGCGCTGGCACCGCTTCAGGTCACCCCACGGGGCACCGGCACTGCTCTGGGGCTGGACCCCAGCCCCGCTCCCAGGGGAGATGCAGGGCAGGCATCTGGGACCACAGTGGACCCCCAGCTTTGGGAACCTGAAAGTCACAGCGGGATGGCCACCACCAGCGGGTCTAGACCCCATGGCGACCCACAGCCTGCCTAGCCCTCGGCCACCTTGGGCAGTGGCATGCCTCCGTGGGGCAGGCAGCTCTTGGGTGAAGGCTCTCTGCCTCGGGTGCTTTTGGCTCCAGGCAGCCCCAAGGGTTTTGGGGACCTGGAGGGGTCCCAGATGCAGCCGAGGGGTCCCCATGGGTGCAGAACATTGGGGCTCACCCTTGTCCTGGCTCTTCCCTCCACTGCTCCCAACCCTCCTGGGACTCTGGCCCCCCCCAGAGCCCTCCTCCCTTGGGCTCGGGGGGGGTCTCACGTCCCTCCTCCTCGCCACTGGCTCCCCCTTGGCAGGTCCCAAACCCCGCGGAGGGTCTTACACCCCCAGGACAGATGACTGGACACAGTGGGTTCAGCTCCGTTGGTCTTTTTACTGGCTTGGGGGGACATGCGGGGCCGGAGGGGTGGGGGCCGTGGTGGCCTGGGCAGGGGGCTCCAAGCACAGCCCCGTCCTATGTTAGGGACATCAACACACGCTATGGACAGTGCTGCGGCCGGCCGGGGGCTGAGGGGTGCTGGAGAGGAAAAGGTGTGTCCCCCTCCTCCAGCCCTGAAATACAGGTTGTGACAACAAGCTGCATGTCCCCGAGTCATCTCAGGTGTGGAGAGGAGAGGAAGAGGAGGAAGAAGAAGAGGAGGAAGAGGAGAAAGAGAAGAGAGGTATGAGAAGAGTGAAGAAGGCCAAGAAGAGAAGGAGAAGACGAAGATGAGAAGAAGAGATGGAGAAGGCGGCCAAGAAGAAGAGAAGAAGATGAGAAGATGAGATGGAGAAGGCCAAGAAGAGAAGGAGAAGACGAAGATGAGAAGAAGAGATGGAGAAGGCGGCCAAGAAGAAGAGAAGAAGATGAGAAGATGAGATGGAGAAGGCCAAGAAGAGAAGAAGAAGAAGATGAGAAGAAGAGATGGAGAAGGCGGCCAAGAAGAAAAGAAGACAAGATGATGAGAAGAAGACAAGAAGATGAGAAGACGAGATGGAGAAGGCCAAGAAGAGATGATGAGGAGGAGGAAAAGGCCAAGAAGGCCAAGAAGAGGAGGAGAAGGCAGCCAAGAAGAGGAAGAGAAGACAAGAAGGTGAAGAAAACAAGGAGAGGAGGAGAAGAATGAGGAGAGGCGAGGAGAAGAGACAAAGATCAGAAGAGCAGAGCCAGTTGCTCTCCAGCCCTGTTCCCAGGTGCCCAGGACACAGCTCTCTGCTCTGGCCACCGCCACCGTGGCCACACCGTGGCCACCCCCCGTGAGCTGCTCCCCATGGGACCGGGGCGCGTCCAGGGCCCTTTCCACCGGGCTGGGGCCGGGGGCTCCTTGCAGGGCCCAACCCCAACTGCCAACAGTCACCAAGTGAAGGAGTCCCGGCTCCCCGGCCACCCCGGGTCCGTGGCCATCGCCTGGCCAGGGCCCCTCCAAGCAGGTGCCATCACCAGCAGCAGATCCCTGATGTCCCCAGGGGTGGCCGGGGGGTGCTGGGGGGGCTTCTCCCCACCCTGCCTGCCACCCACGGCCACCGAGCCGGGTGTCTCATGGCCAGGCGTCCTCATCCAGCCCCTCGCACTCCCGCGGGACCCAGGCGGGCTCCAGGAAGGAGGAGAGGACGTTCTGCAGAGCCCCCCAGGGCTTGCGCTCCCCGGGCTTGGGGCTGCCGGCGAGGGGCCGGGGGGCCGCCCCATAGCCCCGCGGGGTGGGGATCCTGGAGGGCTTCTTGTGGGGCTGCGTGTCCAGCCGGGGCTTGGCCCAGGGGCGCGGGGGCGGCGCGGGGAGGGAAGGCACCGGCTCGGGGACCCCTGGCACTGCCGGGCGGCCGTCCGCCATGGCGGGGGTCTCCTCTGTCTCGGTCAGCTCATCCTCCCCCAGCGCCCAGTCGGTGTCGGACTCGGGGCCGCCCCGCATCTCCCGGGTGTCCCAGGAGGCCGGGAAGCAGCTGCTTTCATCGGAGGAGCTGGAGAGGGCCGGCCGGCGCCCCGCATCCGCCATTTCGGGGGCCGCCGGCAGCGGGGGGCCGACCCCGTTCCCGCTCCGCCGGCTGTCCTCGGCGGGGAGGCCGTGCTTGCCGAAGACGTTGAGGGAGGACGAGGAGGAGCTGGAGGAGCAGTAGGCCGAGTCGGCGGCGGTGCTGGGGGGCGGCAGGGGCGCGGGGGGGTTCTCCCCATCCTCCAGCTCCTCCATCATCCGCGTGTTGGCCAGGAACTCCTCCTCCAGCCGGCGGAAGAGCTGCTGCTCTTGGCCGGGCTCCAGCCACAGCGGGGCCCGCAGCCGCCGCACCAGCTCCTCCAGCTCCCGTTGCAAGGCCTCCCCGGCCCCGCCGCCATGGGGGGCCTCCCCCAGCACCCCCACCCGCCTTCCCCCGACACCCTCCTCCAGGGAGGAGCGGCGTGGGGTGGGCGCAGGGCTGCGGGCAGCCGGGCGGGAAGGGGTCCGGCTACGGGTAGGGCTGCCGGGCCGGGAGGGGGTCTCTGCCCGCGCCCAGGAGTGCTGCCCGTCCCGCCGGCGGCTGATGAGGAGCAGGGGCTGGGGGCCGGGGCGGCCATGGCTGCGGGCACGCGGCGGGGTACGGCCAGGCCCGTTGGGTACCCGTGAGCGACCGCGCTCTTCCGGAGCCGTTCGTCCGCCCGGGGAGGGTCCGGCATCGCAGGGAGGCTGCGGGGGGCCCCCCGGCTGGGCTCTCGGCGGCGGGGGGTGCCCCCATCCCGCAGACCCGGGGGGCCGCTCTGCACAGAGGAGGCCGAGGAGTCGCTGTCGCCCGAGCAGCGGCGGGCACGGGTGGGAGCGGGGTCGCGGGGCCTGGGGGGGGGGGGGAGGCACAGAGAGGAGGCTCAGGGGGGGATGGGGGGGACTGGGGGGGGGGGCAGCATACACCCCATTGCCCTCCCCATTGCCCCCCTCATTGCCCCACACTGCACCCCCCATTGCCTCCTCCATTGCACCCCCCCATTGCCCCCTCCATTGCACCCCCCATTGCCCCCCATTGCCTCCTCCATTGCCCCCCCCGTTGCCCCCATAGCCCCCCCCATTGCCCACACTCCCCCCGCCCCGCCCTCCCAGCGCTGCACCCTCCCGCGCCGCTAGGGGGCAGCCCACCCGGCCTGCCAATCATCGCGGGGGGGAAGGCGTGGCTACGCCAGGCCCCGCCCGCACTGCGCCTGCGCCTTGGTAGCGGCGGGAAGAGGCGGGGGGGGGGGGACACGGGACGGGGACCCCACGGGCCGTGACCCCCAGAACACGGGTGGCGTGGGGCAGGGATGGGCCGGGGCTCTACCAGGGCTGGCTCCCTCATGTAGGAGGAGGCCTTTGCCCCACGGCAGGCCCCAGCCCCACGGCGGGGCCTCGGTCCCGCCGTGGGGCTGGGGCCTACCGTGGGGCTGAAGCCTGCTGTGGAGTTGGGCCCTGCTGTGGGACTGAGGCCTTTCCGTGGGGCACAGGCCTTATCATGGGGCTGGGGCTTGCCATGAGGGTGAGGCCTACTGTGGGGCTGAGGCCTTGCTGTGTGGCTGGGCTCTGCCATGGGGCTGAGGCCTTGCCGTGGGGCTGAGGCCTTGCCATAGGGCTGAGGCCTTGCTGTGGGGCCGGGCCCTGTTGTGGGACTGAGGCCTTGCTGTGGGGCTGGGCCCTGCCATGGTGCCGGGCCTGGGAGGCAGTGGGGGTTCCCCAGCTGGGCTGGGCTTCCTTCCCCTGGCACCGGGTGACGGCAGGCGATCGTCCCCCCCCACCCCTCCCAAGCAGCACCCATGGGTGCCCTACCTGAGCGTGCCGCCTGCCCGCGGCTCAGCGGGGCTCCTCGAAGGGCTGGCAGAGCCGGGCAGGGGGGACGGGCCCCCCGTGGGGGTAAAGTCTCCTGCTTGGCACCGGACGATGGCTTCGGGATGCTCGTGTCCCCACCACCCTTCAGCTGGTGGCTGCCCCGCTCCGTCCTGCCGTGGCTGCTGTCCCCCCCGCCCGAGGGGGGGCCGGCTGCACGGGGGCGACGGGGGGTGCTGGGGCTGGGGGCGCGGGGAGCGGGGGAGAAGCTGCCGGGAGCTGGTTTTTGCGGGGAGAAGCCTGAGGCGCGGGGCTGGGGCAGGCGGTGAGCTGGAAACGGAGATGCCGGGAGGTCAGGGTGGGGGGGCATCCTTTGCCACCCACCCCACCCTCACGTAGCGCCAGCGCTCGGCTTTTCCAGCCAGGATTTCCTAGGCTGTGGGTTAATCACCTTGGGAATTAATGTGGCAAACCCCCCCACCTTTCCTCACTCCCCCTCTTCCCTTTTCAGCTGGATCAGCGCCCCGAGCAGCCCAGCCCCAGGGAAAGGAGCCCCGCGGAGAGCTGGGAGCGGCGAAACGCGGTGAGGTTGGGGTGGCACCGGCTCGGGAGGTGGGGGGTCGGTGGGCTGAGGCTGGTGGGTGGGGGTCCCTGGCATCCCCAGGGGGCACTCACAGAGGGAGGAGCAGCGGCACGGGTCGTGCTTGTCCAGGTAATGTTCCAGTGTGTCCCAGCCGCCGCCGACGCGCACCATCACGTGGCTCCTCAGTACCTGCGGACAGCCCAGTGCCCGTCGCCCTGCCTGCCCTGCCCGTCCTGCCTGTCCCCCTCCACGATGTGGCCAAAAAGCCAACCCCACTTCTGGGGAGGGGGGGAGCTGCGCGCGCTGACTGCGAACGGCCCCCCCACCCCCCAGGTCCCCGACGCGGGGCACCTTGTGGGGAGTAAATTCAGCTCAGGGCCTGCCCCACCGTGTGGTCCCTCAGGATGGGTCCCCACCGTGCCAAGGGACGGGGGAAGGAGGAAGGGTGGGGGGTCCCGGCGTAGGGGGGGACACGATGGGGCGAGAGACGCGGCGGTGGCTCTTACTCGGACGAAGATGAGCGTGCTGGAGTCGCCCACTTTGTATTTACCCTCGGAGACCTTGACCATGGGGAACTGGGAGGGGCAGGAGCAGCAGCCCAGGATCTCCCGCACCTGCCGGCAGAGAGGGGAGGGGTCGGTGGGGCGCGGACCCCCAGCTATAGGGCCAGCCCCTATAGATAGGTGCGTGCGGAGGGGCTGTATAGAGCCCACAGAGAGAGGGGAGCTGGCTTGGTCCCGGCCTCTTGGCTGCACCCCTGCGGTGGGGATGCGGTGTGTGTCGTCCCCCCCCCCAGTCTGGCAGCTCCCCTCCTCCTGCCTGTGCTTGCTTGAGGGGGCAGGCCCGTGGGCAGCGCGCTGCCTGTACCTGCCGGGAAGCAGCTGGGTGGGTTCCTGTGGGAGCCCAAGCCGGCAGCTCCCACCGTAGCCCCAGGCGGTGGGGAGCACCCACAGCACCCACACACCGTGGGAGAGAGGCCCGGGGGGCTTCCCACAGCCGGCCCCCCCTGAGCAGGCTGAGAATGGGCACAACTCTCTGCATCTGCTGCCAGCCCCACTCTCTGGAGCCCACCCGCTCTGGGACCCCTGAGTGTGGGGAGCTCAGTGCCACCCCGAAACTGGGAAGGAGGAGGAAACACCACCCCCACCACCCCCCTGGCCCCGCTAACCCCCAAACCACAGGGGATTTGCCCCCCCCAAGCACCCCGCTATGGGGCAGGGACCTCCAGTGCCCCACTGCACCCCACATCCACCAACAGAAAAGGATTAAAGCCCTATTTTTTTTTTGCCTCCCCCCCTGCCTTTAACATCTGGCACTGATAAAAAGCCAAAGGGGGGATCTAGGGGGGCTGGTCGGGGGACCCCCGCATCGCCGTGGGGCTGCCGGACGGTGCTGCCTCCCCGGCTGCCTGCCCGCCAGCTGCCTGCTCTATATCTGGGGCGGCCGCCCTGCCCGTGGCCTGGCCGGGGCTGACGTCAGGGATTAGGCAGGGAGCCACGGGGGGATGCGGGGACGCGGCCGCATCCGGCCCGGGGCCGGGGGGGTGGGGGGGGTGGGGTGGGATGCAGCACTACCTCCCTCACCCCTAAATTTGTTTGTTTTGGGTTTTTTTTTATAATTCCTCTTTTTTTTTTTTTTGCAGTTTTGCCTTTCTGCCCATCAGCCAGGCCAGGATCTGGCTGCTCCCGTTCCCATCCGGGGCAGCAGCCGGGTGGCAAGGTCAGCCCCAACCTGGGAAACTGAGGCACGGGGTGGGGTGGGGGGGTCTGTGGGGGGGGGGTCCTGACCCCGCTGCCATTCCGGGGTGCGGGAGGGAGGGACGTGAGGACCAGCCAGGCCGGATCCGGCACCGTCAGGCTCCTCCCCGGCTCCAGCGCTGCCCATAAAAGCCGATGGCAAGGAATTACGCAGCCCGGAAAAATGCAGCCGAGGTTGGCAGCACCCAGCCAGGGGGGGCTGGGGGGGGTTTGGGGGAGCAACAGCGGGCGTGGGGGGCCCCCCCCCCACTTTGCAGCGGCACTGGGTGGAGGGAGGGTGCAGGATGCTCCCCCCCCCCCCCGCCCCCGAGTATGGCGGCTGCGGGACTTAATGAGGAATCGGGGTTTCAATTAAAAAACGGCTTTGAGCTTAGGGAGTCAGGGGAGGGCAGACCCCCCTGTCCCCCCCCGTGTCCCCCCCCCGTGTCCCCCCCGTCCCCGTATTAATCCGCTGCCTCACACGCGGGCCGAATCCTGCACCCAGCCTGGCTTTAATCCTTCCTGAGCTTCCCAGCCCCGGGACTGGGGGTCCCAGCACCCTGGCTTGTGGAGGGGACCCCCTCCCGCCCCCTTCTCGACACCCCGAATGGTGGCTGTGAGCAGCCGGGATGTCCCCACATCCGTCCGGCTGTCCCTGCGGACCCCAGCCCCAAGGTGCTGGGAGGAGGAGGGCCGGATCCGGGCAGGAGCAGGTTCCTGGCAGGGGGGACACCACTGTGTGTGTGTGTCCCCCACTGCAGGGAGGAGGTGGCAGGGGCGGAGGTGACACCCGTGTCCCCCCTGTGATTATGGCCACGGCCACCAAAATAACCCGTCCTGACGTCAGGAGCCTCCACGGGGCCTGGCTGGGCGGCCGAGGACCTCCCACGGGCCATGGAGAGCCTGGTTGGGTGGGTAGAGAAGGACATCCCATGGGCTGCGGCCAGCCTGGGTGGGTGGACAGAGAGGACCTCCCACAGGCCATAAAGCACCCTGCTGGGTGGATAGACAGGACCTCCCAGGGGCCATAGAGACAGGTGGGACCTCCTAGGGGCCATAGAGCACCCCATTGGGTGGACAGAGAGGACCTCCCATGAGCCATAGAGCAGCCCATTGGGTGGGCAGAGAGGACCTCCCATGAGCCATAGAGCACCCCATTGGGTGGACAGAGAGGACCTCCCGTGAGCCATAGAGCAGCCCATTGGGTGGGCAGAGAGGACCTCCCATGAGCCATAGAGCAGCCCATTGGGTGGACAGAGAGGACCTCCCATGAGCCATAGAGCAGCCCATTGGGTGGCCAGATGGGACTTCCCAGGGGCCATAAAGCAGCCCATTGGGTGGCCAGATGGGACTTCCCAGGGGGCCATAAAGCAGCCCATTGGGTGGCCAGATGGGACTTCCCAGGGGCCATAAAGCACTCCATTGGGTAGACAGAGAGGACCTCCCATGGGCCATAGAGCAGCCCATTGGGCGGCCAGACAGGGCCTCCCAGGGGCCATAGAGACAGGTGGGACCTCCTATGGACCACAGAGCACCCCGTTGGGCAAACAGAGAGGACCTCGTGGGGGCCATAGAGCAGCCCGTTGGGTGGCCGGTGAGGCCCTCACCCAAGCACAGGGCTCCCAGGGGAACGCGTCTCACCAGCTCATCCAGGTTCCTCAGGTCGCAGAGGGTGATGGGCCGGGCCCTGCTGGGGTAGGCGGGCGCCTGGGGGTCCCGGCTCTCCTGGCGCGTGCCCAGCACGCCGTAGGCCATTTGGTCCCTCATCTCCTCCTCGATCTCCTCCTCCATCTGGATCAGCATGGGGGCCAGCATGCCAAACTTGGAGCCCCTCCTGGCCACCTCCAGCAAGCAGAGGACAAAGTTCTTCTCGTTCTTCTTCAGCACCAAGTCATTGGTCTCGAACATGAGGACGTCCTGGATGCCGAGGTCCTGCCGGCACCACTGGATGAAGTTGGAGACGTTATCCCGGGCGATGAAGGAACCGGGCACCACGTTCTTGGCTTGGAAGACGACCTCGTTCTGGGGGACGCGCATACGGGCGGCCACCTCGGGGTGCCGCTGCTGGAAGTCCAGGGCGGTGCGGTTGACGTTGTTGGCGTGTCGGCAGAGGTGACAGCCCGTCTCCAGGCTCTCCAGGAAGGTGTCCACCTGGATATCCAGATCGTAGAGGGTGTTGAACCACTCGGCCAGGTCCTCCTTCATGGCCTCCAGGTACTCCTCGCTGGAGCGGAAGGGACGGATGCTCTTGGAAGCGGCCGACTGGATGTGGCTCGGGTCAGCCATGGCGAGCTGCCTGCTGGGGGGGGCAACGGGTGCCGTTACAGGCAGAGGCGGGCAGGCAACACCCCCCAACCCTCCCCCAGCCCCCCCGCCCCTCCCCCCCCCCAGCCGCTCCTCCCCAAGCAGAGTCTGGCTGCCCGGCCTGGCCCCCCCCCACCCCCCCCCAGCCCTGGTGACCCCTCCGTGCCTCAGTTTCCCCCCCAACCCCTTACCCGTGGGCAGGAGGGTCACCACCACCACCTCCAGGACCTGCCCGTCCCCTGCCAGGACCTGCAGCACCAGCACCCCGTGTGTGTCCCCCCCAACCCCGTGTCCCCTCTGCCCCCCCCCCCCAGGTTAATGAGTCACTTGTCACCGATGCCACCACCACCCCCCCGCGCCCAGCCCCGCTGTGGGACTGCGGCAGAGAGGACCCCCCACCCCCCCCAAGCTGCCCAGTCATGGTGGGTGTCACCACCATGGGGTGTCACCATCTGGGCGTCACCACCGGGGGAGGCTGCCCGGGGGGGGGGGGGGGGGGCGTTGGGCCCCCAGTGCTCAGCCATTCGGGGGGGGAGGGGGCTGCACCCACCCTGCTGGGGGGAGCCCCAGTGACCCCCACTGCTGCCCCCCCCCCCCAGCCCCACACCCTGGGGGGGGTCCCTTCCCCTGGGGGGGGGGGGTCCCTGCTGCCGGGGTGGGGGGGGCACTGTGGAGAGCTCTGCCCAAGGGTGGGGGCTCCTCTGCTTGGGGGGGTGTCTGCCGGGGGGGGGCTGCTCTGTCCTGGGGGAGGGGGTATCTATACCCGGGGGTCCCCTTCCCGTGGCGGGGGGTGTCTCTTTCTCGGGGGGGGGGGGGGTCCTCTCTGCCGGGGGGGTGCCGCCCTGCCCCGGCGCGGGCGGTCCGTCTGTCTGTCTGTCTGCGGGGGGGGGGGGAAGAGGGTCAGCACCTGCGAGGCAGATGCCGCCTTGTGCGGGAAACACGCGGGGGTGGGGGGGCCGGGACACGGGTGGGGACGCGCGGGGGGAGGCACAGGGACAGCCGCAAACCCCCCCCCCCCCCCCCCGCTCCCCCCGTTCCCCGCACTCACCGCCGGCTCCGCGCTCCGCTACCGCCGGGCCGGGCCGCGCCGCCCGCCCGCTCCCCGCTCCGGGCCGGGCCGCGGCTCTGAGCGCCGGGGGGCCCCGCCGCCGCCGCCGCCGCCCGGCCCCGCGCAGCCCCCGCCGCCATCCGCCGCCGGGAGCGGAGGGGCCGGAGCGGAGGGGAGCGGAGAGCGCCCGCCCGCAGCCCCGCGCTGCCGCTGCCGCCGCCGCCGCCGCCGCCGCCGCGCCCGGGCCGGGAAGTTGGAGGCGGCCCAGAAAGGGCCGGGACGGGAGCGGCGGGCGGGGGCGGGCGGGGACGGGCCGACACGCGGGACAGGGACACGGCGGGGGCGGGCATGCAGCGACACAGCGGCACACAAACACAGCGCCAGCCGCGCCGCCCCCAGCGCGGGTGTGATCTGACACCGGGGGGGGGGCCACACACACGCCCCGGGGAACCCCCAGTTGGGGCTGTGCCCCCCACCCCACCCCGACCCCTCCCGCCGCAGCATCCCCGCACCCAGCCCGGGACGGGGTCCCCGCGGTGCTGGGGGTGGGGGCAGGATCGGGCCCTTCCCTCAGCTCCTGGGAGCTCAGGCCCGGCAGAGGGAGGGATGGGGAAACTGAGGCACGGGGCAGCGCAGCCGCTCCCCTGCGGCGAGGGTGGCTGCACCCCCAGAGGGTGCAGGGCCGAGGGATCCATCCCGGCTGCTCCAGGCTCCCCCCTCCCTGCGCCGTGATGCTCCCTCCCCGGGGGGGGTGGCGAGGGAGGGGGGCACAGGGCCGTCCCCCCCCAGGGCAGGGGTGCTCTCAAGAGAGGCCAGAAGTGGTACGGTTAGAAACATCGGGAATTTTATTTTTAAAAAAAAACCATCACAACCGTTAACATCGTTACAGTTCGGCGCCGCCTCCGGGGTTTGCGCGCAGCATGCTCACGACACGGGGGGCTCGCGGGTTGAGTTTTCGTTAAACAACCGGTTTGTAAAAGGAGGAGGGGGGGGAAAAAAAAAAGATAACTCGGCACGCTACCGTTGAACTTGGTTTTAATGTTTCTCCACAAACGGTGAAAAATACTAAAGTACAGACAAGGAATAATCATAATGTTGTGGCCAACATTATAAATATGGAATTATAAATTTAAAACATTTTTCTGGTTTAAAAAATAAATCTGGTAGTAAATGCAGCTCTGCGGGGTCCGTCTCTAGTAGGGCCGGTCTCTGCGCTCCTGGCGGTGCTCACCCCTGCGAGTAGAGGGAGAGTCGCTGGGTCAGTCGCAGCACCCCAGGGTCCCCCACCCTGGGCTGGGGAAAGGTGCTCGCCCCACCACCCAAACCCCACCACCCAAACCCAACCTGGTCGCCTGGGGGAAGGAGCGGGGCGCCGGTGCCACCCCGTCCCCTTTCCCCAGTGACCGGGGTGCCTCTGTCTCACGCATCAGGGTTCGCCCCCTCCCCAGCGGGGCCTCGGCCCCCCCAGCTGCTCTCCGTGTCCCCCCCGTACGTACTTGTCCATCTTTCCTGGCCCTCCGCGCCGTCCGCCTCTGCCTCCGCCTCCCATCTGTTCCATCAGGGGTCCCGGGGGGCCCCCGGGTCCTCCTCCTCCTCGCCGGCCACCTCCTCCGTAGCCGCCTCGATCCATACCCCGGCCTCCTCTGAATCCACCTCTGTCTCCGCCGCGGCCACCTCTGAACATGCCACCGGGTCCCCCACGGTCCATGAGGCCACCTCCTCGCCCGCCTCTCATCCCCCCGGGGCCGCCTCTACCGCGGTCTCCGCCTGGGAGAGAGGAGAAGCCGCTCAGAGCGCTCCGAGGGGAAAGCCAGCCCGCTCCGAACGCTCCTGCGGCCCGTCAAACCCTGCCCCGATGAACGCGGCGCATCCGACTCTGGCACTAAAAACAGGAGAAGGTCCGGGAGCGGTTGGGAAGCCTGAGGGCAACCAACACCGCAGGGCAGCGCAGCAAGCACGCCTCACCCAGCTCCTCCTCGAGAGCCAGGAGAGACGGGGCTCGTTAAGAGGGCGCTGCCTAACGAGGTGAAAGTGGGTGCTCCGGGGAACGCCAAGTGCGGAAGGCAGCCCCAAGGAAGAACCTCGGCAGCTGAAGAAGAGCTGGAAAGCGTGGGAGAGGCAGAGGCTGGGACCGCTCTGCCCTCCATTTCGCAGCTCAAGGAGGGATGAAGCCTCCGGAGCTCCGGGGACTGGAGCGAGCCGCTCCCCGGGACGAAGCCTCAGGAACTCCGGGGACTGGAGCGAGCCACTCCCCAGGACGAAGCCTCAGGAGCTCCGGGGACTGGAGCGAGCCGCTCCCCGGGACGAAGCCTCAGGAGCTCCGGGGACTGGAGTGAGCCGCTCCCCGAGGAGCCCCGAGCCAGGCTTGGAGCAGCTCGCTGGAAACCCGGGCGCCTCCAGCCCCGCCGTGAGCTCTTACCGCACACGTACCTGGAGGGGGGAAAGGGGGTGGAAGAAACCCTTCTGGTTTAGGAGCCTTGCACTGGTTGCATTCCGTTCTCCAGGCGAAGTTCTGGTTTCCGCATCCCCTGGGTAAAAACACCAAGTTAGCAAAGACCGGGAAGGCATTCCTTGGCTGAATGACACTCGGAAGCGTGGCTCGGCCGTTAGCAGGAGAGCACAAGGAGAGGAGACGCGCAAGCTGGTCCAGCAGGACCCGGAGCAAGTCGGCCGGGCTGCTCGTTCGGCCGCAGCCCCCCAGGCAGCGACACCAGCCCGCCCTCCCTGCTCTGGATGGGAGAAAGGAACTTCCAACTTCCTCGGAAGGCCCAGCAAGTTATTTTGGGAAAGGCCTCTTTGTCCCGGCCAGCACCTCAGACAAAAGGGCCCCTCCTCGGGGCTCTGAGGTAAGAGACGGCTGTTGTCATCGCGCCAGAGTGACTACAGAGGTGCCAGGCTCACGCGGAGGTGCCGTGATGCGTGGAAGATGCGGGCAGCGCGGGATACTTACGGATTGGGACACTGCCAGTCGCCAGCTCGGTGCTGGACGCTCCCGCCGGAGGGGTTTCCCCTGGATCCCCGCGGTCCTCTGGAGGAGAAGCCACCCCTGTCTCCACCTCTGCCTCCCATCCGGCCCATGGGACCGCTGGGACCCCCCGGACCACCGGGCCCCCCCGGACCTGCAAGGAAGGCTCCGTTAATCCCGGGAGGCACTGGCCAGGGCCGGAGGACAGGGCGCAGCTCGGCAGGTGCCGCACCTCTGGCCGTGCCCTTCGAGGGGGGGGACACAGACCGGGGGGGCTGGACGTTACCTCCGCGGAGCGGGGGAGGCATTCCCCGCTGCTCACGTGGGGGCATCCCGCCTCGCATGCTGTTCATCGGGCCCTTCTTCCGCGCGAGGGTAACTTTGAGCTTGCTCCCCTGGAAATCCTTCCCTGGGAGGAATACAAAGGCAAGAGCATCGCTTTCTGCTGCGAGTTTCCACCGCTCGCCGGACCCCGGTATCGCACACAACTGCACCCGGTCGTTAACGACACGGAAAATTTTACCCGAGTGTCAAAGACAGCAGAAAGGCAAAATTCCAGCCGTGGGAGTGAGATGAACTCCCGCCACAGGAGGCAGCAGGTGACAGAGGCCTGGGCAACTAAGGACCACCACAACCCAAGCACCAGGCTTATCTGTTCCAGTTAAAACCAGGATCTTCTTAGGCAAAAGCTTGACCACCTAGAGCTAACCTTAAATGACTACCACCCACCACGCACCGCGGATGGAAATGCTGACTTCGGTCGGACAAGAATTTAGTTTTGAAATCTAAAAGAAAGCCATTCCATCCCAAAAGACACCCCGCATACTCACCATCAAACCATTCGACAGCCGTTTTGGCGGTAGATGGGTCATCGTAAGATACCGTGGCATCTCCTTTCGGTTTGCCGGTTTCTTTGTCGATGTAGAGGTTTATCATAGGCTGCCCAGTCCTCTTGTTCACCTGGCAGGACAGCAAAATCTCAGCTCAAGTCACATCTCCCCATAAGCTGAGCGGGGATTTACTCTCCCCTGTTCTGCTTTCGACTTGAGACAACCGAGCCTTGTTTTGGCGACTCCGTGGCAGAAGAAAGGGCCCCTCTGGCTTACCATGGGCGGCAGCTACTGCCCAGACAAGCCAAAAAACGAAGGAACCGGCCCAGAACAGCGCTGCCCGGCCCGACAGGCCTCTCCCGTGTGCGCCTGGCAGCGCAAGAACCGAGCCGCAGCCTCCCCGCATCCTCCTCCGCTCTCCCCGCCGCCCCGACCCCTCGCGCTGTCACACATCCCACCGGCGGCAGATCCGCAGAGGCACGCTTCCTCCACGGCTGTAAGCGCTGGCGCTTCCACAAGCCTAATCACGCTGGCGAGGGCCAAACCCTGCCAAGGTTCTTTGGGAAAGCTTGAGCTGCAGGTCACCGCCAGGCTGCGGTCACCGTACTGCCCAACCGGCCGAAGACCCGCCAGCTCCTGGAAATGAAGGGCTAACGGGAGACGAGCAACGCGCAGGCAGGGAGGAGGTGGGCCAGCCCTTTCCCCCACGCCCTACTCGCCGGAGGCCGACCTGTGTTCCTTCTCACCTTGACAACACCGCACTGTTTGAAGAAGTCTGCCAGATCCTCCAGGGTCACGTTATCATTGAGTCCCTGCACATAAACTGAGCTGTTGTCCGAGTCCTCATCTGGGTCCATAGGTGGGCCTAGGAGATAATTCACGGTGTCATCGCAGGGAGAGGAGAGGCAGCGATACAACATCACGGAGTACTTGGCATCACGTCAGCCCCTCAGCCAGCTGCGGCTCCGCTCTCAACGAGCGTGTTTATGAAGTGACACAAAAACCCAGGCGCTGAGAGCGGGCGACTCTACACCACCACCTCCTCCGTGCAGGCAGGCAGGCAGGCAGGCAGGCCGGCACTGCACCCCGCTGCCAAGCGCCTGCCCGGATGCTGAGCTGGCCTGCCTCCCGCCGGCTGCCTGCCTGCTCCTCTTGCCGCAGACAGACAGACACCCACACCCACCCAGTGCAAGGAGAACCGCGTGGTTACAACGGGAGACATCCGAGACGAGACACGAGGAAGACCTTCGTGTCCTTTGGGCTCCCGCACACGGACATCCACCCCCGCCTCCCGCCGTGCTGCGCTAACCCCCCGCTTTCCGCAGCAGCCCGCCGATCCTGGAAGGCTGCCGCAGAACTTCCAGCCACGCCTGTGCAACAGGAAGGAAAGAGCTGCACGGCGACAGGCCAGGGGTGGCACAAGAGGAGGCTACCGGACCGGCACGTACAAGCTCCGGGCTAAGGCTGCCTGAAAAAAAGGCTTTCTGCTGAAGCAAAGAGCTACAGAGCAGAGCAGCTCCCCCAAAAGCCCCCCCCTAGTTCCCACGGAGAAGGGTAAGCATCTCGCAAACACTGGTCTTCCACCAGTCCAACTGTTCTGATGGATCGGGAATCAAGAAAGAAATGAAACGGCCAGAAAGAGAGCGCAAACTGGCAGAGCATCCTCGTGCTCCTACGGAAGGGCACGCCGTGGGGGGCTGCGCCTCCCGTGGCTGCAGCCCTCGTCCGGAGCAGAGGACGAGCACAGGAATCTCCATTTCACGAGGTCGGGAAAAAGTCCAAGCGGCGATCGGCAATTACCTAAATCAAGGTCCGGTCCTTCTTCCATGTGTCCTGCCAGTCGGGAAAGAATCATAAGAAGCTGTGTTAGTGCACGCCTTGCAGGCTGAAGAACCGACACACACAATACTATCTACTTATAACCACCATTCGATGGCGCTGGTTAAACTCAAATTGACCCGCATTGCAAAAACATCAGCAATGCACCTTTACTTGGTGATCGGTTTGCTATTTTTAGCAGCCTTTCAAACCATTAAGCGCTATTACACTGGGTTTTTTTTGGTTTGTTTTTTTTTTTTTCCTTAATGCTTTACCAGGCCAATCAGTTTTACGTTCATTAATAAAAAGTTACTTTACAAACAAATTTATTAAATCCAATTTATTTTCCCCAAATTACAGAAGTGGTTGCTCAATTCTTCCAAGTTACCCTGTGTCCTGTAACCGCATACCCCTAGGCATTGCCGGCAGTACCCATTACAGTCTTGTTGCATATGTCATTTTAACCACTTAAACTAATAAAAATTACACTTTGTTCTAAAAACTGACTGCAATTTTTTTTTTTTTTTTTTTTTTTTTTTTTTTGTTAAACACTATCCATTGTAATGCTCAAAAACTTACCACCAGGCTTATTGAAGCCACCTCGCTCTCCAGCGCTGCTGGGGGATAAACGAAGAAATGAAGGCCTTTCCCTTTACAAAGCCAGTACCGCTCTGAGCCTCTGCGGCTCACTGGGAAGAAGGGCACTGGCTAAACATCTCCAAACAATGCATCTGTCTCTCTCTCTCTCATCTCGGCACTATGCCTTTCTTCAGGGCAGCTCGCTCAAATTTCCTTTACAAATACGCAACCTCGCTTGTCTGGTTTTGGACACCACTTTGCTGTCGGTACCCTTGCATTACTTGTACGGGTATTATCAGTGCAATACTTGGCAAAAAATGTTTTCGAGCGTTATAAATTGGGCTTTTGCTTCGAGAGAAATCGTGGGGTCATTCGCTGGTCAACTCCCTCCCCTCCGTGTGTACATAAAGGTGCACCCTCAGCCTCTCGCAGCACGAGAGCGAAACGAGCCCGCGGGTCCCTGACATTAACAGTTAAAAAAGGTAGGAGACAACCATACGCGATACCTACAACACAGTTCAGATGACATTTCCGCTAAAAACCTCGGTATAAAGCCATACATTCAGGTCGCTACTGAATTTAACAAGTCTCTGTGGAGGGAGAGCTTACAGAATACAGCGGGGGCTCGAAGGCCTGGGGTGCAGCTTTGTGGACACAGACCAGAACGGCAGATTTTGGCAGGCGCCAATGCAAACCGACGGCCGCAGCTTTCGTCGAAAGCTTTGGCTGAAGCGTTCAGCTAAGACTGCTTTCAAGCGCTGGTTAATGAGGAAAATGCCACCTGAAAAGGATTTTGATGTTTCTTGCTCTTTTTGGAGAGACAAAAAGCTGTTTGGAAGGAGACGAGCAGAGGAGGGAGAGCACCGCCTATTTTCTAGCAAGTATTGCACCTCTAATACTGGAAAAAAAAACGTCGTCAATACACAGTTTCAAGCTGTTGCATGCAGCTTTGCCTGCTTTCGTTAAAGTACACACCATTTACGTAATGTCTCTCTTTTTAAACATATACGTTTACACTTTTTAACGTTACACAATGCTAAAGTAGTATACCTCCTCTGGTTTTATTACCAAACAACAAGTATGCAGTTACCAAAGTTACAGAAGGATTCCATTTATACAATGAATACATTTGGTTAAAAATATTCTATGTATATTTTTCCTCTCCATATGGACACCGTGTCTAGTCCCACTTTTCATTATGCTGCCGGCTGAGTACTGAGTACGGGTACTTTTTAAGTATTGAAGTGTATACAAGGCTCTCACTTTGTAACCTGTAGCATATAAATGCGACAAAGCATGTTAAAAAGTTTCCATGTTTAACAGCCAATGAAAATATAAAATAACTGAGTCAATGAAAAAGGGCACGTTAATAACATCGAGCTCCTTACCTGCCGGAGACACTGAAATCCATCACCACAGCATGATAAGAAGGGCCGAGTTCCCCTACCTGCCCCTTGGCGTTCATAGGAAGGCCGCCTTTTCTATGGACAGCAGAAAGTCTACGTCCATAAAGCAGGGGACCCTTTGCAATGGTCTAGTCAGGTGGGAATCACTACGTACGCAATTTGAGCTCGGATTAGGGTGTGAAATCGGAGACGGATGACAAATCTTTTGCATGAGAAGCTCCGAAGGGGCTAGAAATTTTAAGATGTGATGATAGACATTTCAAGTGTCTACATCTACTTTAAACCATTAGAGAGAAATACATCATGGGTGAAATCTTTATGCAGAACCATGGAACTCTGTTCCACTCGAGCCAATTCAAGCCAGATGTGTTCCAACACAAGCCAGTCTTTTTCTTCTATTTCCACGCACTGGTAGTTGCATTTCTCCGATAAAGATTTCATGCCACTTCAGTTCATTTCGACAGAGCTATGCAGAATGGGACTATCGATGGCCAAACTCCGGTTGCCACCGGGCTGTAAAACACCTTAAGAAGTCGCCTGTCGAGGAGAGGCTGCAGTTCCGGCTGCCCTGCCAAGTCCCAGGGCTAGCACTGCGCATCCCCCGCCACATCTCCAGCGCGCACCTAGGGACACTCTGCATAGCTCTGAAGGACGGTGCGAAGGGATGGAACACACACAAAGCTACGTCTCCCTTCTCTTAGGAGCCGTTGGGATTAGTCCTCCTTCCTCGCCTCTATCCAAACAAACAGCACAGACAGGGAGACACACTGCTGACCTGAAGGCACAAGGTTTACCAAACCAGATTTTGCCATCAGTTAAAATGGCCAAACTGATTTAGACCACCCGAAAGCTCCGAGGGGGAGCGGTCCTGGGAGCCAAGCCAGATCTCTTTACGTTCTCGGGGTCTTTCCTTCACGCTCCAACCAAGCTCTAAGTGTTCCGGCCACTCAGAGTCGTGGCTTCGACAGCAGGAATCTGCCCCAGGCATACGCTTACAGACGTAGCTCCGCGTGCTACTGCTAAGGTGAAGAGGCTGACGGCATAACACGGGGCTGACACGAGGCTTCTGCCTTGTACATACCTGAACCGTCAAGATCCCCACTACTGAGGCACAGGGAGCGACTCCCGGACCTGGCGGAAGGTTTGTGTGTGTTCGATCCAGAGTTACTGTTAAACCCCACAGAGGATTTCACCTCTGCGTGACCACGAAGGGAGCTGAAAGTTCCAGGTTTAGCAATACCCCTAATTCCCCCCGGGGCGCAACCAGCTGCAGGACAAAAAAAAATAGAGATCCTGCTCCTATTTCCCCTAGGATAGTATTTCCATGGATCAGAAGCAATGCTGCTACAGAGATGTTCCCCCATGGAAGTACCGTTGGGAATGTCAACCTTTCAGTCCCTTCTTTCCATTTCAAACCCTATGGGTAAATCAGAATTAGATAAAAGGAGAAAAGATTTGCTCTTACCCCATTCCACCGCGTCCTCCTCCCCGCCCACCTCTGCTCATGCCTCCGCGATCATATCCCCCTCTTCCCCTGCCCCGGTTATCAGGGCCGCTCATATTCCGGTTCTCTCCTGGGCCCGAAAAGCCTCCGGAATCCTGTCCGTATACGTTCATGCTGCTAGGATGGTCCTGACGGAATGAGCCTGAGGAAGTTTGTAACAAACACGTTAGGGAGCTGCAGACAAGAGCGGGTCAAAGCTGCCTGTCCCCTTTCTAAGCCCTTTTACCTGCCTTCGGCACCAGAACGTAACCGTGACAATCATTTGCTACAGCGCTCACAGCAACAGCGTTAATTTAAGGAGAGACGCGCCGCTTTCCGTTTGCAGAATCAAGTTTTAGGTTAGGCCCTACCAGTCCGACCTCTGCAGAACTGCCGCCCGGCCAAACAGAACTGTCTACGCCGAGTCCTGCCCACTCCAGCCACGACAGCATTTTGCGCTTCCCTGTTTTTCAGCCACCCGTTCACCTTCGCCACGCTGAGGGGAGCATGGCGATTTGCCACTGCACCGGGCAAGCCGTTTTTCTGTGAGAAAGGGCAAACCCCAGCTACAGTACGCTCTCCCTTCAACACAGCTCCAAGCTTTAGACCCGAAGTAACGCCAAGCCTCCTTCAGAGACAGCCTACCCAGCGAGGGCCAGGGACACCGACCCTTTCCTCCGCAACCACGCGGCTCTGCGAAGCACACTCACTCTGTTGGCCGTAACTGCTGCTCTGCTGGCTGTACTGGCTCGGGGCCTGGCTGTAGGATCCCGTCTGGGGCGGGTAACTAGTCGGCGGCGGCTGCTGCCCGTAGCTGCTTTGCTGGCCATAGCTAGTCTGCTGTCCGTAGGTGCTCTGTTGCCCGTAGGTGCTCTGCTGGGAGTAAGTGCTCTGATCGTAACTGCTTGGCTGTGTGGAGGAATAGCTGGAAGATAAAAGCATTGTAAAGATGAGCCAATTCACTGGCAACGTGCATTAGGCTGCAGAAGTGCCTCATACTAGAAGGTAATGCAATTATAAGCCATATGTAGTGGTGTAAACCATTTAAAAAGGTGAAGTCATCCTATGGAGGCTAGTCTGGCGGCAGGAGACAAAATAAACCGGGTAGACTGCTAAAAGCGAAATCCATGCGACCGTTCACAATTTATTGATACCTCTAGAAAGAGGCAGAAGCGCCGGGGCAAAAATCAGTGGCAATGCAAGTAACAGTCCTCCTTTCTGCCTTGGCACTGAAATATTTCAGCTGATGGATAACGAAACAGTCCCCCCTCACACATCTCAGGCTTTGAGAATTTCAAAACCTACCCTTCAGAAGTTCGCATCAGCATATTAAAGACACCTCAGGGGAAGAGGTGAGCCCCTTGTCAAAGCCAGGTGTAAGGAGGCAGCAAAAGGTCACTATAACACACTCCACAGCTAGGAAATTTCTCAAAAAACATTTGTCGCTGTTACACCTTGCTACTGCAGGCTGTGTACGCAGAGACGCTTAGGCACTCAATCATAGCCTCATCTTCCCTACGACAAGAAGTACACCAACAAGAACCGCACCTCCCTCCTCCCAGGAAACCAAAGCTCCTTTGACATCTGTTCGTTTAAAATCCCTTGAGAAAAACCCTTTTGCCCAAGCTAACCTGAAAGTTCCCAGGCCAGCTGCACGAGGCTTAGCCCGCTGGGAGAGTTACCTGGTAGGAGGATAGGAGGGAGGCGCAGTGACCGGCTGCATAGGGTAGCTGGCAGGCACCTGAGGATAGCTGTAGTTGCTCTGTCCATACCCTAGGCTGGGCTGGCTGTAGCCTGTCGTACTCGATTGCGGCTGGCTGGTCTCTGCTGGTTTGCTGCCATCCTGGGGTCTACGGAGCAATATCGAACAAGAAGGAAACGTGGGTGCAAAGCCCCACCTCTGGCAGCAGCGAAGGCGCTCGGATCCGCCCCCAGGACAGAACGGCACTACCTATTTCTTTGGGTAGCGTTACAAGCTGGCACAGCATCGGTGTCAGTCACTCTGGCAGCAGCTAATATACGCTCATTAAACACTAAACGTTTTAGCACCAGCTGACTGGGTATTTGCACACTCCCCTGCCATCAGGAAAGGTCCGGGCTGCATCCTGAACAGAGAGCACAGAGCACTACAGCTTCTGTTCACCAGCTGCCTTACGAAACCAAAGGCGAGGGATTTAGACTTTGGCTCTAGAATTGAGTCGAGGATGTGACACGGCCAGGAAAGCGGTCAGCAGCGCTGCCCCTCCGCTCGAGCTGGTTTTGCACAACGCTTGGAAACGACGAGCTCAAAAGCAGCCAGAAACATTGTCAGTTAAATGCACCATTGTTTGGTTTAGAATCCAGTGCAAGCAGATATTGCCCCATATACGTTATCTGATGAAAGAGAAAGGATGCTGGGGGCTGGACTAGATGACCTTTAAAGGTCCCTTCCAACCCAAACTATTCTATGATTCTACATTTAGTGTTAACTCTCAAGGCCTGAAAATAAAGAGAATCCTTTGCATGTGATTCGCATGTCCCCTTCTATTTGTCCCGTACTGTTTATCATCTCTAAGTGTTTATCAGAGCGGAGTAAAAAGAGTTAAGCTACTTTTGTTGTACAAGCTGGGAAAAAATTATTTTAAATGATGTCAGGATTCATACTTAAAGTGTAATCTGACAGATTCAGACAGAGCTGTGCCAGCCTCCGCCTTTCCTTACCGGAGTGGTTGCTACAAACATCAGGTAAACGAACAAAGCAGTTTTTACTCACTGCTAAACAAGTTTCCATTATGTATTCTAAATCTTTCATATCCTGAGCAAACAATTAAACTAAATACACTATTGACAGTGCCCAGACACAAGAGATTTAAAAAGGAAGCTGTCTACAGCATGTGCATCCACTCAAGAAGTCACAGTACGTAACAGTATCCTGCCTGACCCTGTGACTCAAGATCAGATCAGACCGGTCCGTTTTCTGTTCTACATCGTGAGTCAAGAGCCCATTTTTGCTGCTTGGTTGCTCTCCTCATCTCCCAGTAACAGTGCTGACTCACCGTGCCGGGGCAGAACCTACCTACGTGGCTTCCCCCCGGCCCTGAAACGCGACGGCATCGGATACAGCAAGAGCAAAGCTCAAGCGCAACGGGCAGAGAAAAGGCGTGAGCACAACCAGCGGGCCCCAGTTCAGCTGGCGGTGTGCTGGGGCTCTCCCCAACAGCAGAGCAAACACGGCCTCGGGAGGAAGAGAGGAACCAGGCGTTGTTACCTTGCGGGAGCGGACGCTGCTGGCTGCTGCCCGTAGGCTGGGTAGGCGGGCTGGGTGCCGTAAGCGGACGGTGCTGCGTAGGAAGCCTGGGTGGTGGTAACCGTAGCGGTGTTAGTATCGTAGGCGGCTGTGCCGTACCCCTGGACGGGCTGACTGTACGCCGGGGGGGCAGTCGGGGTGGTATAACCTAGAACAGACGACAGCCTCATCAGATTAGTTTGGCGACCTTCGCTCGTCACGTTTCAGACTATTGCGCTTCTGTTGACGGTTTATCAGACCTCGGGTACGACACCCATTTTACCACTGCAAAAATATCACAGATAACCTGAAAACGATGAACTAACGCACGCCACCTCTTCGCCTTCCACGGAGAAACCCCCTGCCCTGGGAAGCCTCAGCCTACAGCCCCAGCTCTACCCTCGCCATCCAGGATCACGCCGGATGTCCCACCATCACACTCCGAGGAGCTTTCTGGAAGCCACCCTTCCATCAGCATCCAAAGGCTGTTTGTTTACAGCTACCGAAGCTCACGGCTAACGTAATAAAGCGCCCACAGGGCAAGCTGAGGCATGCAGTGTCTTCTGAACACAGGAAGACTAAACAAAGCTCCTGTTAGCTCTAAAGTAAAAGAAATCCAATCGATTTAAGAAGTACGGTCCCATCCTTTCAGCTTTTTTGAAAAAGAAAAGCACAAAATGGCACCAGGCTGACTTGACAAGTCTTTTTGAGCCATTTATGAAGTCTTATTTTAAATCAGTAATTCTGGAAACAAAAGAAAAGCACTTTACGTTTGCTTTAACTTAAAGAGAAAGGTCAAAAAAGACACATAAGGTAGCTCCTGATGTTTTATGTACCTTTGCTTTTCTTAGAATTTCAGTTTGTTTTAGGTAAAAAGCTTAGAGCTCATACATTTATTTCTGAACAATTTTACAAGAATATCCAAGATCCCAAAACAGCTCCATTTAAATTAGTCTTTCCAGCAGCCGTCACTGTATAATTTAGCCGACCATTTGACTTGTCACAAAGGTGAACTGTAAACCCGGTATTAACACGGTGGCTTTTTATAGTTAAGAACCTTGCGAGCAGGTTTTCAAATTATGAAACGGAGACTTAACATGAAAAAAAATCAATTAAAAATTTTGTTAGCAAAAGCTGACTTACTAAAAATATAAAACATCGATTGCCAAAGAGCAGCCAACTGGTCTCAGTTTTATTGATGTGATCTTAATTGATGCAATTAAGATAACAACTTCTCCATCGCTTCTTATTTTTAATAAACATAGGAGACTTGTGACATACTCTTCCTTCTAATTATACAGCATTTTAGGCAAATTGTACTGTAGCTTTTTATTTCAATTCCCTTATTTGCAAAACAAGTGTACTTCCAGCAGAATATAGCACGCCCTCACAAAGCACGACAGTATTTCCACATCTCGCTGTCCCTGCTACAAAATCAGGACCCTTCACAATGGCTCTCTGAATCAGTGAGTAAAGAGGAAGAGAAGTGAGAGGAGGAAGTCTGCACAGCACATTAGTTAAAAAAATAAAACAAAACCCTTCAGCTTTCTGTCCCGAGTGTCGCTCTTGAGCTTTCTGGTTAAGCCTCAGGATCCTGATGAAGGGGCTCCAAAGGGACACAAGCCCGTCCACTCTTGTCACCTGCAACAGCTAGCCTAAAAGCCCCTGCCCCACATCGCAGGGCTGCCAACCTGGAAACGTCAAAGCGAGAGAGTAAGCTGGCCTCCCACCAGGAAATAACTTGCACGAATCACTAGCACGTCAGTTTTCATGGTCGTTATTCCTTTTTGCTGAGAGGTTCTCTGAAAAGCCAAGTCCTGTTCTGAGCGTTGCTGAGAAGGGTGAATGGGATGTTGCCGAACAGGATAGCATGATTTTTAGAGCTTTGGACAAATTTAAACACTTAAATGTGAGCCACCATAGCATTTCCACAGAAAGCACCGACACCAGAAGTTAAATGAATCCTTATTTTAACTGGCCGAAGCCTGACCACATACTAAAAAAGCCTGCTGTTTGCATAAGTACAGCCTGCAGTAAGTGCTGCTGAAGCCACAGCCTTGCCCTGGGCCGTTCTTGTCAGACTCAGAGCCACGGGGTGCTCCTCCCGCGTCTGGGCCCCCTTTCTCGGTACCGTTACCGGCAGCACTAACCTCTCCCATCAAGCAAGCGGGCAGGTTTGCTGACACCTGGCTCTGCACAGTCAATAGAATAAAAGGGAGGAAAAAAAAAAAAATCCTGAATTTTAATCCTTCAGCTCTAGATGGAGCATTTCCCTTCCACAAGTGTGCTCAGCAGGAAGGGTTTGTACCAAAGAAAGAAAAGGCAGTGATTTGACATCCCACTGGTCTACATTTTCATTTCAACAACTTAGTTTAGGCACTCTGAAAATCCTCAAGAGCTGTATTTTTGAGGGGGGCATTGACATTACATCACTTCTCTCTCCTCCCCCCACCAGTTAATAAGATAAATGGCGAGTCTGCAGAACAGATACTGTAAGAAAAAGGTAACAGAAGAACTTTGATAACCTGCTTAAGATGTCCAGTTACGTGGCTCAGTTTCCTCTCAAAGTATCCAAGCCTGCAAGCAAAACCCTTATTGAAGTCTAGGAATTCTTCAGGCGGAGGGGAAGCTTGCAGGATTTGGTCCTCAGAGAACATCAACTGAAAATACTGGATTCAAAGAGATTTATTCTGAAATAAGCAGGCTTCACGTCAGCTAGCAGCAGTTTTTGAAGGCTTCTCTCCGATGCAAGCAGTATTAAAAGCTACCCACGGGGTCTGCGTGCCCAAAGAGAGCCAACTCCTGTTTGGCATGCATATCTTCTACCAGTGAGGGTCCGGAGAAGGGGACGCAGAGGCTACCTTCTCTCTGCTCTATTGCGGTATAACAGATTATTGTGGTAGCCAAGACAGCTATGGGTGTGTTCATTTCAAATTCTAAATACATTAGAAACTTAAAATATACATAACTCTAAATTTCACAGGTAAAAAGAGAAGTGGGAGCTGGCTGTCTTTAGAGAGTAATTCCCACTTAGCTACTTAAAGGAGATTCACACTTGAACATTTGAAATGATGTCTTTGCCCCCAAACGACATTGTTAGAAAGTCAATAACCCTAACAGATGAGCTCTTTGTTTACTGTTGTAACTCATGCTTATACACCGCAGTGATTAAAGAGCAAACCACGAACACAGATCTGATGGTGCCGATTAATCCCCTAAACCAGTTGGCGTCCGGGGAGCTGCAGAGGAGCCCGCAGGCTCCCGAACCCCTCTTCTCCATAATAAACCAACGGGGCGACTCCAGGACTCCTTTTCCTACGGCCCCGGGGAGGGAAGAAGCACAACCTGGGCGGTAACTCTCACCTCGGGTGGCCCAGGAGTCAGTGCAAGGCTGGATGGCAGAGTGCTTGGGACGGAAAGGTCCCCGGGCAGGCTAAAACAGCCCTCATCTGAGGCTCTGAGGCGATGCAGAGGAACCGTCTCTGCCATTCCTGCAGAGTCCCGAGAGGGTGTATCTGCGCAGGATTTGAATTTCCCTGACCACAATGGCATCTTACCCAAAAAATAGGCTGTTAAGACAAAAAAAGGCACCTTGCTTTTAAGTAATTCCAGACATCCCTCTGCTACAAAAAGGCGATGCCTAGGGAAAATAAACTGAGATTCAACCATGAAAATTGCACGTCTCTTAGGGCATAAAGACGTACGCCCCAGGCTTTATTTAGTATGAAAGGCAGAGACAGAGAGAGGGAGACAGGCTTTAAGCACTATCAGTCTCATTTGCACAGCTCTGGCTCCTCAAGGAGAGGCAGGTGTAGGAAAAATAAATACAACCCGGCGCTCTGCCTGGAGAATAACATCAACAGTTCTGCCACAGACCAGTGCTACGTGGATGGAGGCAAATCGTACCTGAAGGCCTGATATGATCTTTTGCTTGACCACTTCCTGAGTTTTTCTTTTTTTTTTTTTTGATGAAAAGAAAATTAAGCTTTTTGCCTAAAAAAGAGAAGCTGTGCAAAAAAGATGCCTAATATTATTATTTCTCCAGCAAATATACTCTTAAGGGACAAGCAAAAACATAAACAGCGCAGCTTCCTGTGACCCCTGCAGGACTGGAGTCCGTAGTAAGGATTCAGGGGCTCAAACATTTTTAAGAAAGGAATTTTGGAAGTCCACAAATCCTTTTTGCTGCCAATTTATGTCCATATACTTTTAAATTAAAGGAAAAAAAACAACCTGTAGATAACCTGCAGCGATACTGGCTAAAGGGTACTGGCTCTCATTCTGCAGGACACGCGCTAACTGCCAGGCAGAAATTTTCCTTATCCGTGTAAAGATGTTAAATATTTTAAGTGCCGTATAACTGGATAGACTATAGGTTAACATTTTCTCTCCACCTCTTCCTTGTGAAGCATTCCTCAATGGCTTCTGTGGCCAGATACCCCATTGCCTGTCTGTCCCGGTATTCCCTTGCTTTGGGAAGTATTTAAGAAAGCTTCCACTCTCACAGATGTTTACAATGTGTCTCATAGCAAAGGATGAATGTACAGAAAACGGTACCCAAGGCATTACGTGGAGGAAAATTTGCTTTCTTTTTCAAAGTCCCCTCAATATTCAGTCCAAATATACCAGAATTGAATGATGTCTCAGTAGTTTCTTTCAGACATTAAGACACTCGTACGTACAAAACTCCAGTTCAAAGAGCACACGTTGGAATAGTTTACAGCGCATTAATGAATATGTGACGTATGCGTCTGCACTGGAAATCCAAAGACAACATGGAACATGCAAAGGTGGTGGTCAGGACGTCTGGACGTGTCTAACCATGCTGTTTACCCTTTAGGAAACGGTAAGACAATGGGGTTAGATTCACCCAAAACGTCTCGACATGGCTGTCATTAGTGCTCGGGAAGTTTTATCCAGAAAGCATGCCACTCGGAGACTTTAGAGAGAACAGCATTGCAGCCTAGCAAATTCTTACTGTTGTCGTGTGTGTGCGCTCTGATGCTGGACATTTTTAGCGCTAAAACCAAGTGACACCTAAAGGGTTAACACCACAAGTTTAGACAGGATGAGACAGCATTTTCCATGCAAGAATGAGCAGGATAGTCAAACCTGTACTGGTCCCTTCTACTGTGGGAAGCACAAGACAAAAAGTAGAGGGTACACTATCAGAACAGGCATACATCACTTCCTCTGATTTGATTTTCAGGCAACCGAAGCGCTGAGGACACCGGTTCTCAAGAGCAGCCAGAGTACGCGCTCCCAGGGAGCACTGCCGCGCAGCTCGCGTTTGCTTTGCTCTAAGCACAGTACACTCTGCAGCCACGCTTAGTTCCACAGCGTGAACCAGCACCCAAAACGTTCCCTGAAAAATTCAACGGGCACGTTTATTTACTCCTCTTCAGCCACCCCGCATCTTCGCATCATTTTAAACTGCCCTTCGCTCAAGGCAGGCTCTTGAGGAAGGAAGCCCTTTCCGCATCAGAGCTGCCCAGAGTAATTCAGTATGGTTTGGGCCGAAGATCCCCAATGCAGACTTGAGCTCAACTCTCTCCCCAGGATAAGTCAAGCCTTGCGGGCACGGGGGCTCTTACCGGTAGGAGGCTGCCCGTAGGACGTTGCATACGCAGTCTGCCCGTACGTCGCAGTCGTCTGGGGCTGTGTGTAGCTGACATCGGTGGGTTGTCCATAGGTTCCGTAACTCTGTTGCCCATACGTCTGCTCCAAAGACGATATAAATTTAATTCATGAACAGAAGTGATTCGCAGGTGTTGCAGAGATACACACAGACTGTTTCAGTGACAAACACAGACTGGGGGATCTGTGTTACCAGATGTACTGAAAGCAATCAGTCAAGCTAAGCCTACCGTGACAGTTTGGGCGCTATTGCAAATCTCAGTTCAGATCTGTAATGAAGTTACAAACGCAGTTTTTCAATGCCAGGGCCAGAGGGGCAACCTCTTACATTTTCACAACACACCTCTGCTCTACGTAAGGCAAAACATGAAAGCATCCAGCTCCTCATAATTGCAGGGCACCCATCAACACTCACAGGTACCTCCCCAGGGCTAACCTGAAACATGGGGAGCAGGACTACTCAGAGGGCAGAACTGCACGAAGTAAAGCAAGTCAGTTACTTCACATTAAACTGCTTTAGTGTTCACTAGAAGAAACCTATTTAAGGTTTCAATGAAGTTATTCTGAATATTCTTCATGTCCACCGGCCAATAGTTTGAAAAATAGGAGTTTATGTAGGCATCCAAGGACGGAATCAGCAGGAGCATCCAAGGGCTTGCCATCACCCAACTATCCTGGCTACAGCTACTCCCGTCCCGGTGCCTTTGTGTTCAGCGAGAGATCAGCTCTCAACTCACACCGTCCCTGGAGCGCATTTTCAAGTCTAGACTACCACTAAAGGATCATTTCTGCCCATCGTCTAGCTCAATCCTGAAGGCAGCACCGCAAAGCAACTCCTCAGCCGTGGCGATCCGATCAGCAGCGCAGCGTGGCTGGATTAGCGCAGAGCTGCTGGCGCTGCAGTTTTACCAGCTGAAGATCTACCTCAGCCCCATGCCACGGACCAGCCGGCTCAAACTTCAGGCACCAGCCAACTTCCAACAGCTTTGTGCCGCCAGCAGTTTGGTTTAGGATAAAACTCTAGTTACAGCTCAAGAAGCGACATGAAGACAGCCTTAGCGTCCAGATTCTCAAAGGGACTCACTGACTCCTGTGGGAGCCTGGAACTTAAACGCCTTTTGGGACTGTCGTGGTTTAACCCCAGCCGAAACCAGGACAGGGACCTAAGCCTGTGTTACTTGGGAGCCAGCCTCCCTGAACTCAAGCCACAGATCTTAACCAAGAGTAGAAAAGCCTTGACCGGATTGAATATGTCGCTGTCTGTGGAAGCTCACTACATCAAGAGGCAGGAAACGCTGCAAACCTCCCATGGCTATTTGCCTACAGCTGAGTTTAGTTGGTTAATTGTTTTAGTCTCACACTAGAGGATGTTCTTGAGGCCTTCTGCACTTACACTTGCCAGTCTGCTTACACCTGTCCTTCCGTGCGACCTGCATATTTGGTAGCAGCTCTTGCAATTGTTCTGTCTCAAAATACTTATTCAAAATAAAAGTTACCGTCACCTTCATTTAAGCTGACCCAAATGCCCAGACTGAACCTGTGCTCCTCCTGTAACGCTGACATTTTTGACAAAGGGCCTTCTTACCCTGCCGCAGGAACAAGCGAGCGCAGCATTCACGCAGCCTGGCCTGCCTCAGACTGGCTAGTGCCGGCAGCAGCAGCAGGCAGCGTGGCACAGGCAGCCTGAGCGGGCACGGGAAGGTAGCTCTTCCTCAGAGCTGCAGCACCAAAGCCAAGCTGTTGCCACAACCAGAATTAACCGATTAAAAGCTGCTCAATAACGCTCCAACACGACAATGTGGTGGTTTTTATCTCCGTAATACAGACATACTCTTGGGCGGCAGGATTTTCCCTTCAAAAACCTCTCCGGAGAGATGGAGGAAAATTAACCTACACCACTTTTTGAGGACAAAAGTTTACCTTTGAAAACACGCTTGGAGTGTGTATACAAATGTGTTTTCAGTAACTTGGATTCTAAGGATTAAAAATAAGCATGGTTTAATTCATCTCTTAAAGTTCATCATCATTTTGCAGTCTAGCCGACTGAGAGTATTAGTAGTTTTGGCAACAATACCTCCCTGAAAATATCTATTCCCTCCTCCTCCTTTGTCCAACTGCTGCAATCTCACAAATGGCAATTTCCCCCCCTTTTTTTTTTAGGTTTTTCTCTCCTACACCGCTGAGTAAAACACCCACCAACATGGTGGTGGCAAACATACACCGAGAATTAGGCTTTTATAATCCTCTCGACAACAACCACCTTAGGCTCGGATATATTAACAAAGAAGGGGACTGTTGAGGCTCCTTGACGTTTAGGTTGTTTTCACTTTAAGAAAGCAGTTTGGGCTGTGTGGAAAGCTACAAGACAACTTTTAAGGACAGATTTTGATGTTGCCGCTTAGCGTTTTTCGTGGCTGGCAGAGCCGCGTGTAGTTTACTGGAAGACACGTGATTCAGCAGCAATTATAAAACCGTCCCATGTTTTACCTGGGTGGTCTGTGCATATCCTTGAGCTGGCTGAGGTGCATACGCGCTGTAGCTGTAAAATGAATTTGAAGACATTTATAAGGCATCCCCGTATTTCCAACTTGCGCAAAACATGTATCACAAGACAATTTTCACATACCCAAACGATTTCTGCTGAAATACTATGGCAATACAAAATCTAAAGCTAAAGGGAAACCATAGGATTTACAAACATACCTGAGTTAAGACTAAACCACAATTATTATATACTTTTATTACATCTTTTTAAAACAGAGAGGATAAGACCATAATGCTACTTACCCCTGCTGAGCTGCAGCTTGGCTATAGGTACTATAATCTACAAGAAAAGAAAAAAAAAAAAAAAAAAAGGAAAAAAGGTTGACAAAGGCTTAACAAAATTAACAGTGTAAGAGCACAGCAGCTGGAATTTCCTCCTGCAGCTTGAAAGAACTGCTATAAACCGCTGGAAATGCAATTTCAAAAGAGTGTAAGGTAAATGCACTTTTTCAGTCTTTTTGAAGGAAACAAAACCTCTCTTCCCTTCATTGTTACCGCTGTTTGCAGCAGCAACTTTGATCTCAAATGACCCTACTTTAATTTAACTGCCACCTTGGGTGACACCCAAGGGGGCTGGCAGAGGGTGTTTTGTTTTGGAACAAAAGAAACACTGGGGCTGACACTTACAAACCCCCCGCCCTGGTTTCAAAGGGCCAGGTTGCAAGCTTTTGGGTCTGTAGAAACCAGCACACTTCACTCTTTCTATTTAACTTTCAAGGACACAAACAAATGGCTGGAAAGTTCTAACAGTTGTCCCCTAGCAGGGTTCGAGACGGGGAGCTGGCAGTAATTCCTTCCCCAAAGCCCCGATCCATGCCAATACCCTGATTTAGAGGAGAACCGAAAGCCTGAAAATCCAAGCAGAAAAATCTATGCTGAACCGGTTTGCTGGCGGGAACGGAAAATGCGTCCACATGACAATTACAAGGCTATATTTGAAATGATTACAGCTCCTAAATGTATGCTTTCCCTCAAAGTCACCAAGCAACTCCAGTTCCCATCCAAACTTCTAGAGCAAACGATGAATTCATCACTTAGGCCAGACCTTGCCAGCCAGATTCCAGCTCTCCCGGGACCACAAAAGCCCCAAGGACAGAGATCAGGAATGAGTCCCAGACCTTGCTCACATCTGCCGCTCGGACCACGGCATCTGACTGAGCTGGAGGCAGAAGCTGGACGTTAGTAGAGCTTTTCTCAGGCAGAGCCAGATAGTCCTGTGCAGGAAGAGGTTTCGGTGTTTCTATCACAATTGCACCTCGGGGTACGCTGATCTCAGTTAGAAAACTGAAGATGATGAATTTGAGGAACCCAGCTGAGGACTTCCTACAGCCTTCAGTTATCCCTAGGTTGCAAGGATCGCTTTAACGTCTTTATCACGCTGGTGACAACTCAAGGTGACGGAGCACCAGGAAGCATTTTGAAAATACTGTTTTTATACACCAGAACCTCCTGTTTCTTGAGGCCGCGGATTCATCCCTAATAAAGCTTTCCTCTCCTCCTCCTAACCCCTCTACGTGAGCTTATGGCTCTTCCTCCTTTGCACTTCCCTCCGCTGATGGGAGGGACCCTGGGGTGTGTGTTGATGGACAAGGAAGGGAAGTGCCGTGACTCTGGTAGTGATTTTTGACAGATATTAATTACTTCGACCTTGCACCCGAGCGCAGGAATCGTTACGAGTACACAAGGAAGATGCACGAAATACCATGCACAATAAAAAGACGCTGAACTGCTATCCAAAGGCTTCCACGCTCCTGAGACGCACCGCACAAGTTGTTAAACTGCTCTGGCACTACTCCTGCTTTCCTTACAGGTTGTCATGTTTAATACTGAAAAATCTAGCTTGTTAAATTCAGGATCGCTGCTCTTTTTTTTTTTCTTTCAGTCTACATGTGGCTCTAAGTTCTGCTAAATCCTGAGTGTTAAAAACCACTAACGCCCATTCCTCCTCATTCATCTTCCCTCTCCCACTGCCTCCTTGTACCAGCGCCCCTCCATCCTCCCCCTCATCTCACCGTACACCCTCCTACACCCCTGCCTCCTCTTTTCCAAGCCTCTTCACCCTCCAGCCACAGAAACCTCCCTACTCCTCATTTAATTCTGATTTTCTGCACTCTGTTGGGTTACCACAGTACTCCAGGCTGTTAAAAAATGGCCAAGCTGCTGAGGACGGACCTCCCCGACCTTCATCCCTCGCTGGTAGACCCCCAGCAACCTACCACCCTCCCGAATTGCTGCCGTGGCCTTGAGCTACGCACACGGTCTTCCATTAAACACCCATCACACATCCCTTCTTACAGCCTTCCCCCAGTCCTACCTAGACGCGACATTTTCCCCTTCGTAGGATTTAAATCCAGGTGGTGAATTTGCAATTTGTCTCCAGTAATCCCTCTCTTCTAATTTGCTCGAATTTAGATTAAGGCAAAACGTTAAAAAAATATTATGGTTCACTTAGTTAAAACCATCTCCGAGCCTTTATTTCCAGTGGGAAATTAATCTTCATCCTTCTGTTTCACGAGTCTCAAGAGCACAATAGCACAGCTGAAAATAGCAGCTCCCACGGAAGAACATTAAGCGGAAAGACAACTGTATTTTTAAACCCCATTTTGACAATTCCACTGGCACGTGTCTCTTTAATAACTTTTTTTTTTTTTTAAAAAGCCTCTCCAAGGTGATATTAGTCATATTCCCTCACACTCCGTGGCTTGTGACATTTTCCTCTGCGGAGAGCTCCGACCTCCGGCTGTTGGGCTTTAAGGCTACTTTAAGGCTGATGTTGCCGTGGTTGGCAAGTCTCAATTTTGACCTATTCGCATCCAGTTGGAGCCCTCGCGTAAAAGCACGTTTCCTTCTATGATGCTTCACTGGTTTTATTGAAAGAAATTACATTTGCACCAGAAACCGCCCTGAATAGCCACCAGAAAGGCCGAAGGCACGAAGGAAGCCTCCGGTAAGGACAGTGATCTCCTGAAAGAGCATAACTCAAAGAATCTTCTGAGGCTGGAGCAGCAAGGATTCACTATTGTAAACAACCCTTAAACAAAGATCTAGGAGAGATGATCTGGGCACTGCAACCCCAGGGAGGCACCGGCGGGTCCCGGCCACCGCGGGGACAGCGGTGCTGGGGGGGAGACGGGCTGGGTGGGGGCCAGGACGGCCACGAAGCCCGCAGCCCAGCCTAGAGCGAGCCCGCCACCACAGCGCGGGGGGCCCGGGCCCGGCACCGCGCCTCGCCCCGCCGTGACAGGGCCGCGGCCCGGCCCGAGGCGCTCCCCCCGCCCCGCTCCCCTCAGCCCGGGCGGCCCCGGGGTGCCGCCGGTGGCCCCGGCCCCAGGCTCAGCCCGTCCTGACGGGCACCGGTGCAAGAGGCCGGTCCGGCTTCAGCCACTCCCGCCCAGGGCGGCCCCCGCGGAGGCCCCGGGCCGCCCCGACCCCCCCGGCCCCGCTCACCCGTCGACGCCATTTTCTCGCCTTCCTCCTCCGCGCTCCCAACGTCCGGCCGCCGCCGCCGCCCCGCGCTGCGCATGCGCCGCCCGGCCCCGGGGGGCCGTACCACGGCGGCGGCGGGGGGCGGCCCGCGGGCGACTGCGCTACGAGGGCTCGCTTCGCCCCGCCCCGCCGCCCTCCCGGCGGTCCCCGCCCTCCGCGGAGAACCGGGACCGCCCCGCGCCGCAGCGGCCGCCGCTCGGGAGGGCAGTTCTCCCGCGGCGCTGGGCGCTCCCCCCCCCGCCGGGCCGCGGGATGGTACGGCCCGCGGCCGTTAGGGACCGTCGCGCAAGAGCCGTTCGGGCCGAGAGGCGGAGCGGGTGGCGCGGGGGGGCGGGGCTACGACGGCGTGATGTCATCGCCGGGCGTCACGCGGCAGCGAGCGGCGCCGCCGGGCCGTGCGCGGGGTCGCTGCTGACGTCACATACCAGCGAGTGGCGCCACGCTCTCCGCGTGCCGTCAGTGCCCGACGGGACGCGGTGTGCCGTGATGTAGTATCATCGCGTGACATCATGCTCCGGCAAGTGACACCACAGGCTGTGCGTGATGTCACCAGGTGTCACACATCCCGTGCTAGCAAGTGACACCGCAGGCCAAGCTGGGTGTCGTGTGGGATCCCACGCTGTGCCTGGCATTACACGCTGCCCACGCAATGTCATGATGTGAGCATGACGGAGTGGCATCACATGTGACATCGTGTGTGATGTCAACCCACCACACTGCTGGCGGTGTTGTCCCATGAGGCCACGGGTGGGGATGCCGGTACACCGCAGGGACAGCCCCGGCTGGCACAGCACCCCCGGGGGTGCCCCCGTCCCCAGCAGCTGCTTGTTCCCCCCCCCCGGCACCCTGTGCCACCCTGCCCGGCCTGCCTGCTGCCGCTGCCTGCCGCTGCCTGCCGCTGCCTGCCAGCCCTGCCGCCCTGCCCACGGGTACCCAGTCTCCTGTGCCCCAGTGGGTGCTGGGGGGCTGTGGCGTGTCCTGCAACACCTGTGTGCCATGGGTGGGTGTCCTGTGGGTGGCATGGAAGGGGTGGGTGTCCCAGGGTGGTGTGGCATAGGTGGGTGTCCCATGGGTGGCATAGTGTGGGTGGGTGTCCCATGGATTGCCTGACATGGGTGGGCATCCCATGGGTGGTGTGGCATGGGTGGGTGTCCCGTGGGTGTCCCATGGGTGGCATGGTGTGGGTGGGTGTCCCATGGTGGCACGATGTGGGTGGGTGTCCCATGGGTGGCGCAGCACAGCCATATGTCCCCTGGGTCCGCCTCCAGGTCACCGCAGCCCATCTCCCTGTGGCCCTGTCCCACCCCACTGGCAGCCCCAGGACCCCGTGGGACCCCACCACCGTCCCCAGGCCACCCACTGTGAGCAGAGGGGACCCGCTCTAGCCACCTACATCCCCACAGCAGCACCCAGCTGCACCCACGGGTGCCCGCTTCACCCGAGGGGGTCCCCTGGGGCGCTGAGGGACGCCGCAAGACACGGGTTCGGGAGGCGTTTAATGACCTCGAGGGTCCCCAAGCAGCGGGACAAAGCGCGCGGTGCAGCGGGGTCCCCACCCAGGGGGGTCCCCACCGCCGGCCCCCCCCCCGCCCCGGAGCCCCTTCCCCGGCGCGGGGGTGGCTGTGGGGGCTTGGGTGGGGCAGGAATCAAGCACCCCCAGAGCTGCACGTTGGGGTGGGGGCAGAAAAGGGGCAGGGGGGGTCCTGGCACCCCTTTACCCCTCCCTGGGGTGGGGGGGGTTCAAGCAGCAGCGATGGGGGGCAAAGCGGGGTGGGGGGGGGCCGGTGCCGTGCCACCGGCTAGCACCAAGAGCCCTGCAGGGCTGGGGGGACATGGGGGGGGTGACCCCCATCCTGCCCCCCCGCCCCGGGCAATGCTCCTGCCCATACCGGCACAGCGGTGGGTGCAGGGTGGGGGGGTGACAGTGGGTGACACCCCCCCCCCCCCCCCAGGCTCCGTCACTGCTTGCCGGGGGGCCGCCGGTGGGGGGCCACAATGCGGTAGGGGGCTGGCCGCTGCCACGCTTGCCACGGGGGGGCCCGGGTGCCGCTGTGCCGGGGGGGCCGCTGCCCGAGCCGGGCTCTGGTTCTGCGGGGAGAAAAGGAGAGAGGCGTCAGGCGGCACCAGACACCCCCACCCCACCCCAAAAGTCATGGGGTGCTGTGGGTGGGGGTCCCCTGCCCCACAGAAATGGGGTTCACCGCTCCCCAGCCACGTGGTAGCATCGAGCCCCACACTCCAGCTGTCCCAGGGACCCACATGCTGGGAGAGACACATTGGGACTGGGGCGGGGGGGGGGCCACAAGGACCCCCCCAGCTGGCACCCCTACCTGGCACCCCCAGCCGGCACCCCAAGAGCCGGGGTCCCCCCTGCAGGAAAGCATAGGTGGAAAGTGGAGGCAGGGGAGGGGCAGAAAGAGGGTGGGGGCACCCACCGCCCCCAGCTGGGCACCCTGGCATGGCAGGGGCTGGGCACTGGGGTCTCCCTTGGGCCAGGGTGGGGTCCAGGGGCTCCTCCATCCAA